>NC_086339.1:956238-1274984 GCF_032445375.1 Bacillus rossius redtenbacheri | reverse complement strand
TTAAAAGGTTATAAATATATAATTATCTTTGGATTTTTAAATAAAATAAGAAGGATAATTGAAAACATCACAATGCAAAAATAAAAACACAATGTTTTCACACGAATTCTCTTTTGAACATGTACTCGTCCTTCTTAATCCACAGTCGTTGCTTCAGTGACAACACCCTCACACCACGCCAACGAGTTTCTAGTAACTCGCCCATGTGTTTCCAACCACGTGCGAATAAGACAGGTTCCATCTCAATTGAATAACACTCTGCGTTATTTTTCATAAAATAATGTTAATACTATTTAAGATATGGTTACGATTTTATTCCACACAAATATGAAACTGATATTCTTTAAAAATGGTTAGTTTTATTCATTGACACTAATTTTTAAAAAATTATAATATCAAAATTTGCACGTTTTTAAAGGTAATTAAAAATTGACTTTTTGAATAGCGGATTAGGTTGTATGTTTCTAAACAAAATCATGTCAAAATCACGAGTATGGTCACAGCATATATATATATATTTTTTTTTAAGCTAAGAAAGATATTGTTTTGTTTTGCACGAGACTCCGCGTAGCCAATTGTCCAATGACCTGGACTCTGTGAATCACTCCTAAGTTACGTTTTATCTTTGTTGGAGCGCAATTCCCCATGTATCGTGGCTCAAATGCACGAGATGTATCCCACCTTGTCACGGCGTGATGTAGTTTCCGAGTTGGTGCTTGGTGAGCAATTTCCGTCTGCGGCTGAGCACCGCCTGGCAGCCCAGTGAGGCCCCCGCAGCGAGCGACCAAGTTGTTTACTGTTCGGAACAAAAACACATTTATAAAGTTTCTTGAGCTTGTATTTCCTACGTTAAAGTGAAGCTTTACGAGACAGTGTTATGAGAATGTATAAGAACGTGGCAAGTACACGAGTGTACGAGTGTGAAACTATGCAGATGCGAGTGCGCAGATATGCAAGTGACTGTAATAGACATGCCATCGAGCGCTCCCCACTCTGGTAATGTCATTTCCCGAAATGTTATTTCTTTAGTACTACTTGCTCCTAGTACGTCCACTTGGTCCAGTGGTTAGCGTGTCTGGTTGGTGGACCAAGGGACCCGGGTTCGAGTCCGGGTTGGGGAGGGGATTTACAAACCTTCTCCCTGGGTTCAAGACTGGGTGTTTGTGATGTACCTTTCACCTTTATCCCACGGTAGGCAGTGGCAAACCACCGCGGAATCATCCTGCCTCTGCAAGCATAGTGACGTTACGGCTGTAATCACCGTGGTGATGTTCAAACTTGACATCCAGCGATGGGCTTAAACGACTACCTAATCATCATGATCACTCACCCCTAAAAAACTGCTAAGTTCAAATGTTTGTAACCTAACATAACCAAACGTACACGCTAATTAACAGTATATTTTAAAAGTATATAACCTACCCCAACCATTCGTTCACACTAATTTACAAAACTATGGAAGCTAACCTTACCAACCGTTCACACGATTTAACTGGGCTCATAACATGATAAAAAATTTTCTGGGCATGTTTACTGTACAAACCATTCACTCAGTTATACTTGTATTATTCTTCCGGTAGTTGCACGTTGCTAACAGCAACATCCTCAAAGTACATACACCTGCTGGCATGCATTAATTTAAAACGACTGGCATCTGTGTTGCTGGCATAAAGAAGTATTTCTTCAAAATATTCACACTTGTAGTAAACATGGCTACGAAAATCCTGCAGAGTTTTACATTTGTCTTTCTCTCTACTTTATTCGTTGTTTTCTCCCCCCCCCCCCCCTTTTACAAGTTGTTTTCAAACCCCTTTTAGTCCTTTACTTATGTTACCTATGTTACATTTACTCACTTCCGTTAGGTACCCTGACATGACTTCATCTCTCAACTTACCTTACCGTGCTGTAAATAAGTTTCACCTCACTTCTTGTCACGAGTCGTGATCATGACTGTGCTCAGTTTGAACAGTCACTTGTGAGAGTTAGTTGCGCGCGCTGCCGCTTGGAGCGCTGAGCCCCGCCCGTAGTTGTCAGAGAGTGCAAGTTGCCGGTGTGTGTGTACTTCTCTATGGCGAGGATGTCGGAGGCGGCGGTAATTCGTGTTCTGGAGGAAGCGGGACCGGGACGGAGAAGTGGTTAGTCTTGCTCCTGAATGCTCTTTGCTCCCCGCGGCTTGCTCGTGTTTGAGGAAGGGAAGTGAGGGGGTAACAGGATTTACACGGTGTCCTGCGCTGGTTTGTGGGAGGGGGGAGGAAGGAAGGACGCCGACACGAGAAGGCAGACACCCCGTTATCGCGGCAAGAGGCGAGTTGGCACCGGCTCCTCCCTCGTCAAAGTGATCAAGAATTTTAATTAGCGACGCCTCTGCCCCTCCGGAGGGAGCTTTATCGGCGACGCCCGCAGAGTTTCTGGCCCGGGGGGGGGGGGGGGTGGAGCTGGTCCGAGCTCTTTACGAGCCGGGTTCAAGGGTCGTATGCGAGCTGCCGTGAGGCAATCGAGCCCGACCCTCCGCCTAACAGCCTCCCCCCCCCCCCCTTCTCCCACGCTAATCGGGCAGTTCTGAGAGAGCGGCTTCGCTGAGGTGTTGCGATCTCTTCAGGCCGGCCAATCCTCCTCTTCGAGTTGTTTTTCAACCACTTTTAGCCGCTGAGTCAACTTGCGTGCGGCGAGAAAATTCGGGAAAATTCAACAAATCAAACCGTCTGCAGTTTATAACCCGACAAAAATAAAATTGTTGTTTGAAAATTGGTTTTTATTGTTTACTCCCGTCAATCGTCGTCCAATGTTATAATATATAAGAAATGTTTAAGTATACAAGAGGAGACACGTAAAATAAATTGTGTTTAAGATTAAAGTTTTTTTTATAGATTGTTAAAAATTTTAACTATAAGTTTCTTTAAAGTGATATTATGATACTCTGAAAACAACACAATAGTCATTAACATATGTATATAATGTTGTCATACCATCGTAAATAAAATGCTCAATTATAAAATTATATTACAAATATGTATGTGAGAAACATGTATTTTTCTGCATATGAAGATTTGTGGTGTATTTCTTAGTTTGATATGAATTTTAGAAAATCCCTTGAATATCGATGGCTCTCTATGAGCACAAACGTGCAACAAAAACCTCGCCTTTACGTAAATAAATATAAAAAAATTCCTTTGCGGCGGATTAACCGATGTAGAAATACTTTGACTTTTATGTTACTGTAGTTGTAGCTGTAGCTATAGCCGTATCTAAATTCCCGGGTGCACTTAAATATGATTTTAATTACAAAATAATAAAATGATAAATAAAAAGTGCGCGTGTACCAGCTACTGTTCCCTTGTGATTAGCGGCCGTCTGCAAGAGACGTCATTGCCATGTTTGACCGAGACATTCAGGACGCATTCGCTTCCGCACTGTGTGGCTGTGCCAAGTAACATTACCTGAAATAAACCCCGACAAGCACGAAACACAGACAATGCTACACAGTTGTAACACACATCTGGTCTGGAAATCTTTACGCGAAAAATTACGTAGCCTTGAATATTGTTTAATTTTCAAGCAATCGTCGTCAACCCAAACTTCTTGTGTTTTATCGTGACTTAAAACTACTTCAAATAGACGATGAAAACGGACAGCAATGACAGCCGAGTATCGCCGAGTATCGCCGAGCGAGTTCGGACGCGAGCGAGTAGCTCGCGAACTCGTCCAGGGTAATTCCTTCCACTCCCCCCCCCCCCCTTCCCAACCCCTTTCCCAGCAGATCAACTCACGGCAAAAAAAAATTGTAGCGTTTCTTCCACTCTCGTGGAACCGGACACTCTTCTGGTGGGGAGGGGGAAATCACCGCCCTTTCGTTTGTTATTGTTTTTTAACATCCCGGGACGCAGGCACTTCAGGATGTTATTCAACCATCCTCAAATGAACACAGGCATGGCGGTCTGTAATTACGTGCCCGTCGGGCCATCAAGACCAGCCGCCGCAGTCTTCCGCGGGGTGGGATGCCGAGAGGGGGGGAAAGGGGAATTGGGAAATGCGCCACACTCTACAATGAGTGTTTTTTTACATTCGGGCGTATTTCTGTAGGGAAGCCTTCTTTTCACAGACGAGAGAGCCTAACGCCCGATCGTGCATCTTCGGTTTTTTTTTTTTTTTCATTGTAAATAAATATGGCGGTGTTGATAAAAGGGTACTAATGGTCAATTAGGTTAGGTTAGCTACATTATAAATACTTTAAAATAAAACATTGTGGACGGTTGATTCGGTTAGGATACCTACATTAAAGATACTGTGAAATCATGTAAACTTAGGGAACTTCGGCTATGGTTCTCTCGTCTGTGAAATTAAGGCTTCCCATTTCTGTAGGCGCTATTTTCCCCTTCGACCTGCGGCCACAAAGACTGTATATAAAAATAACATTAATTCAGCTACTGAATGGCTGGGTGACGAAGAGGGGGGAGGGGGGGCTTGTAACGGGTGGGTCACGGCCTGAATGGCTCCACCAGGTGGTGCTAATTACCCGGCCGATGTGGTGTCAAGTTGGGTGAACCACCTTTTCTTCTTTTTTTTTTTTACCTCCTCGGGAAACTTTTCTTTAACGGCGCTTGAACGACTATTCCTGAAATACAAGAAAAACACAAAACTCATTTATATATATTTATTTATATGTATATATAAAGGAAAGAAATTAGTTAAATGTTGTTGACGAAATTCGAAAAGATCGCCTCGTGCCTTGGTGGCATAGCTATTTCAACGCCACTTCAGTGTGTATTGTTTTGTGCTTCTGGCCGTGCGGTAGACGCCGAGGCCGGTACCCCGGCGCGGCGCGTTAAGGCCCTGTCACACGCTTCCAACACCTTCCAATATGTCGTATAAAATAAAGTTGGAGGATTATGACGTCACTGAAATCGTCACAAGCACAGCCATGTTTGTTTGACAAGTTGGTTGACTTGACTTCCCGTCAAATATATTGTATGTTGGATGCAATGGGCCAATCAAAATCGTGCCTAGCGAAAACGGAAATGACATCCGATTCTTTAAAATGGTGAAGAGCACGTGGATGATTAAAGAGGTTGTAAAAGTAAAATTAATAAAATAACGTTAATGCGAATGTCGTTTGCGAAAACATTTTAGTGTAGAAATGAAATAATGCTTCTATAACTTAAAAAAAAATCACTGATCATGTTTTTCATCCGGTAAAGAATATTATTTTTTATTTAAATTTATACATTTTCAAAAAAAAATAATGCTCAAATCTTATAATAATAGTAAAAATTCCATTCAGCACAGTTTAATTTCAAAATTGAGATTAAAATAGAACTTGAGATAACAGACGAAAAATAAACTTGATAGAGTGACATGATTTAAAACGTATTTGAGGTTATATTTGACGGAGAGAGTCGGAAGCCATGTCCAACTCTATTGGCATACATATTGAGAGTGTGGCAGGGCCTTAAGGGCGGGTGTTGAGCGAGCCTACACATGCACAGCGGGGCATTGTCCGCGGGGTAATCGGCCCCTGCACATGCCCGGGGAAGGGGGGGGGGCGGCCATACGAGATGCAAATTAACGCTTGGAGCACCGCCGCCCGGCTCGCAACTGGCTCCGTGATGCATTGCCTTCTGGGGGGGGGGGGGTTGTTTGCCTGCTCACACCTTCTCGCGTACAGGCCCGCCATCTTGGGAGCCTTACCAGCACCGAGCAGGCCGCGCGCGACTGTGGTGTAATGTCGGCTGTGTTGGTGTTGGTAGTAAAATAAATTAGAATTTAGTTACATTTGTTTTTTAAGTGTTGCAAGACATCTCTCTCCTGTAGTGTGATAGTCAGCTGTTTGAATATTGTTTGTTTTTTTGTAATATTGTAAATCCTGAATCGTATTTATGACGGCTGCAAAAAATATATATATATATTTTCTGTGAACTTCATCTGGCTGCAGAATTGCATAAAATGAAACAAAATAACGACTTTTACATCTGAATCTCTTTGCAGTCTGCACAACCTTCTCCGTTTTCTTTTTTCCAACGATACTCATGTATTTCAAAGCACGATTTCTGTTATGTTATAGCTTTATTTAATACAAAGCAAGCGGAAATAAATCGATACACAGAACATTTAGAGAAAGAAAGAAGCTTTCTGTTACAGAAGTATTTTTTTCTGCAATATTGTTTATTTAATAATAAACTATATGACTATTTTCATTTCGCTTCTTGGTTCTATTGGTGTGCAATTTTCATTTCAATATCATATTCCACATATGTTACTTGCATGACAGGAAGGTAGTATAGGTTTGTTAGATAGGTAAGGGGGGGAGAGGATATCCTTTATTTTCACGTTTAGGTAGTTGCAGTCGAGCGTAATTGACCCATGTCTGGAGTCGTTTGAAGTACATTCAAATCCCGGATGGGGTTACCTTACTACGAATAAATGTGTATATATATATATATATATATATATATATATATATATATATATATATATATATATATATGCCAACTAAAAGTTCTGGTAGTAGCGTAGGCCGGCGTCGCCGCTTTTACACAAATTGGCCGTCTTTCTGGAATGAACTGGAGTGGTTGTGACATGTCGCGTCATCCCGGGCCGATCCGACGCTCGAAGCATCCAGAACAGCGGCTGTTATTCACGCCACTCCACGCGGTGGCTTCTGAAAGCCCGCATAGTTCCCAGGCCATTCAGGGATATATGACAGCACAGGGTGAAGGAGGGAGGAGGAACAGGGGGTGGCGAGGCCGGGCCGCCATAATCCCCAAAGGTATGCATGCATGACGTCAGTGGCACCAGGCAAGGTACCTGTTACGTGCTGTGGCCTTGCCTCCCACTTCACAACAATATTTTAATGGCTCCATTTGCCATCAAGTTAGTGAACTATATATACTAACTGCTTGATTATGTGAATTTAATGTTATTTCATCCCCTGCCGTGCATATTTTGTCCGATTTAAAACAATTTCATGGGCATACACCATTGCTGTTTTATATCAGATGTCATAAGCAATGGTGTATATCCATGAAATATTTTTTAAAACAATCTTGCCCGTGGCATGAATATTTCCAATGACATATTTAGTCTAGTCAACGAACAACTAAAATGCAATCTTTGGCGCGTGTGAGTACCAGTTTGATCGACCTCTAGTCTGGTGTGAACACATGTTTGTCTGGAGTTCTTCAGCCCCGTGAGGGGATTCGTGTTTGAGTAGCCTGCCCGTGTCGCAGGGAGCGAACGGCAGGTTTTTGTGAAGGGGAGGTTTAGTATAAACATTATATCTGTAGCCCACTAAGGATTACAATAACCCTTCCAAAATAATCTCCCTGTAACCTTGTTTGATTTATGCTGTCTTAGCTTGTGTTTTCGACGAAACAACGTCTAATAAATCGATGAACGCCGGCTGCACGCACGAAAAAGTGTCTCGTTACGCACATGGTTTATTACGCTGTGTCCCGTTACGCTCATTGTTCCGTTACGCTGTCGGCGAGTGCAGTAATAATAGGTTATGTTACAATTGACTAAAAAATTATGGTGATTCATATAATTGATGATAGTGTACTGATACACAGTACAGAGTAATGTTTTTTTTTGTTTACGTTTTTCACCGCCTCAACTGCGTGTGCGATATTTGTTTATGTATATGTTGGTACTCTATGCCGGCATTTATTTTCGTGCGTTGCCGTGACAACTACCAATATAAACAGTCGCCGCGGCTAGGACGCCCAGAGACAACAATTAACATTAAAACGTGTGCTACGACGGATATTAAATAAGAGTACGTCTGGAAATAATAATTTTCATTCGTGAATTAAGTTATTCACGATATTTGGCCGGACGTTACGAAGGCCAAGGCTTCTTTTCAGGTATGGCTACATCCTAACTTTGAACTTTGAAGTGACGTTATACCGTTTTCCGTTTATTAAAGACGTGTTTTGCCGCTAAAAACATCGTGCATTTGGAAAATTATTATTAAACTAACTTTGTTTCGAGTTGCAAATCCTAATAATTCCTTTTTACACAACTACCAAGTTCAGTAGTCCCGAGTTAAGGAATTTCAAACTCTATCGACTGAGTGAGCTGGCTAAAAGTTACCCTGAAATTTTAAAATTTAATTTTGTTTCGCAAGAATTACGCATCTAAAAACTTTTGATTAATGTGTGTGCATCTTACTGGCAACGTGGAAGCTAGCTATTTGCTTTTGTTTTCAATATTATTGGAGTGTTATGGAAACTTATTACATAATAAAATAATACTTCATTTGTTCTTGTTTGGAGAAACCTATGATTTTCATTGTAGCTAGTGTTAATTACACAAGTCAGAATATCAGAGCACAAATTTTATTTTTGTTATTTATAAGGTTATGTTTACCTAACTATTGGTATATTTATGCTGTGACGTACAGAAAGTGACGCAGCAACGTGTAGTTGTACATGTGTACTTACAATAGTTATTTGATTACAGTTTATTTATATGATAACTGTTCATAATTATATTTAAACTTTATAGCTAAACGCCAGTTTTTTAAATTAATTACAAGTCATCTACACGTGAACGGTTTCGTCGACTGTTTATAAAGTGAAGTGAAAAGTTAATGTGGTTTTCATTGCTTATTGCAACAATTTCGGCAATAAAGGTTAATTATTCTTGAATTTTAAAAATCTGATTACGAGTATAATTTCAAGTATTTATTCTTTTATTATTAAAATAAAAATGATTCAATTTTTATTCATAAAAGTATGCAATCATTTCATCAATGTTTTGTTATGACGTCATGTTAAACTATCGTCCGTAAACCGACTTTACATACAAACAATTTTTTTTAATTCTGGAAGAGAGGGGTCTAAACCCCACGGAGCTTCCCCCCCCCCCTTCCTCCCTCCCAGCTTTCTGGCTGGTGCATTATGCCATTGCCCTGTCTCTCCAGGTAGCTGTGTGACAGGCCAAAAAATGCTTGTTCATTCAAGTAAGATTAGTAATGCCACAATCCTACCACCAGGCCCCATCTTAAAAAGCAGTGTCCCAAATTGTGTCCATGTGACCCATCATGCTTGGTGTGGACAGTGGTCCGAATCACAGTTGGTCAACTTTTAACTTTTTGTCCCAGTCTGTGTCTTTTGGTAGCACTGAAGAAGGATAAGAAGATTCATGATATTTGCCATTTTTTCATTTTTCACAACTCTCACAAGTTAAATGGGTAATTCAAAACTTCTCAATTGAATCTATGACAACAATAAACAACAAAAATTGAAGGAAAAAAAAACACTTATTACATTGTTTATTTATATTTACAGTTCTCTGGTGAATACTTTTTGAGTTCAGTGGATTCGAACATTGCAATTGTTGACTGGACATGTTTTTTTTTTCCGTGCGACACACATTAGGATAAGGACACGGACCGCCCACGGGTTCAGATTGTTGTAGACGGACATTCTCAATAGCTTTAACACGCCCAGCTTGCTGCCAGCTTGTAATACGTTCCCTCCGTCAGTAAGTGTCTAAAGCACTAAATCAGGAATTTTGTTTTAAATTAATGATTTTGGTTTATAGAGAAATGTTTTCGTGAGTGGTGGCCCCGCTGACTCTCGCGTGCTCGCTGTGGCAGGCGACTACTCGCTGGACATCTTCCCCGTGATGCTGGAGGACGACGCGCGCTACCAGTGCCAGGTGGGGCCCGGCCCGCGCGGAGAGCCAGGCATCCGCTCCAAGTTCGCCAACCTCACGGTGCTGGTGCCGCCCGAGCCGCCGCGCATCGTGCAGGGAGACTTCCTGGTCACCACGGAGGACCGCGAGATCGAGCTGGAGTGCGTGTCCATGGCGGGCAAGCCCGCTGCCGAGGTGAGCCCCTGCCGGGCCTGGTCTATTAGGTCTCCCACTGCTTTTCTTAAAACATTGGTAAAAAAAAAACAGTGTTGTAGAAAACCTTATTAGTAGGGACCGGAAAAATTCGCGGGTTCAATGACCTCTAGCATGAACTCCATAGTTCTACGTACACTCATTCAAATGTCACCCACTCATTGGCTGCTGTCTTGTGAGACGTCCCAACGTAGCAGTCTGTGATTTGATGCTGCTTTAGTTGAGTTTTTCTCATTGGCCCAAGAGTCATCCGGGTGAGTTGTGAGCCAATAGCAGAGGCAGCACTGAGGTATAACTATTTGGATTCTAGCCTATCGCGAAATGAATCCGCGAATTTTTCCGGTCTCTACTTATTAGTTATGTGATACACAAAGCTCACATTTACAGTTATGGGTACAGTAATGTTTACAGTCTTTAAATTTTTTTTTGTTTAATTGTGGAAGTTGAAAATTTGTGCTTTAAATTACTAAATATTAGGGAGGGAACCCAACAAAATTAGTTGCCCCTGGTCCCTTGCTTTTCCCTCTGCGGCAACGCAACAAACATTTTCTCTTGCTTTGTAAGCAAAGTTTGTAAAATATGAGAACTAAGGGTTTGGCCTGGTAAGCATGGGCAATCTGTGTTGTCGTTTAGGTGAGCCTATAAAACAATTCGTAATGTATTAATAATTATGAACAATAAACAATCATAATGGAGATAAGAAAGAAAATTGTCAAAAGAATCTATTTTTGTATTTTTAATTATTCTTGGTTGCAAGTTAACATAAAAAGATAATTTTTAATTTTCATAAAAGTGAACATTCAACATAATTTCTATTGTATCAATGTTCACATTTAATATTCCTGTACAAATAGATTAAAAAATTAAATTGTCATTAATTACAAAGATTGGTATGATAAAAAGTATGCCCACTATTTTAAAAAATGTTTTCTTTTGCGAGGTTTTGAATTAGATGTTTTAAGTTAGTAGTAATTAAGAAAAAATTTAAAAAAAATTAAAATCTTTTCTTTTGGCAGTTGAAAAATCTCATAACTATTTTCTTTTGGTCTAAAAAAAATGGTATGAATTTCTCATAGGCTCATTTAAAGGGCCAGATGGTTGAAGATACGACTTTGTATCAGGAAAAGAGGCTAATCTGTAATCTCCTATGCTTATCCGGCTATACCCTTAAAGACAATTTACTTGAGAGAGATTCTTTTAGTTTAACTCTCATGTTTTTGTGATTGGCAGACTAGAGCTATTGAGAATCTGTACAAATTTAAGAATGCTCTATGTAGACTTACTTAATAGCAACTTCAGATAACTGCATAGGTAATGAATAATGCAGCACTCAGTTTAGTTTTTTTTTTTTTTTTTGGGGGGGGGGGGTGAGTCCGAGCAAAGCCTTCAGTGAAAAAGTTGAATTATGTATAAAACTTCTAGTCCTAATATGATGTAAGAACAGGATAGAAATTTAAGTGAACCTTTAATAAGAAAAATCACTATCAATTAGTACAAATAAATGTATTTATGTCGCTAGTTTTGTTGCAGAAAGTTAAATTGAATGTAGGCTTTAATAATAATGTAAATGATTTGGTAATTTATAATCTAGAAAATTTTTGATAAGTATGGAGTATATTCTGTATTCAGAGTTGTGGCGTGTGGAACAAGTTCAAATCCAAACACACGTGCTGTCGTCATGATCAGATCCGCCGTGTGTCTCGGAAGGCTGTGATCGACTCTGTTACTGTCCCCAACTCGCAGATAACGTGGATCGACGGCCTCGGGAACGTGATGAACGACGGGCTGGAGTACATAGTGTCCTCGCTGCCCGACGGCCGGCGGTTCAACGCCAAGTCCATACTGAGGCTGACCCCCAAGAAGGAGCACCACAACACGACCTTCACCTGCCAGGCCCAGAACCAGGCCGACCGCACATACCGCAGCGCCAAGCTCCGTCTTGAGGTCGGTTCTTATTCCACCCCAGACACTAACAAATAGTATCTTAATGCCAGGTTCCTTTTTTTTTTTTTTGACATGATAACGTCTTATAAATCGACGAATGCCAGCTGCACGCACGAAAAAAGCATGACTCACTGTCACGTTCCGCCTGAGCCGAGCGTGCAAGAAACGGCCAACCACCGTGCGAGAAAATCTTCTATAATATTAAACAGGTTAAGGCGGGGCTTTTTTAACTAATTGTTCGTGATTGTATTTAAACAAATTATTTAAATTAAATTTGCAAAAACTGTAAAAAAATATTTGAAAATTAAAAAGTATGCAATTTTTCAGCAATGTTTTCTTATGACGTTATAATGTAAAATTATCGTCCGTAAAGCGAATTTATTACAGACAACACCCCTTTTTTTTTATTGACAGCATTATTGAACTCGTGGCCCCCACAAGGGTGGGGCTGGGTGGATCCCTGGGACCAGCCCGGTTATTTTTGAATGTTGAACTATTATAATCTTTTTACTAACTAGAAAAAAAAACATAGAATATTTTATAAATAAAGCTTAGTTTGGACTTTTATAAAATAGTATCCATGATTATACCCTGTATTTTCAGATAACATTCTGAAAAGTGTGTAGGTAAGAAATTTCCATGCAATTATAATGTAGCACGTGACTGTAAAATTTTCTTTGGGGGGGGGTATCGATCCTGGGTCCAGGGCCCGTAATCTGAATGTGGGGGCCATGATTGAATTGCAACAAAACCATTTTCTCTACTCTGACTAAGTCTTCATTCAGTTTTACAGTATTTTTTGGGGGAAAATGAATAGAAAATGGTATTGGACTATAAAATAAAGGATAAAATCAGATTATAATAATATATTGTGTACAGATCTACAGTAACTTACAAAAATAAAGAAAAAAAAATTTTCAAACGGGTTTTATATGACTAGCAAATACTAGATCAGGTTTAACACACATCTAGTTAGACATACATGCAAGCAATTCAATTTCCTTTTCTTTGCAATAGGTACCTACATACCTGAATATAAACCATATCAAAATTATTTAAGTCATAAAGTAATACTGAGTGTTTTGATGAGAGTTGAGGCTATAATAATTACTCAAATGTCATTATTTGTTGCAATAAAGAAGAGGAAAAATGATTTGTTGCAATAAAGTAGAGGAAAAATGAAAGTGTACAAGGTTGATGCTGTAATTTACTTACTTACGTGGCCACCATAGTTGACTTGCCTCTTTTTGGTGCAGACGCGCCAGTTGTATGTACGTGAACATACCGCAGTTGGATATCTTATGATTTTACTTACCCTTTCATATCTTAGTTTTATTTTTAGAGCAATTTGAATGATGTTAAACTATGGAGTATTAAGTGTAAAATATTTATTACGTTTTGTTAATTTTTGAAGTGAAAACTTCTTCAGCAGCGTTGAGCGATTTTTGGTAGGATTAAAACTTGTGGGTTCACGTCACCGACATGCTAGTGACGTGTTGTGCCAGACTGGCGAATCGCAGCGGTCTGTGTACACGTATACGAATACATACACTAATACATTGTATATACTCGACTGTATCATGTGCGTGTTGGACTATTTTTTGGATGGGTAAAATCTTGTGAGTTCGCATCACCGACATGCTATAGTAGCAGTGAGTGAAGTTAATTTGACCACGTTAATACATGACCTAGGTCTGACATCACTGGCTAATCAATTTTTACGTAATTTTTACTTACCACTGACATCTGTTGTGACTAAAAAATGATGTAAGGATAAATGATATAATGTTGACATCGTACTGATATAATACCAAAATCATTTTCTTACGTACATTTGACATAGAAATGATGTCATATTACACATTTTAAAACAAAGTTTTAAGTGTTCACTTCTGTTGACAGTCCCCATGACTGCCCTTTTTTTTTATTTATTTATTTATTTATTTATTTATTTATTTAAAAACCATAGGTACGCTAGAGTACTTACACTTCAGAAACATGTTTAAAGCCAAATATGTTTGTGTTTGCTAATCAATCTGTTTTAGAAAACTATTGTGTTTGTTACGTCTTTTCGTTTTGTCTTGTTTTTGTCTCGTTTCAACTGTTGTGCTGAATTTTTTTTGGGTTCAATATTTTTGTGCTGTCATTTGTGGGGTTTTTTTTTTCGTTCTCTTCGGTTTTTGGAAAACTATTGTGTTTGTTCATCTTTTCGTTTTGCTGTGTTTTTGTCTCGTTTCAACTGTTGTGCTGAATTTTTTTGGGTTCAATATTTTTGTGCTGTCATCATTTGTGGGGTTTTTTTCATTCTGATAGTTCATTTTTCTTTGTTTTTCTTTGTTTGTTGACCATATTCCTGTTATGGAATATTATGTGGTGTTTATATCCTATTGACAAAGGCAATTTTTTTTTATGTTTTTGTAGTTTTCTTCTACAGATATACATGTGCTTAACAATGGCGTATGTCCAAAAGCTTACATCAAGTTTTGCCAATGAAACTTGCACAACTCGAGAACATGTGAGATGAGTGTGGTCGGGGGCTCTCGCAGGTGAAGTACGCGCCCAAGGTCAGCCTGAGCGTGGCGGAGGCCAAGGAGGACCGGCTGGTGGAGGGCCAGGACGTGACGCTGGACTGCCGGGCCGATGCCAACCCGCAGGAGCTGACGTACCGCTGGTACTTGGACGACGAGCCGGTGCCCGGGGACTACACCACGCGCCTGGTGCTGTCCAACGTGTCGCGCCGGTTCCACGACGCCATCGTCAAGTGCGAGGTGCACAACCCGGTGGGCAAGAGCGAGGAGTCGGAGACCCTCGACATCAGCTGTGAGTGGGACACTGTTTTACCAGTAGACGGAATGAATTTTTGGGCTGAGAGTTTGTATAGAGAAGCAAAATTAACCACCAGAAAAAAATTTGAGAAAAACATTTTTTTATGCAATTGCTAAGAACAAAGAAAAAACTTGCAGATATATTTCAAAATATGGTAAATTTTAAATTCATGCCTGCTGGTGCAATTGGATCACAATTCATCATGATGATGTTGAGCCAATGAGCAGCACTGATAAATCAAGGGAATCCCATTCAAGACATCTCAATGAACTCACCTATTTTTTTCAAAACCAACCAATTGCAAAATAGTGGGAGTGGGCCAATAAAATCCTCTATTACCATCAAATTCAAAAAATTCATTATTTGAGGATAAAGATTCAAACAACAGTATTTGAGGAAATAAAGTAAATTAAAAAATTTAACACTGAAAACCACTATAGTTTATTAAGTAAATTTTTCTTCTTCATACCTATCCTGTTACCATTCCCCAAGATATTATAGGTACTTTTAACATGTAACTATATAAATAAAATTACAATATTTATTTATTTTGGAAACTTAGTTTGTGAAACAACCATTTAAGGGTAGAATGTTTCGTTTCAACACTACAGTTAATAAATTAATAATATTCAAGTTGCTCTATGGGATTTGAACTCAAGAAAATTGGGATTTGACCTATCACTACAAAATAGTGGTTGTACGTCGAAGGAAAACAATTTCCAGGTTTCTTGTGACAATCAAATGCTCTGCCCTAAATCGCAACAAGCAACACCCTGCCCATAACTAATATTCCCACATCCTTTGATGATAAGGGTGTCTCAAGTAGTCCCGTGCAAAGTTCCAAATGTCTTATCAAAATACTTGGCCTGCTGCAAAAAAAGAACTCTGCTAAAAATTCGCCAAACAGACACTGAAAAGAAAAATTCCAAAAAAACGTAAGCTTGCTACAGATTTTTCTATTTCTTTTGTTGATGAAGAGCGAGACATACCTCCCAAAGTCAGCCATTAGAACAACATGTTGTGCATCATTCTCTTATTGTACGGCAGGAATGTCCGGCAGAAAATACGAGATCTGGTTCGGCTGCAAGTTTCTTCCGTCCTGCCATTGCAGTTTGTTCGCTGGGAGGTTGTGGACATGTTGAGATGCAGATGGAGCAGAGACAGAATGAATGTTTGGGGGAAATGAGAGTGCCCCGAGGAAACCTGTCAGCTCGTGTGACCCCGCCAGGAATGGAACCCAGTGTCGGCCATGTTCAGGAACGCCGTGTGTGTGTCCCGCAGACGGTCCCCGGTTCCGCGCGAGGCCGCGCAGCCTGCAGGCGGACGCCGGCGACACAGTCACGCTGTCCTGCGACGTGGACGGGAACCCTGCGCCGGAGATCGAGTGGCGGCAGGACACCACCCACAAGGCGAGTGTCGTCGCCCGGACTGCCGGGCTGCCGGGTTGGCCCCTGCCAGCTGAACCGGTCAGTTTTTTGAAAATAATAAAGAAAAAGATACTTACGATGAAACACCAAGCGTCTGGGTAATGTCCAATTGAATACAGTCCTACAAACACAACAAATATTCTCACTGGAGTAAAATTATTTAATTTAAATAATTTAGGGTAACACCCTGATTTCCCACAAATTATTTTGATGCGTAGTGGTTTTTAAAGGAGGCTTATTAAAAAAACTTCAAAAGTTACAAAAAAAGGTCCCTTGTATGTACTGTCCTGTTCTCCACCGTTTTCACGAAGAACTAGTTTTATTAAAATTTAAAGCAGAATACTTCAACGCCAGGCAGGTGTGCGACCCTCAGAACACTCAGTTTGAAACTGCTGCCTAATATCAGGGGCACGGATTGTCAAGTTATGTATACGCAAATGAAGGTTTTCCCAAAAAAAAAAAAAAAAAAAAAAAAAAAACCATAGAACTAATTATTAAACTAAAACTGAAGACATTATTTTAAAGCAGTTAAACGTGAATGCTTAAAAAATTATATGTGTCATCAAACACCACAGGAATGAAATAATGTAGTCACACCTACCTTTATTTGCAAAGAAATATCCTGTCATAAAACATGACACGTTAGTTTACACTGGCAGGATTGAATCGCTAAAGTGCGAGCTAGCGTGGTGGTGTGTGCGCAGGTGGTCGGCACTGCTGCCAACCTCACGCTGAAGGTGGAGGAGGGCACTGCGGGGCGGTACCTGTGCCGCGCCAGCGTGCCGCGCTTCCCGGACGCCCGCGCCGAGGCCACGGTGTACCTGCGCGGCCCGCCCAACATCACCAGCCACGGCGCGCAGCTGGGCGTGCAAGGGGACGGCGCCCGGCTCGAGTGCGTGGCGGCGTCCGTGCCGAGGCCCGACCGCGTGCTGTGGACGCACCGGGGCAGCGAGGTGGGCACGGACGACAAGGACTACACCGTGCTGGAGGAGCCGCTGCCCGGCGGCGTGCGGAGCACGCTGGTGATCCGCGAGTCCCGGGAGCAGCACTTGGGCTCCTACAACTGCAGCGTCTCCAACCCGTACGGCAGCGCCGTCGCCGAGATACATCTCGAGGCTCGGAGTACGTCCCGTCATGTCCCGTCACGTCGCCACACACACACTACTCAGCTTGTTGCAGCAGTAATACTGTCCGTATGAGGGAAAGCATTTGTGTGCTTTCTTGAGATTGGCAGTGTAGTCAAATATTGTGCAATAAATACCGTATTTACTCGCATATAGGTCGCACCCATAATTTGAGGTCTTGAATTTGGTATTTAAGATTCCCCCCATATAGGTTGCACCGGTAATTCATTACCGCGCCGCGCGCGGAGAAAGGTCATTGTACTCGATCAGCTGCTGTTACGGCACGCCTGCTGGCTCTCTTTGTTCACTGAGCTGCGCATGTGCAGTATAACTCACTCAACGCTCCGCCCAGACAAGTGACCTTGCATCAGCAGCCAGCCAATATATGTGAGCTTAGCGGAAAAAAATATAAGCTCCACCTCCCGTGTACCAGTTTTGTCCAGTTCTAATACGACTTTATTGGTATACGCACCAGTTTTCTCGCTGCCGTGACATGTTCAAGTTTACGTCCATCTTGATGTCTTGATACCAATAATTAATTAATTACGATCCCCAGAAATAAATTGTTAGTTTAAAAAATATGCGTCAACTGTACAATACTTCCGAAATTATAAAATACGTATAAAACAGTTACCAAGACTCCACTCATTTTATCTTGTGAAGTTTGTCTCGTACCAGTATTTCGGCTAAGTTGTGACATAAATACAGTATCAGAAATTAACAATCAGCCACGTTCATACATTCGATTCGTGAGTTTACGTTTTTCCCTCGTGCAGTTTAGATTGTCTCCTGCTATAATTACTCTGAATTTTACACGCCTAGGCTTAAATTATTACATGTTTAGAAATAAAAGCAACTTTTCATGTTATAAAATATGTATATTTTGCGATTTAAAATGTTCATTGCCGACTATAAACGTTAAATTTGCCTATACCTTATAAACTTCTTTTTCACATTTTAAAGCAAAATATTGCAAAAAAAAATTCCTCAAAAATTTTTCTTCACATATAGGTCGCACTTCATTTTTTCCCCATCAAATCTGGTAAAATTGCCGCGACCTATATGCGAGTAAATATGGTAATTGGAAGGTGGTAGTTCGGATGGATTGGGATATACGCATAATATATTCCGGTGGCAACATTAACCTTGCAACACAATTTTAAGTCGCCTTCTTATAAAGTTCTGAGATAAATACGTTGTTTGGTTTACAATATTGATGACTTACTACAATCATAAATTGTAATAAGTGTAGATAGAGCAGGTTGTTTAGCAAAACTGTAACTAATGATCAAGCATAAAAAATCAAAGTCGGCTAGCCAACTTTCTACATTTAAGATAAAAATGCTTTTAATCACACGTGCATCTTAAAAGTGTATGTTAAATCTGCTTTTTCTATTTTAGAAACTAAGAAATAAAGAGGGATGTGACAGAATCAATGACATCTTATGTTCGAGTAAATTCAGTACATGTAGTTACTATCTTCATCATATGAGTTTACTCTAAAGATTGGCTCAAAAGCGCTGGCCATTGGAGAGAGATTGAGATATGCAGTCACTTTTAATTGAATCATGATAAAAAACATAATAACTGCTCACTTTTATAGCCTGATGTATCATTAAGTCTAAAAGCAAGCACATAGAGAATGGAGTGCAAGCATTTGAGAAATTTTATCCTTCACTGCTTTTAAACTGTAAACTTATCACTTACTTACTATAAAAAATGTAATCCATACAATCTTTCCTAAATGATACAATTTTTTTTTTTCCAGAAAATTTTCCCTTACTGATGATTCTGACTGGAGTTATTGGAGGTGTGGTCGTAATCATCGCCATAGCAATGGTCATCATCCTGTGTCAAAGAAGAGAAAAGAAACCACAAGGTAATACTCGTTTTCCATCTGTAAAATGCCAACAATTTGGAAATGATGTGCCAGATTTAAAAAAAAAAAAATTGGACTTGTTTGTTCACGAAGAACCTGGCCAGTACACTCACTGTCTGGATGTAGTGTCGTACACGAGCGAGGTGTGTACGATCAGTGGCGTAGCCAGGATTTGTGTATGGGGGGGTTAAGAAGCATGGTCCCCCACCCCCCCACCCAAATAAAGCAGGGGGTCCGGGGATCCACCCCCGGAAAAAATTTGGATTTTAAGGTGTAAAATAGTGCTATTTTAGTAGTTTTCGGTACTTAACTTTAAATATTGTAATGGTAAAAATATTATTAATTTTTTAATAAAAAACTATTTGAGTGATGAAGTAAGAAATTAATTAAAGATATTTTTATCAATCCAAGTGCCTTGTTTACGTCCACTCAAAATCATAAATCATGCTCGAAGCTCGACAATACAAAATAAAGGAGTAAAAATGGCTGGGTTTCGGCAGAACTGGCCTATTCCTGGAAACTATTAGCTTTAGCTTGGAGAGTTACCCAGTCACCACCTGCTTATAATTACCGCGCTGGTTAAATACAGTAGGTGTCAGATATTTGAAAGCTTGGGACCCGTCACGGCGTCACAACCTTATAGCTTCTGCTCGCGACAATGGGTAGGGGGAAGGGAAGGAGAATCGGTAGGGCTCGCTTACTCTTCCCCTCCAGTGCAGTGGCCGGTGATAGCAGTGAGACACCCGGGCTTTTAGCTAACCTGCTTTCAGTTAAGAAAAAATAATTTGTGGCTATGGGGGGGGGGGGTGGTTTAGAACCCCTAAAACCACCCCCCCCTTCCCCTTCCCCTGGCTAAGCCCCTGGGTATGATTGTACGGTTAGAGTATTGGACTCTTCACAGCGCGGATGTGATATGACACCAGGCAGGTGCCGGGAGTGTTGACGCGCGGGTGGTGGGATGCCCCAGGCGACTGCAGAGACGTGGAGAAGCAGTGCAAGGAGTCGGACCGCTCGTCCAACATCTCGGAGCTGAAGATGGAGCTGCGGACGGGCTCGTCGGTGAGCAACGTGCACTGCGAGCTAGAGTACGGGCCCGGGGACTCCGAGACGGGCAGCGAGAGCGTCGTGACCCGGGTGGGGGTGCCAGTCGCGCTCCCCGCCAACGGAGGGGAGCACCTGTACCCCCGCTACTCCGCGGAGTTCACCGACCCCACCTTCTCCCCGAACAAGGTGAGCCGTGTGCCGTTCTTTATTGGCATGTTCTCCACATTCACAGATCTTCAGTGTTCAGTTCCATGTCATGAGCTGCCTAGGACAGCGCCTAGCTTCCTTTCCACGTTGTTCTCGAATGTTTAGAGCCCAGGGTTTTCCCTGTGTCTATGCAGGTTTTACCTGGGCTCAAATTATATAGTTTTTCAGTCTAGAATAGTCAGTGAGGGGAGTCAGTCATGGCGCCAATCGCTGCCATGGCTAGCCAATCCCCCTCCTAGCACATGATGCATGCTACCCCTCCTGCATGGCTAATACCCTGCATGATTAGAGCGTATGGGCTTCGGCCTGAGACGCACCCGGAACCCTCTGCAACACATTTAGTTTTTAGTTAGGTTAGGAAAGAAAAAAAATTAAATCTCGAATGTTTAACCAAGTCACTGAATCCTAGTCCACTACCAACCGACACATCACAAGCCTGACCTCGTACACTTGTACACTGCCGACGCATCACAAGCCACATCTCGTTGTTGCTTGTTCCAGGACGGACAGAACAACAACGGCTACGTCCCGTACGTGGACTACGCGCGGGACTACAACCCCCCTCCGCCCGTGGAGAGCCGCGAGGCGCCGGCGATAGACCCGCGCTACTCGGCCGCGTACGGCAACCCCTACCTGCGCGGCGCCGGCGCGGCGCTGCCCGCCCCGCCCCCCTACTCCTCGTCGGCGGCACGCAACGGGGCGGCGCCCCAGGTGGCCCGGCTGCCCAGCTCGCCCACCCCCCAGTACATCGTGCCCAGCTCGCAGCCGGCGCCCGTGCGCCGCGGCACGCTCGCCACGCACGTATAATACACAGCCTCCTCCGAGTAACCAGGGTGCAGCGCGCGGGGGTTGTGCCCATCGAGTTCTCCGACACGGCGCAATAGCTACTCTCGCTTCGCTACCAAACTTAAATGTTTTGACGCGTTAGGTTTTTTTTTTTTTTTAACTAAAGAAATGCGTTCTTTCACATATTTTCTGAATAATTTAGTATCAGAACAACACCAAACATTACAAAGAGTATCGTACACTTTGCCAGCATACGTGAGAGTTGTTGCAGAACCAGAGGCTTTTGTAAACTAATAACAAATCTTGAAAATACTATGGTGAACCCCAAAAAAAAAAAAGCTTTCGAGTTTTGATTGCGTCATGCTGTTTACATAATGTCGTACATTTATGAGTTGTGACAGACCCGCATATTACATTATTGTATACGAATTCATGCAAGAGTTGATTACCATAGTTATAATAATGGTGGTTCATCCCAGAAAGCTGTGCTTCTCTCTCACTAAATAACAAGTCACATTTCTCTACAGGAAATAAATTTTAAAATTTGTCATTTTCTACAAAAACATTTGTTCTCAATATTGGGATAAATTTTGCATGTAATTCATATTGTTTACTTTTAACCACT
This sequence comes from Bacillus rossius redtenbacheri, assembly GCF_032445375.1. Classification (NCBI taxonomy): domain Eukaryota; kingdom Metazoa; phylum Arthropoda; class Insecta; order Phasmatodea; family Bacillidae; genus Bacillus; species Bacillus rossius. The sequence continues at coordinate 1,253,273 of NC_086339.1, read as the reverse complement.
AAACTTGCCCAAGTCAGGTAATGCTGGTGACTGTAACAATAATGCTGGCAAATACTGTGCAGCTGGATTCATTACTTTTAACTTGGCAACTTATAATTTGTACGGTTTCTTAAAGTTTTTTTTTTTTTAATCGGCAACGAAATGATGGTGAAAGGATGAATTCTCGATGATGCAACATTCACTGCGACTGCACCAAAAACCAAAAAGCCTTGCCTTTTCACGAGTACAATAGTCGTGTACTTGGTGTTTAGAAGTCTTCAGACTGTATCCACAAGATAATAGCTGCAGAGGTTTCAAACTATGAATCATCAGAGCTTCCAAGTTTATTTACTTCTCGTAGGTGACAAGGCGTATTGTTAATGATTAGATACATACCAAAGACTTTTTTCTTACATAACAAATTTTCTTCATTACGTTAAAGGGAAAAAATTAATAAACAGTTTCATTTTGAATAATGCCAGGCAAAAATGCTGTTGCATTTTCTTTCCATGAAAGATGGTAGCAAACAAGAATGAACTTGGCTTTGCCAAGCTTCACAGACTTCCAATGCTGTGTCCTGGAATTTACGTAAATGTTGCTTGGTGTTATTCGACGAAAGATCTCAGCCTGTGTCCTGCGCAAAGTGGAATACACTGACGTGTCCTGCAACGATGAAGCGTGTGCTCATAACGAAACACTGCTCGACTTAAAACTAAGTTTTGTTTTAGAACAACGTAAAATCAACGATGTGTGTGCATGATGATTGCTTGTATACTTTCGTTGATGTTATTGAATCTGTACTAGATGGGCTTTGTCGCTCTCCTCTGCTCCATGCTACCGAACTGGCACAACGTAGAGGACATCTTGTCTGTGATTACGACTTCTGCGTGTACTCGCTACGAACGAACCTAAACTTGTTTTCCATTAATGTTTTGTTTCACTTGGAGTTAAAAGTTGTTGTCATGAAAACTGATTTAATGTTAGAATATGTTTCTGGAAATTTAAAAAATATACAGGCCTAATGACTCAATTTTTTTTGGGGACAATGTTTTCTTTACTGAAGTAAATAAAAAGTGTTTTGAATGTTTAATACAATGAAGTAAGGTCTGATGTAACTAGTTGCCAAATGGCTTTTATCAACTTTATACTCCATGTCAATTCAATGCAAAAAGCACTGTTATGTTCCGTGACATGAGCAGCCAAGTGTTAATATCATGTGATAGTTGTTGAGTATGAAGTTGGTATTTTTATACTGTAGTTGGTAGCCAATGGACTGCCAGTCCTCTCCCGTCCCTTCAGCTGCTGAAAATAGTCGTTATCGGCATTACTGTGGCGACTGCTGACTTGTGTGAAAAAGCGTGATTGTACCACTAATCGATTTTGTGTTGGCTCGATTTGCCTGTGTCCGATGCCAACATCTGCACAGCAGAACACGTGTCTACTGAATGCGGAATTAAAAATTCAGGAAAGTAAGGATATGTTAAAAACTTAACAATTTTAATAAATAACACTGGTACTGTCAAATGCTCAAAAGTCAGGATACCTAAATTTTAATTTCATTTAAAGTAATTTAATATTTGGATAAGTTATACCTTATCAATAGCGTACAGCTGTTAAAACTCACTGAAGCAATACAATCGTCAATTTTCAGCATTTATTAGAGCATCTCAGACAGCATTTCTTTGTAGTCCAAATGTGCAAAAAGAACAACCAGACTAAATTTTTGATGTTAGAAATATCAGCTCTAATAACTTGGACTTGCTGATTATAAAGTTGTTACAGACTTATCCCTAGGAGTAAACTGCAACGTGAAAAACCTAATCGTAAATTTTTCTGGGCACCGTATTCCTGAAATCAGCAATTGCCAATATTTAGTGAGCTCAAGTTTGTATTTTTCTATCTATGATGTCCTGTTTTGAATCTATCAACACCATGTTGTGTATGTTTTGCAGTTGTGTAGATACATAGTTTCAATTACTGGTAAAAAAATATGAATTTTTTTTTGTTGGGGGGGGGGGGGGGGGGAAGAAAAGAGAGGGGACTGACTCAGATAATTTTTGTTAATTTCAGAAATTTGGCCTAAAGGAAAAGATTGAAGTTGAAACAACGATGAGATATTACACATCAGAAATTATTTGTTATACTAATTTAATTTCAGATACTGTGTCAAATTGTGTACTTCCAATTATGTTACCTGATTCTATTGTAAAATATTTGCCTGCTTCCTATGTCCTCCTCCCCCCCTTTTTTTTTTAAGTGTTTGAACATACTCATCTTATGTAAAATACATATCTTTGAATTATCCTCTTTTATTTTATATGGACAAAAAAGTGATGGATTTTATAAGATTGAGAAATGTGTTGCATTTTTTTTTTTAGCATGGCAATCTGTTGAACTTTTTTGAATGTATGAGTAGGTTTGCTTCAATTGTTGGCTGTATCTGTTTCAAAAACTGATTTTGTGATTTACAAATCTGTAAAGAAGATACTAAACATCCATTTTGTAAAAAATTAAATACTGTGAATATGTATAAATTAAAAATTCTTGTTTATAGGTTGCTTCCTGTGTTTTTTTTTTTTGTTTATAATGTATTCAACATGTGTCGGTAAAGTCACTTATCAGCGTGCTAGATTTGTGATTAAGTTGGCTTTTCTCCCCTCCTCCTTGCTTTTACAGGTAAGGTGGGCATGGCCTAAATGCTAAGGTCAGTCCAATCCGTAGAAAAATTTATCATGATGCTCACGTCATACTTAAAATGCTGATGCTAATCTAGCATGGGTTTTAATGGAAGTATTGTAGAAAATGTAATGCTAGAGTGAAATACAGCTGATCCAACAAGAGCACTAGAAATAAAATTAATCTATAAAAAATTGAAGAACACACTTTAATTGTTGCATGAACTAAAATGTAAAAAAAAAAATCATTAAATTTAAGTAATTTGTTCAACAGCTACAGAATTAACTAAAACTCTGTATAATGAAATTTCTGTAAGCTTAAAATAAGAATCAAGTAATCAACAAAACAATTAATTTTAATTAAACAAAAGCAATGGGTGCTCTCTTCTTTCTCATAATGACCCTGTCCTAACGAATAGACATTAGTGGTAGAAAATTTATGGAGACTGATATCAAACACACCTTTTTTTTTTTTTTTTTTTCGTTCCAATGAAGTGTTTTGTTTATTACTTGATTCTTATTTTTAGCTTATTAAAAAATTTCACTATACAGAATTGTTATATCTATTGCTGTTGAACAAATTACTTAAATAAAATTTACTTGCTTTACTTTATTTTACTTTTTAGTTTATATTGATAGTTTTTTTTTTTTTTACTTTTTAGTTCATGAAGAATTATTTTTTTTACATATAAATTTCTTTAAAGGCACTATAAAATCAATTTTCAAGGTACCAAAAATTTCGGAGGCAATTCACAACCCCTCCCCAGGAGATCCGATGGTGCCTTGAGGCCCCAGAAGCACGTCAAAATTAAAATACTTTAATTGTCACAACTTTTCAAAAATCAGGCAAAAATGACCTCTCTTGGGGGGGGGGGGGGGGGGTGTCGAGGTCCCCGAATGGCTCGGAAAAAGGATTGACTCAAAATTTTGTGGCTTTGACCTTACCCTCCCTCCCTCCCTCCCCCCAGACAAAACAAACAAAAAAAATAACTAAGGGAAAAAAATATACTATGTATATAAAAATACAAGTAACATAGCTACAAAAACAAAGACATGAATACATGATAACTTTATGTTATGTACCTTTATTTCTGGTCGCTACTTTATCAATAGGTGCCCCTGGCAGTCAGTATTCAAGTTTCTTGAAACAAGACAAAAACTTTAAATGGATTAGCATAGTTTATTTTCTAAACCTGCAGTTTTGAATTAATCCACATAACATATTTTACTTGAACTAAGTTAATTACATAGCATTTTTTACGATTTTCTGGCAGGAAATAATGGTAACTTTTTTTTACTTACAAGGAACTATTTAGTCCACACAGTTCTTCACTTACAGCCCACAATTTTTCTGCAGTTTCCTCATCTATTGTGGCTTTCGACTTGTAGACAGCACAGTTTCTATACATCAGCCCTGAAATTCCTTCCAACGATTCCTCTGTAGCACAATGCAAGACCGTCTCAGCGCCCTGGAAAAAAAAAAGATCTTTATAAGGGACTTTTCTCATTTTGGACCTCTGCAACTGCAAAAAAAAAAAAATATATTATTTTCACTGCCTGGTTAATTTCCCCCTGGCACTTTAGCGATTCTGCCCGGTACTTTAAGAAAAGGAGCAGTGAGTGCCTTCCTTCTGAAAAGAAGCCTCGGAGGAAAAGGAAGACCTCTGCACACGGCTCGAAGGATCGGAGACAACTCCCAACACCAGGGCCAAACAGCTGAGAAACAGTACAAAAGGCTTTCTCGTATCTACTGAAGACAAACATATTGGTGCAACTCATGTTGGACGATGACCCTTACAGTGAAAATGTTTGTTTTGTAGCAAATGAAAAATCAGTGCTTTTCCCACAAATGGTAGCAATCAAACAGCTAAAAATTATCATTCATGGTGACTGACTTGCATACTTGTTGTGGTTAGAATGTAGGAAGCCCCTACAATTAAATTGGCTCAGAAGAGCCTCCCTTAAATACTGTCTCATCTCCTATGTTCTTACAACCGGGAGTGAATAAATACCCGAAAGGCAAAGTGTAAGGCCAATTCTAGCATACTACAGGATCATCCAGAATGATTTCCGAGATTATCAACTGCTGTGTAAAATAAATATTAAATGGATATATATGTGTATTATCTTAAAATGTTTATTTTTATCATTTAATTATTATCTTGCTATTGTGGTAGTTCTGCAATTGACTGACGAATCCAGGTGGTCCACAGGTCGATTGTCCTCGCACACACGTCAAATACGTATCGTTTTACAATATAAACTAATATATTGGTTTATACACTTTATTGGAAATAAAGTTTTTTATTGCAGTAACCAAAGTTTCCTTTGCATCCTTAGAAACATTTATGTTACTTGAACCTAAATTGGAATTTTTTTAATGATTTGGGCATACCATGCTATCTCACCAAACATTATTATACAAAATGAAAATGTTATACAATTTTAAGGGCCAAAGTACTACTTTATTGTAATGAAACTATTTTGAATGCAAATGTACCTCATGTGCTTAACTTAAACCTTCATACAATTTTTTATTTATATTTTTAGATAAATGCAGTAAAATGATTTCTTCTAGCTTAAATAATAAAATTTTTAGCAGAAAACATTTTAGTAACAAGCAAAGCATAACTGGCTGTAAATTACACTGGTATGTTCCTTTCTTTCATGACTAGTTTCATGTGTGAACCGAGGGCTAACAGCCAAGACCGTCGATTAATAAATGAATAAACAGCTGGGAATGAGAAAGAGTCATAATGAAACATGATAGAGCTTTTACGAAATAAAAAAAAAAATGTGAGTGTGTCTTTCAGTACTTGCCTCTGTTAATGAGCGAATTCATGTGTTCTCATGTTGCAAATTAACTTATAATAAGAAACTCTGAGACAAAGTAAAATGTAGAATCTTTTTTTTTAAATAATTCAGAGCATGATAAAGTTTCAAAAAGTTCTCATTTTAGGGAAAAACAGTAAAAATTGTTCCTCTTTATAAATAAACCCAAATATGATTCTGTTTATCAAGATAGCAGCACTTGATTTCACAGGGCTAGCCAAACAACAGGAGTACCAAATGCCTTAATGCTGAACCTGCGACATTTTCCCCTGGATTGGCATTATCATCACCCGTGTTTTAGAGGTTATACTTCTTTAAGTGCATTGAGAATGAAATTTTATTATGCACCAGAAATGCAATGAAGTAAGCATTACACAAAAGAAATATAACAAGTTGAAAATCCAATGTGCATACATGCAGAACTGCAATAGTCATGCGCCACTATCACTAAGATAGTGAACCCAAGTGTGGCAGCACCCGTATATATTAACTCTCGTGAACATCTGGGGATATACTAAGCTTTTGGTGTGCCAAAGTAAACTATATGGTAACAAAGTGAAACTATCCTGGAATAATTTATTAAAATTGTATAGTTATAAGAAGATATAATCGCAACTTAAAAAATACCTAAAATTTATTATCCAGGAAAATAGTGTTGGAACAAACATAGCGTCAACGATGTTTAACAATTTCTTCGATCTCTAAAACATTAGGTATAAACACTGCGCTATATTTCAAGTATTTTTTCAAACTAAAAGTTGCAGTCCTATAAATACTTTAAAACAAAATTAATCTGAAACATTTTAATACACATATTATAACACAAAGTATTTTTATGTATGATTGTTTTGCTTTCACGACAGGAATCAGTCTGTAATTACTTCCTACAAACAATCCTTAACCTTATTTCGTTGATTTTACAGTCAAAATTTCACTTAATTTCAATGTTAACTGAAGATTGTCAAAATTGTAATGCGTATTTTTTAAGTTTTCATTTCTTTTCATGACTAAAAATTATAACATAAATACTAGTTGTACTATTATAAAGTATACTTTGACCCACAATCACGATGTTCGGGAACGTTAATCTATTTGTATATAGGCTACAGATGAATTACAGGGGTTCACCATCTTTTCGAGATTTCTGAGACTTCCACAGATGGCAGCACCTTGTTTACACATTTCCGTCCTAATCAACTTCCTTTCCTTTCAAAAAATTACTTTTACCAAATGCTGAATAACAAAAGCTTAGATGTTCACAAATCAAACAAAATTACAGGACCCTTATTAAAATATGTACATCACGATAATAACTTCCTTATTAAGTTATTATGATTTTCAAAAACTTGTGTTATTTTCTCTTTACGTACGTGCGGACGAAAGATAACATCCTACAAATGGTGTTGAGAAGACAGTACTATATTTGTCCCCTCCTTAGCAGTCTCACCCGCACACAACTGCAGACGCCAGGCTTCAGCTACGAACTGTCTGCTATGATGCATGCATGTGGACAACAGACTCCTTGCAGGTCCAGACAGCTCCTGGTGCTGTTCATGGAGTACATTGTCGTCACCATGTCTGACGACCTCGCTGTAGGAGAGCTGACCGGCCCAGGGAACCTGGCTTCCGGCACTCACCTGCGCTGCGGTCCTCAAGGCGTACAGGGCTACCGGCGCGACCAGGACGTAGTGGTACCACCGCACGGGGGTGTGGCGGAACAGGCCGGTGTAGGTGAAGCCGGGGCAGAGCACGTGGGCGTCCACCCCGGAGCCCTGCAGACGCCTGGCCAGCTCCCGCGTGAACAGCACGTTGGCCAGCTTGGAGTTGCAGTAGCCCGGGTTGTGGCGCCCGCCCCCCGCCGGGAAGCCCCTCTCGCCCCGGGGATCGTCCAGCTCGATCCTGCCGCGCTCGTGCAGCGTGGACGACACCGTCACGACCCTGCAACGCACCTCCTGGCTTCATGTTCCACCTAGAAGATCCGTTAATGGTCGAAAATATCATTCAAAATTGTAAGTATCAAGTTCTATAATATATAAATTAGTAAAGGGGAGGGAAACTAAGTCTTAAATGTCACCTACGGGAAACGAAATTGAGTTTAACATCTTGTCAACGAAAGGTGATGAGTAGAGACCGGAAAAATTCGCGGATTCATTTCACGACAGCCTGAAATTTGAATAGTTATACCTCAGTGCTGCCTCTACTATTGGCTCACAACTCACCTGGACGACTCTGGGTCAGTGAGAAACACTCAACCGAAGCTGTATCGAATCACAGGCCGCTACGTTGGGACACCTTCACAAGACAGCAGCCAATGAGAGGGTGACATGTAGAACTATAAAGTTCATCCTAGAGGTCATTGAACCCGCGAATTTTTCAGGTCCCTAGTGATGAGACGTCAATAGAGCATTGATGGAATGAATAAGCGGGGGAAACAAGGGTATCCCAAGAACATCCACAGGCCAAAGCAACGTCTCCCACACTTCCCTTCGGCAGAAGAGTGATCTGACCACTCTACCACCTTGGCCACATTACTCGAAGAATTCTCACGATAAGATCATGGGGAGGGCAACAGCACTATAAAGATCACAAACATTTGGGTAAAATAATAAAAACCTACTGATCAGCTTAGTCAAATATTTACTTAAAAAAAAAAAAAAAAAACCTCTATAATGATCACACACAAAATAAGGTGAAAAAGAAAAATATACTTTTACCTTACAACTTGCATGTTACCTTCACTTTTACTGTATTCACTCTTATAACATTATGTGAGATGTCACGATTACTATCTAATAATATTTGTAGAAATTGTTTACACTGTGTGACCTAATGCAAGTTACCTAGGTAATACTAATGCACAATGAGAGTATGATTAAACACAAAGTGTGTGTGTAAACCTTTCATTACTTATCAGGATCATTAATGCAGATGAAGAGTGTAGTGTAGAGTTGGAAATGGCAAAATGCCAGCATATTAAACAACACACAATTTGAACCAACCAATCAAACAGCAGCCTACCTTGCAGGGGCGCTCTCTCGCAAGCGAGGGATGAGCAGATTGGTCAGCAGGAAATGGCCTAAATGGTTCACGCCAAAATGTATCTCGAAACCTTCTTTTGTTTTGCAGTTCTTCTCTACGGGGATATAGACCCCTGCGTTGTTGATGAGAACGTGAATTTTTGGGAATTCTTTTAAAACTTCAGACACAAATTCTCTCACTGACATTAATGAAGAAAGATCAAGATGTATTGGAATCTGAAATTTAAAAGAAAAATATATTATTAGTTCCCGGTAACAAAAAACATTAAATACAACCAATCATTCATTCTCAGTAAATCCTAATTGCAAAGTGAACATGTGTGAAATGTACCATGTATTTTTAAAGTTGGATATCATTTACATTTAGGCTATAGTGCAATGATGTTTATAATATGCCAAAATGACTTGTTATAGTTCCAAAATACAACTACGCTCTAAAGATGAGGCCACACAGAAAGCTAGCTACGTTCTTTGTACCAGGTGGCCAGACAGGATAGTCTACTTCGCGACATCAGAGAGACGCATGCGTGGGATTCGAGTGATGATTCCGACGATAATATTCTGCTGGCTCGCGCAGTATGTGAACGTAAAAAGAAATTAGTTCATGGAGTCAATTCAAAAAAATATAATTTTTGAACATTTCATCATTTGATGAAGCAGGTGCATGAAGATGAAGCCATATTTATGGATTATTTCAGAATAAATACAACTCAGTTTGATAGCATTTTATTACTCATGAAGAATAAAATTGGGAAGAAAAATCTAAATTGCAGGAAAAGCATTTTAGCAGAAGAACGAGTGACTATTTGCTTGAGGTCAGTAAACATTGATTTCATGACAATATAATTCTTTAACGATTAATCATCAACAAAATAAAAGGAAAATTAATAAAAATAGGAATTCAAACCAACAATTATTATTTCCTTAACACACAGCATTAGTGAACCTCCCTTTAAATCAAATCCCAGGCATTATCCCGTATATCCTGCTTCCTATAGCCTTCTATTGATTTATTCCATACACATTGATATTTTCGTACTTCAATAAAATTTTCAGTCGACATGAGACCAATTTTAAAGCAAACACAAAGTACCGCACAATTCCACACCAAAATAAATGATTTTGTTTATTTGCTCATCCACAAAGTCAGCGACGTTTCAGAAAAACCAGCCGAGAACCAAACACCTGGCAACGTCGCCAACGTAACAAAAAACACAGCTTTGTGTGGCCAGTGTCACCCGAGATAAAGCTGGCTACATCACAAACATAGTGCCCTGTGTGGCCATAGCTTTAAGGACATTTCAATAAAAAAATAAACAAAAACTTCTTTATCAAAAAATATATTGACATCCCAAAATTTTCCCCCTTTTGTACCAAATTTCATTTTTTTGCAAATGCTTAATTTTCTTTTTTAAAGGAAAAATAAAAAGGCATGGTACTTTTAAGTACTTCTAACACTGCTTCATTCATTATCAAGCAAAAGCAGTTTTTTTCTAATTGGATACATTCTCAATAGTCTGGTCAAATTTTTTTAAGATGGAAGATGCTTAAAATCATTACAATGAAATTGGAAACTAAAACATTGAAGTAACTTAATCACATAACGTCTAAAAACAAGACATGTGCCTACTAATTACTGAGTTAGTGCTGAGGCTGCCATTAGGTGGCTGTGGAATTCCTGATCTGCTCGAGCTCCAGAGGTAAAATGGTGCACAATTGTGACAAAACGCATTAACATAGGGGCATTCCATATCAAAACAACCAATAAAATAATTATTTTAAACCTTGAGGTTTTCAAAATGTATTATATTTGGTGATTGTGTTCTACTCATCAGTATGACCAAAAAGAAAAAATTAAATTTTTTTTTGACCTTTCATTTTTGATCTATAAATTTATGAAAACTTAAAAAAAAAATATTGTAGGAATGTTTTAAAATTTTGAAAGCATGTAACTCTAAAACTGTTTATCCTGGAAAGCTCAAATTTATACCACTCTCTTTAGAATTACAAGGGCTTTAATTTGACATATAACTTGAGTGTATCACATCAACTTTATATTTTTTCCAAAGAACTCAAAAAATGTTTTTTAAAAACAAAAATAAATTTTTTTAATTTTGATGAAAAAATATATATTTTATACCCTACTTGTTTAGTTAAAAAAAACTTGCGTTACTTTTTTATTTAAACATGTTTTAATAATTTATTCTCCATCATACCATAAAAATTTACAAAGGAAAAGTTAGGTCTAAATGTGATAATAGTTTCTGTGGTAAATATAACAACTGGACATGTATCAAACTGGACATGTTTTGTTCCTGTCTCAACTCTCAACTTGCAACGCCTAGTCAGCTTCCTCCTGCTAGGACTCTTGTCTTCAGTCACTGTGTTGTGAGCTGTCTCTGAGTGAACAAGTGCTCTGTGCAAGTTCATATACAACTGGATAAACCGTGTGGTAGATACTGTTGCAATCCTTGTAATAAAGACAGGCATTGGGTAACTACAAACCTCAGGAATGTCACACCATGGATGACAAAGCTAAGTGATATTATTGAAGGAGGAATGAAAATTTTCACATCTTGCTACTTAAGAGTTAAGTAAGAAACTCAAGTTCTGAAAGCGATACAAATATTCATGATGAACCATTGCCTGAAAATGTAAATACAAAACCAGGCTGCAGCAAAGATGATCCTGCGTATATGGATATATAATCAGGTATAGATATTTTAAATGACTCATTGATTGATATTAGGAGAAATAACTGTTGTTAAAATAAAATAAAAAATTCAAATAAGAAATACCACAAAGAAAATCTTGACACAGAAGAGGATAACAAGAATCCACCTGACAACTCTCAGACAGAAATTCTTGATAAGCTAAAAGAAAAATTTGCAATAGCAAACAAGAGTGAAAAACTTCAGATTTTAACAATTTTACCAACCAGTTGGTCTTGTGCAAGAATGGAACATGAATGAAGTATTAGTAACTATATGGTGAGTAAAGCATAAAAACTTGAAGAAAAGGGAGTGCTGCTATAGACACCTGATCCAAAACCTGGGAAAACTACCTCGCGAATCAGGTGTGTTGGTAACGGAATTTTATGACGACGAAGTGAGTAGGAAAAAGCCTGAGAAAAAAAATGTCTCCATGTGTAAGGACACTGAAAATAAGGCAATCCATGTTCCAAAAAAGGTCAATTTTGGAAAATTTGCACGAAATTCAGAATATTTACAAAACAAATTCCCTTAAAATTGGCTTTTCAAAGTTTTCAGAACTGAGGCCCAAGAACTGCATTACTGCTGGTGCCAGTAGCACTCATTCTGCCTGTGTTTGCTCTGCACACCACAATGTAAAACTCATGTTTTCAGGAGGTAGGTTAAATAAATTGACACTTCCTAAGGATTGGTTAGTTCATATACTTAATGTGATATTGTCAGAATGATATGTTAAATTTTTAATTGAATTTATTTTTATTTTTTATTGAAGTCTTTCATATGGGCCAGTTGTACAAAGACAGAGAAACCGAGACGGATCTCATGGAACAGAGTATCTACAATAAATAAATGGCACACATGCAGACACGGACCATGGATCATGGGTGGAAGATTCAGAGAGTGTGGAGAAGAATGGAATGAGGAAAGAAAGCATTCCTTATGAGGATGGGAAGGAGTGGAATAGGATTCGGGGAAAGATACTGGATGCGAGAAGAGGAAAGGACTTGAGGAAGAGCCTTCAGAAATTGGACAAGTGGGGGGGGGGGGAGGGAGGGGAGAGATTCCTTGCTACAGAGCAGAAGCCCAATTGCAAATGTAACTAACAATCAACAATCTAACACACACTGAGTTTTTTTTTTTTTTTTCAATTTCCATGTGATTTTGTTTCAACTAGGAAGTTTTTTGTTTAGGAAAGATTTTGGGGTAAAAATACTTATTTAAATATGTAATAATAAAGAAATTATTATTTTTACCCCAAAATTTCTCAAAAATTCGAAGTTTTTTTTTGTTTTAAAAAACCACATGGAAATTGACTGACCCCAAAAATTTTCATAAAAGATTCTACATTCATATTTACCCGGTGTTAAACGTACCAATTCACCTGATGATGTTTCATGTCTAATATCTTCTATCGCATTTCGAGCACTGCTCAAATCCCTGCAGGCCATTATGACACGAGCTTTCCTTTTCACCAATCCTCGGGCAGTTTCTTTGCCTATCCCTGAATTGGCTCCTGTAACTATAAAAACTTTATCTTGAAGAGAAGACTGCGATTTACACTTCCCCCATTGTTTTTCTTGCCATTTCCGTATCAAACCGGCAGCTACTATAACGACTGGAAATATAACGTACAATACAACAGTAACCATGACTAACAACAACGCATTCGATCAAAACCAACTTTGGACAAATATTGTAGAATATTTCTACAATATTTGCTTTGGATCAAAACCCAAAACCAAAACAATTTTCAAAACAATATAAAACAGAATGTTTGATAAAACATAACAAAACAAAATTCCCTTTAACTTAAAATGCCTAGAGTTTTATATGGCCTAGAGTAAGGAGTACGAAGCAGAGATGTTAGAAAGTAGCCCGATGATGTTGGTATAACTGCATCAGCTTACCCACTATTAAAAACTACATTATAAATAGGATTAAGGAAGGTAATTAAATTTGTGGAAGTAGTCATTTATTGCTCTGAAGCCATGCTAATTAATAGATATTCTATTTTTATTTTAAAGTCCAAAATTTGAATATAAGTGCATTCGTAAGGGATATCCCAATTAACTTTTATTACAATTTTATTCATTACTAATATTTACATTACTAATAAATAATTGAACTTTAAAATGTCTGATCACCAATCACTTGCTTTTAAAAATGTTTATTCGCAAGTCTCTCAATGTCTGTCAAGTTCCACAGTTCGCACTCCTCACTGGAGCTAGGCTCAACAGTGATTCGCCCCTTACCAAGCGCCTGTCCAAACACACAGTCTCGCGCCACAGTCGCACTCACACAGACCCGTCGCTATTCATCGCGCCACTCTCGAGGTGGCCTCTCACTCTCTTCGCCGATGTCGCACTTCCCTTCACTCACGAAACTGTCAGAACTCTCGGAACTCCCGCGGAGGCTGTCGTCGCTTATATACCTGTGACATCCTTCTCGAATGGACGAGAGCAGCTGTGATATGTCGCGTCATACAAGGCCGACATGACACCCGAAACACTCAGAAAGAGATGCTTATACATTTCACTCCTCCAGTGGCTGCTGTAAGCCCAGAATTCCCAGGCTGCTAAAGGTAACAATAGCCCTGGGCATGATCGTGCAGAGGGGGTGGGCAGCGAGAACCCTTGTAATCCGGCCAGGCAAGTGTGATTAAGTAAGATTATTTTGACGACGTTAGGGCCGTTCCCGTGGTTCGGAGTCGCTGCCCAACTGCTCCGGTAGAGAGGGTACGTGCCACGTGGCAAGGGAACTACCCTAACTTAGGTGGAATAAAAGAGTTTTGACGTTAAGGTGTGTTTAATGCACACGTCACACTGTACATGGGCTGTCACGGCTCCCCTCTGTGACAGTCCATCAGGGCGAGGCCCGGCTCCACGCACCTTGAGCGCGACACGACACTACCAGTGACCTGACTGGCGGTGACACGACAGTGACGCGACTGACAGTGGCGTGGATGACGGTGACGTGACTGGCAGTGACGCGATTGACGATGACATGAAAGACTGACGTAACTGCCGACGCGAACGACGGTGACGTGACTCCCGGTGACGTGATTGACGGTGACGTAACTGACGACGCGAACGACTGACGGTGACGTGACCTTCGCGACCGCGCTCTCTCATGCCACTTCGGCGACTGACTCCACCCACGCTCCGCGACGTCTCAGCGGCCTCCCCCCTTGCCGCGTGCACATGAATCTCCCCTCTTTCCTTCGTGTGCGAGTGCGTGGAGCCACATGGTCACAGGCGGGGAGACGCGACTCAGTCGCCCGGGAAACACATTTTATCCGTTTTGAACTCAACACAATATCAACACAACAAGACAAATAGATATCCACACCCTTACATAATTACATAAACAAAACCTGTTACACTTTTGCGCACGGGCGCCGGCGCACACGCAAGCCTGAAGCAGCGACGGGCAATAATGGCCTCAGCGAGCCGGAGGAGCACTTGGGACGACGTCAATTTATTTGTGATGTAAATATTAGTAATCAATAAAACTGTAATAAAACCTAATTGGCTTTTTTATTTGTGAATATCTACAATAAAAGTGCAATATTACTATCCTATACAAAAATATTTTAAGTGTGTTTATTTTTACATTTTGATAGTATCGGTGGAGTGCAGAAGTTGGAAAAATATTTTTTTTTACCTTTCGAATAAAATATTTTGCCTGCAGCCATGAATCACATCCTGTAGTGACCTTGAAAGCAATGCTTTTATGGTTCACATGTCCCAGTGCAACCATGTCCATTTGTTTTCATAATGTCCTTTAATGATTCCCTACGGCATTTTAAAGCAGCAAATACTGCTATGCTTGGCGAAGGTAATTTCATTTTATCGATTCCCTTTACAAATGCTCTCTAAGAAACGTCTCTTGGAAGACTCTGAATTATTCCCCTCATAGTTTGGATTGCGACAGGTACACAAAGAATAGCTAGAAGGAAAACATGTTATGCTCTTGGTGTTTGAGCATTCGCTATGACATGAATAACGTTCGATAATGTGTGAAGTAATTCTTTCCATACATGTTTTTGTTATGCCTGAGACGTTACTTGACTTCTAGGCTAATTAATTGCCTTAGAAAATAATTATAAGAAAAAAGAGGAACATTTGATCAAACTCGCATTAGTGGTATACATTTAGTCTAATGTAGTATTACTAAACCCCTCGGTTACATTAAATAAGCTATAAGTTATAAAAGTATTGCTGCCAGTTATTATTGCAAAACCATTTGGTAATTTGTTTCAAAACAAAAATAGATCAGTGACTTGAAAATTTTGGTGCTGTGATAAAGTCGTATGATTAGTGATCCATAGATCGCGGGTTCAATTACCGAGCTGGTCGGTGTTAGAAAAGGTTGATAATGATGAAGATGTATTCTCTATAGAATGTAAAAGCAGTTGAACTAGTGTAGCGGAATTATTAGTAAGCAGTACACATGTAAAGATACGAACCTAACTTTCTTCTATGTAAAAAAAAAGGGGGATATTGTCATCTTAGAAATGCATTTCTAAGGGATTCACAAGTGCTCCGGATAGTGCAAAGGCCAACTATCAATACTTTACAAGTAGAAATCTATCGCGAAGCAATCAATTCCTACGGCAGTAGCCAGGATGCACAATGATACCAATGAATAAGAAATCAAACAGCTGTTTGATCCTAGTCTTATTTATTAAGAAATCACTTTCAGCACTCTTCGGAAACCAATTACAGTGAAGATAAAACAGGCTACAAGTCTTAGGATAAAACAGCTTTCTATCTGCTTTCAAATAGGAAGACTAAGGTTTATATAACTCTGAACAAGTTTCTGATTAATTATCATCAGTTGTTCAAACTGTACGTATAATTTTAAAGTTTAATGTCTTTCCACTCTATAGTTCTCATATTTACCATTATTTTAACTCCAGGAAGCACATTCTGCTGCAATGGTACACATCCGATTGAAGATTTTCTTACAGAACTGTTGAACTCTATATCGAAGAAGCATTTGACTTTTTTTAATTGCATCGTCGTTGTAACCCAAAAAAGCTCTAATAGAATTCTGAAACATGAAAAATTAGAACATCCAGTTTATTATTTTCTTGAACCTAAAGGCGATCTTGGGAACTCAGTATATCTTGGGTTCAACGACGATCTAACGCAGAGCATTTGGGCGCCAAACTACTCATTCCAGAAAATTATACTGCATACCATGAACGAAGGTTGTTCGTCGTATATTTTACAGACGGCAAAACCTAAGGCCATTCTCACGATGTTAGCAGATTTACTTCGCCGTAGCACGAAGAGAATGGAGAGGAAATTCGTTTTCCTACCTCCTATTGATGTTTTCACTACAAGGCCTCACATGCGCAACGAATACACAAACGAAAGTGACATTTTTTCTATGAATGAAACAAGCTTCATACCAGACCTGCTACTTCTCAGACCAGTGTTCCCTGAACACGTGGAAAACACTCCAAGAGCTGGCTGCTATCGACAGGCGGATCAAGGAAATCACACCGCTCAAGCACAGGTTGAACTTCCCACTCACCACGTGCAAAGGGCCGGAATGCTGTTATCAGTGACGAATCGCGTACCAAACATTTCGCGTGCACATGTTAACTTCAAAGAGGATTCACGAGTGAGGTCGGTGAATGGCACCACGAGGGCCCAGATGGAGCGCTGCAATGCTCGGAACCTCATTCTCTCGGCGGCACGTGAGCCCAGACATCATCGGGTGCAAGAAGGCCTCGTCGTAGAGGCCCTCACACACCGGTACAAGCACCCAGACCCATCAGGCACCCGGGTGCTGGCGAGGTGGCCGGTGGCCGCCCAGGTGCAGCGGCATGCATGGGACATGTTCCCCGACAAGCTGGTCGACCTGGGAGGCAGGCCACTGACCGTCGCGGCCATAGACTACCTGCCCTACTCCGTCATGGAGTTCTCCGGCCAGCAGGGAGTGGACGATGGCACGGAGTTCCGCCTGCTGAGGGAGTTGGCGCGCAAGCTCAACTGCACATGGAGGAAGGAGTTGGACCCAGACAACTTGTGGGGAGAGGTGGAAGAAGATGGCACAGGTGAACTGCCCTGACTCTTACTTTACTTCTGCAAACACCTTCTTGGAGAAAAGAAAAATCTTTGTAAGAGATGAACCAAGAAAGAGAGAGACACCCCATTTCTTATTAATTTGTGGGGAAAATGCAAATAGGTCTTTCTAAAATAAATCATAAGTAAGGTGTGAGTACACAAACTTTTAATACTTTGCCATAATTTTATTGATTTGTATTTTTCTTATAGGAAACAGTTTTATATTATCAAACATTACTTAATTTACATACAAATCTTGTTTGCCCAGAAATGTACCTGCCCCAAACTTGCAGCAAGACCTTCAACTATACTATCATATATAGGTCAGGATTATTGCTTGATGGGCGGTATTTCCCAGATGAAATTACAAGCCTGGCCAGAGATGTTTCATATTGAAATTTGATCAGGACTGGCTATCATACTGACTCTTAGTGTTAAGCCAATTATATATAGATTGTAGGCTTCACGGCCAGAGCCATTGTGTGTTTATTAGTTCTGGGTTGAAGCCTAGTTTGTGAAGTACTTCTTCCACAGATAACTCGGAAGCCAAAAAGAACTTTATTCAAATTATTTGAGGCCATTTATAATCTCAGAAATCCCACCACCTTAAGTGTTTAGATGCTTAGTAATGGGATATTATGCACTTGTTTTCTGGCAGCGCAGGCAACGGCATTGCCGGGCTGGTGTCGGAGGACAGAGCGGAGATCGGCTTCAGCGCCATGTACCTGTGGCACAGCGTGTACCGCTTCGTGGACTTCACGTACCCGCACGCGGTGACGGGCGTGACGTGCCTCGTGCCACGGCCGCGGCTGCTGCCCGCCTGGAGGGTGCCCGTGCTGCCGCTCAGCGGCCAGTCGTGGGCGGGAGTCGTCGCATCGCTCGCCGTCACCGCAGTCGCGCTCCACGGCGTGGCCAAGGCCACAGACGAGTGCTTGGGTGAGTACTGCCCATCCCTGACTGCCACTGCTCTGTGATGCCTAGTGCGACCAGGCAACTGCTGCTGGTGCTGATACATTGGAAAGGGTGTACCAGGGTAAATAACTGAGGGGGAGGGTGGTCTGAACAGAACATCGCTCCTTAGAAGTATGGCTTTTGTGAATATATGAGTGTCATATGGGTGCTTTATAACTCGTGAAGGAGAGGTGGTTACAAAGAGACTGTGCCGTCAGCAGTAGGAAGCCATCCATCCCAATACCAGCCTGCTAAACCTACTTGTAACCTAGACGTATGACATGGTCAAACAATAGTTAGCTGCATACGTATGTACTCATAATCGGAATGTGTGGTGAACGTTAGTACTGGATTCCTGCTAGCACCATAGTGATATGTTCTCTGAACCAAGAACTGTATGTTTGAATTGGTTTTTTTTTTTTTTTTTTTTTTTAAGTTTTTCTAAACTTAGAGATGACAATATAGTGCCAAATACAAATTTTTTTCACAGGAAATTCAATACAGGTATTTAATAGTCAATTCACAAGACTAATACTGAGTAAACAGTATAAGATCTTTAACATGTTCTTAGATAAAAAATATTTAATATTCTCAATTAATTTAAGGCAAATTTATTCCCTTCATTTTTTGATGTTTAAATCCATTTTCTGTATGAAATAACAGCTTCCCCAGAAATAATCAAAACTCGAAACCCTAATCAGACATAGCCCGTTCCACAATACATTCTTGGTAGCACAGCTGTGCTTACGACTGCACTGTTCCAGGAATTGCAACACCCGGACGTTTCAACACATTCACCGACTGTGCTCTGCGCACAGTGGGGCTGCTTGTATTACAGATTCCAAGAGAAGATTTTCGGAATTTTCCAATAAGACATTTGACACTCTGGCTGGGATTCATGTACCTGCTCATCTCATCATCTTACAATGCTGGACTCTCATCCGTGCTGACATTACCAAGGTATTGTCTCTAGATGCCTTATGATACATTATTTCAATAAAAAATTAAAAATATATTTTTCATAATATTAATATAAACATAAAATGACCATGTTTAGAAACTAGCACTGCATAGCCAGAGTTTAAATCAATTGGGGTGCTGACTTTACGAATATCAGGTTATTTTCAAAACTATATCTGTAGCCGGAACACAAAACACAGACAAGAATTTAACATGTAGACTCTTATCTTCTTGTTGATGGGTCCAAAAAATTAAATTGTATTGTTAATCCTAGTATTAATGTTCTGTGAAACAATCTATAAAGTTCTCATCGAAGCAACATGCAGAAAAGGTTACATCATGTGTTTCTAACACAAATGTAATTTTTAAATGTGTAGATGTTTCAGCTGCCAGACAAATCAGATTTTGTCATCTTTACTTGGTTGTGAAACACTGTATAGTATATTTCTCATATTTTCTGTGACGAACATAGCATATTACAGTCATTAAAAATGAAAAGTGATTTTTTTCTTAATCTTGCATTTCAAAGCTAAAACATAGTTTACTCACAGTACATCATTAGAATCATTTCCAATGTACGTTCGTCAAAAGATTATTGCATAGAGGAAAATTGATTTAAAACCATTTCTTGGACAAACACAACTTTTTTTCTGACAGTCAGTTCCTTCTACGGAATTCTTGTCCAGACAGATGACATTGGCTTGTTCATCAGGTGTTGTGTCAAGTGTTGAGTTTCGAACCAGCAGTGACGTAGGTCCAAGGAGTCCAGCACGCCCCCAGGTACGCGCCGCCAGTAGACACGGTCCCGGACCTGGCCCGAAGCGGCACCCTGTGGGTCGCCAACCACGAGGCTTGGGTCACGTCCATCGTCGACGCTGAGGACCCGGACCTCCAGACCGTGGCCGGGAACTTCAGAGTTTTCAACGACAGCATCCTCGAGCAGAAGTCAGATGAAAGCCAGGTGGCATTTTCCATAGAGAGGTTGTACGGAGGTATTGTATCTTTTTTTTTTCTACCCTTACATTTCAGTAGATTCCAGTTTATGTTAATGTTGGCATAAACTATGAGGAACTACACAATCACCCTAAAATATCATCTACATAAAATAGTCACATCCTCCGAGATGTATATTAATAATTAATTTTTCGAATTCTAACATTCTAATATTTAACACAAATGACATAAATCCCTAAATGGCCATGCACTGCATTTCAAGACATATGGGAGCTTTTTATATATAATCAAACTAACCTGTTGAACAAATGACTCAACATCAAGAGGCAGACATCATTTAAAACAATAAAATATTTGTTTTCAAAGTTCATTCACATTAATTTTTTTATAGTTCAAAAAGGTCCCAAATTCACATTTATCGGTGTGGGCTGCATATCAAAATGTTTGCTAGCTAGGCCAACATAAAAAATAAATAGATATTAGTTTTTCGTGCTTCGCAGTTTACTTCAGCCGAGGACAAGGTTGCTAACTCGCAGAGACAAATTGCCGCGGAATAAATGCATTGTTGTAAATTTCACACTAACTTCCAAATATAAATGTGAACTTGTAAATATCTTGTTAAAACCTTTAAACGAACTGGGCAGAGAAAATTACTTGCATATTCGAAGTGCACGGCTGGCGATGCTACATATATACAGCAGGGTCGTAAAATTACGGCACCCAATTTCAACTGCAAATGTGCCTGGCGCACAAGGGCGTTAATCTAAGCATGGCTTAAAACCAGGTCACTAACGACGAAAACAACAGTCGTTACAAATTACTGACCAAGTTTGGGATTCGTGCTTCGAAGACTGTCCAGGGCGGTAGAACTTCAAGTATTATTTTAGTTTATCAATCATATTTTTTTTTTTACAAATTTCTCTCCAAAATGAGCAAAAAAAAATCATCATCATCATCTTGGTCTTAACGTTCTTGTTTTGAACTTAAAAAGTTTTTTTTTATTTTTTATTTTGTCATGTATGTTTTCTCTGGTAAGCGCAGGCAACTTCGCGGTGGGCGACTACATCCGGCCGGCGGCGGTGGGCCGCTACCGCCTCATGGGGCAGGACCTGTACCGCACGTACTGCACCACGGTGGTGCGCAAGGGGTCCCCGTACGCCCGGCGCTGGAACCGGCTGGTGCTGGCGGTGCTGGGGGCCGGGCTGTGGCGCCACTGGGAGGGCGAGGTGGCGCGTCGCTTCATGTCCCACCAGGTGCAGCTGGCAGTGGCCACGAGCGCCCGCCGGGCCAGCGAGGGTCCCAGGAGGCTGCGGCCGGAGCACGTGGGCGGGGCTCTCTTGTTCCTGGCCCTGGGGCTGGCCCTCTCTTCCTTGTGTCTCCTGCTGGAGCTGCTGTACCACTGTGTCCCGCCCTTACTGGCCCGAGGCTCCAAGAGTCCGCCCCGCTCAGCAATACACATCAAGTCTAGTCACATATCCCACTTAGGTGGCAGCAGGAAAAACAGACGTTGAAGAGGCGTTAAATTTTTTTTTTTTAGTAAATTATCATAAGTTATCGTAAGTTTTCTGCACATTATACTGGAACCACTATAATGGTGATTCTGTCGTTCTGAGCGTGCATTCATGTGTTGTAATTTATTTGTATTTATGGACCGTACTAGTTTGGCAAAGCCAAAAAAAACAAATCATCGATCTTTTTAAACAATTTTAATAAAGATATTGTACTTTGTATAAAAAAAAAAATACTGCTTCCTATTATGCTCGAAACAGAATATTCTGACATGAATTTTAGTAATTTTTTAATTGTTTTACGCAACAGCACCAGGAAAATTAAAATAACTATATCCGTAACTTCTTGTTGTCTTGTACCTCCAAAAAGACGCAGGCTTTCATCTTCAACCACGACAAATGATACGGAAACAAACACAGGGAAAAACTTTCAATCAATTGTCGGTTATTACTGCTCTGCCTGCGCGGGAAGACATGAGGACAGGAAAGGGAATGTCGATTGACATATAAATGATGTATGTCAACAAATGTATATTTGTAGCAATATGTAAGTAAAGGAAGTTGAACTAAGGCAAGTTAAAATTTATCATGACCCCAAAAGCACAGCATGAATCACTGTAATCACATTTCAGGAATGTGAATTTATTGATAAAATACCTGTATGTACAATATTAAATCTCTCTCTGTACAAACAATGGTAACATAATAGCAAATATCAGAACAAGCACTGTACAAATACACATATGAACTAACTACACGTTCTTCAGTTGGCCTGAGCACCAGGGACAGGGGTGGAAGTTTTCACTGCTTTGAGGGTCCACCAGAGTGGTCGATTTTATCTCTGTCAACAGTTCAATTATTTTCTGAGCGGTGGCTTTATCCGCCGGGACTCTACCTTTCTCAGATGCCACATCTTCGCCATGCTTGCCTTTTTCTATTTGAGGCACAAGGTCGCCTTCAACCAAACCATTTGGAATCCCTGAAAATAATTTCATTTTCTAGGTCAACTCTCCCCAAATACAATGGCTGTCAAGGAAAAGAAATTGGATACACTAGCAAAATGTTCAACAAAAAGCAACTTAATTTACTGATTACCGTATTTAGGTACTCTTTTACTATCATTTACTGATTAACTATTAATACTTTTAAGGGGAAGCCTGATATAGTGGTCATACGAATGGATATTTCACCATTAAGTGGAGTTCGATATACTTCTTCAGGATGGCAACACTTACAAGCATCCTAAACCAAAAACATGAAAAATCATATTTGTGCTGTACTGTCAAGATACAAATACACAATTTAAGTTTGTTATGTAAGTACAGACAAGTAAAAAAAATAAATTTTTTTAAATGAAATTAGGTGACCCATTTTTTTAGCTTTGCTGAAACCACTCACCAAATACCTACCCCACAAATGTGTAAAAGTTGACAATAATTGATTCAAGGTTATGTACATACACTGAAATACGTATGCAAGAACCATATTGTAAGCCAATGAGTAACTGAAGTTCGATAGCTGTATAATTAGCCACTTCATATCACATACCACCAGTTTATTAAAAACTTCTTTAGTCAATTATTCAAATAACAAATCAAACAAAAAAATTTAAACATTTTGAGAATGAAAACAAATGTGAACAAAGATAGTATCAAAAAAAAAAAGGGGGGGGGGGGGGGGGGGGAGAGGTTTCTGTAAAGTCGGTTTACGGACGATAATTTTACGTGATAACGTTATAAGAAAACATTGCTAAAAAATTGCACACTTTTTAATTTTCAAATATTATTTACAGTTTATGCAAATTTAATTCAAATAATTTGTTTAAATATAATCACGAACAATTAGTTAATAAGCCCGCCTTAACCTGTTTGACATTATAGAAGATTTTCTCGCACGGTGGTTGGCCGGTTCTTGCACGCTCGGCTCGGGCGGAAGTTGACAATTTTTTGTGCGCGTGCAGCCGGCGTTCATCGATTTATAAGACGTTTCAAAAAGTCCATCCGAGAAATCAAAACACGCACTTGTACGATGGAAACAGGATATTTGAAAGAAAGAAAAAGATGGTTCGAGACGCAGTGTTCACCTTGATGCACGGAAGGTGTTTCGTTTAGGACTCTGTGCTCCTTGTGCGAGAGCAGCTGCCGCACCAGGCCGTTCAGGCTGTCGAGCTTGGCTCGCAGCTCCTCCCTGTCCTCGGCCAGCCTCGTCAGCTGCTCGTCCTTCTCCCGGGCCCTCTGCCGGAGCACGCTGCGCTGCACCTGGTACAGCGCTATGTACTCCCCTGGGAACACACCCCGCCGGCATCCCGCCGTCAGCCACGTCAACTGTCACAGGCAGTTTGTAGAGACCGGAAAAATTCGCTGGTTCAATGACCTTCAGGATAGACTCCAATATCCTCTACACACTCGGGCAAATGCCACCTGTACATTGGCTGCTGACTTGCGAGTCGTCTCGACTGGGTGGCCTGTGATTCGGCACTTCTACGAGTGAGGGTCTCTAATTGGCCCTCAGTCCTCCACATTAACAGTGAACCAATGGCAGAAGCAGCACTCAGTTATAATTATTTGAATTTTAGCATAACACGAATTGAATTCGTGAATTTTTCAGGTCTCTAGCAATTTGTTCTCAGCTATCTTCAGCTGAAAATACAAAATAAAGATATACGCAATAACTTTCTTTGATAATCAAATAATCGCACGGGGGAAAAAAAGGAACTTTGAACTTTTGTTAAAACTGTAACTCCACAAGACATCAAATTTTCCTATAAACATCATCATCCTTTCCAACACTCAAAAATATTTTTTTTTTTTATCAAAAAAGGTAAATTGCAAACAATGACCACAACAAAATTGTAAAATCTTGTGTGGTGAATGATTATTTATTTATGTCCTCTAAGAATAAATTACAGCCTGCTAGAACCTATTACATTTAATAAATCCTAGAAATTACTTTATTATATTTCAAGTGAAAGGTGAATCCTGAGGGGGAAAACAGGCTGACCTGAAACATTTTAAAATACATATTATAACATTAAATGTTTGTAAATAATTACAACAAACAAATCTTAACTTTTTTGAGCTTAATCAACATTATTATATTATTTTAAAATGTAATTTTTTTTAATTATGTTACTTTAGGTTAAGAAGTGCCCACTCTACCACTGAGACATCAGAACAATTTGAGTATAGAAAAAAGACTATGCATTATAATGTATTTTCAAACTTGAGATTACTTTTCATTATGACTATTTTAATCTACCAAATATATTCCAGGGTAATTTCACTATCATTAAGTCTCATTTGGCACACCAATATGTTTGGTATACGTACCCAAATTTTTACAAAAGTGGCTACCTATATACAGGTTTTTGTTGCTACACTTGAGTCCAACATAATTGTCCATTTCCTTTCATCAACTTCAGTTACATTTTCAAGAAATTACTTTTACCAAATGCCATGTACCCAGAGCCAAGATGATTAAATAGGAAAGAGAAAAGAAAGAAAAAAAAAAAAAAAAGGACAGACCAGGCATACCTTGCACCACCTCCCTCGGTCCCACAAGAAATATTTTGACTGGTTACAATTTACAATGCTGGAAGATGAAAGCTACGTAAACTTCAGGGTCGTAAATTTCTTTATTAAAAAACCTCCAGAAGTATATAATAATAATAATAAACCAAAAATAATTTCTGCAAGTGGTGAAAACAACAATAAATCAATTACTATATACAGGTACTGATTCTTAACATGCAATCATTTATCATACCTGATCAAACATCATACCTAGAAAGGGAGTAAAATCGTAAAAACAATATAGCCGCAAATTAATGAGACTTGTTAATTACGTGCGATTAAATGCGAAAATCCCATATTCCTGCGAATTGACACTAAAAACTTCTCATAAACACTTTGCCGGGCAAAACTAACATTAAAAATACATTTTACAATAATTTTTCTTGGAAAATTTGACATTTAAAATGTTAATTTTTCACGTACATGTAATCAAACCCTAATATTTACTCTAGAAACAAACCACGCCACCATGTTGCCAAAGAATTGCTGCCAACACTTTTTTCGGCATTGTCAACAACTTTACAAACAATATGAGAGAAATAAAATATGGCCCCGAAATTTTACGCATATTGTCAATAAAGTGTAGTTTGCACGGATTTTTGATAAAGTGCTCACATTTTACCATACAGTAATTGTTTTTACGTGTTTATGATAATATGGGGCGGACCAAGTCCGTTTCCGTACATTCGCGCGCATTGGAATATAAGGGCCATCATTTTTATGTTAGCGATACAAATATTTTGATGTGCAAGCCGTGCAACCTTCGCATCAACTGGGAGAAAAAGGATACGTCGGAAAAACATATTAAAACATTGGGTCACATTGACAGACTCAAGCAATTTTCTGAGCAAGATGACAGGAAACGACATGCAACATTACCAACCACACAGCATAACCAAAAAAAAAGCAAAAATTGAGAAAAAGGAATTTATTGAAGAGACTGTGAAAATGTTTCTCAAGGCTAATATCCCTCTTAGAAAAATCGATGATCCAGCTGTAAGGGAATACATCAACAAGTACATTCCTGGTTCTGGGAACATACCCCAAGCATCTACACTGAGAAAAAATTAGGTCCCTGTGGTTGGTGAAGTGCTTATAAAATTCTATAATATTGGTAATAAATGCTATAAAAATGCTACAAGTAAATATTTAAATGCTATAAATGACCAGAATAAATGCTATTTTTCACCCTCTCTAATCATACCCAATTAAAGAGCATGCAAAAATAATGCTTTTTGAAACTGTAAACAGTAATTTAAAAAAACCGGCAAAATACATTATTTGTAAGAATATACGAAGAAACATTATTTCATTCCTATGTATTTCATTCAGTACTTTAATTTTTAGAAAAAATTACTAGTACAAAAACAGCAGCTCAGAATGGTGTTTTTATCAGCATAAAATTGCAGAAACCAACATTTTACTGAATTTTTTATAAATCAGTTATTGTATAGTTGTATCCACTGATTCCAATGAATGCTAATCCAAATCAATACAGCCTAATTTTAAGAATAAAACTGACACACGTATATGTTTAGGTTATTATTTCTCCTAGTTTAAATACACGTGAATACCAATATTTTCACATGCCAAGTTATTAAATTCCAGCAAGAGCGTCAATGAAATCATAGTGCAGGTGGGGGCCTTACCTATGGTTTCAGTTTCTCCTTGGAGTTGGAGGACAAGATGCTCGAGCCTCTGTTTCTCGTCGGACAGTTCCGCAACGTCTCTCATCTTGTTGGCAAACCTGTCTTCCAGCTGCTCCATGGCTTGCTTCATCGTCTCGTACCGTTTCTTCAAATCCTCACTGTCAGCCACCTCCGGGTTGTCTAGCCACAACAGAACGAATGTAGTAATTAGTACTGTTCTGATACCTCCGTTCCCGATACCGATACCACCACCGGTACCTGATACTTCAACAACACTTGCAATTACTGGCTACTGTACACAAAGAAATAATTTAAGAATAAATAAATATGTTTGTGGAAGTCATAATTTTATTACTAAATCTAAATTCCAAGCCAGCTTTTTTGAAAACATTGTGCCATCACTTATTTATTAGGTATACTTGTAGTTATAGTTAACTAATACCTAACTGAATAATTGAATTTGTGAACAAACTTTTCCGATACCCAAGACGATACCTTGGTATCATCTAATAGGTGATTATCGTCAGATATGTAATACCAGATATCAGTATCAATATAACCCGAGTACAAATTACAATTATAAAAATTATACTACGAGTCATATCATCATATGCCTATGTATAGTTTGAATGGGGAAGGAGGGGGGAGGGGAGATACACACAGTTATATACATACATATGTGTATAGATATACAGTGAAAACGCTTTATAAAATCACACGATATGACGACAAACTCCTTAAAACGTCTAAATTGCTTGACTCTGGTTGGTTTACCTTGTTTTCTATACAATAATACACTCTATAGCATCACGCTCACTCTCTTTAATGACAACAATATGGCATTATAAATCATTAAGCATAAGCAGTACTTTCTAAGTTGCCGAAGTTGATAATAACTGCAGCTGTGAACTTTCTTTTGTTTGCTGTTTTGTTGTTGTATTATCTAGAACGTGTTTACTTCTACTGACGTACCAGAAATTCTAAAAAAAAATTTTTTTTTTGATGAACTTGCACATGTTTACCTCGGTCACTAGACTTTTGTCAAGTTGTTACATGTTATCATTATCGCAGTTGCTTACAGACTTTCGAACTGTAAACATGTCGAGTAAACCAAAATCTGTGTGTATTGACGAAAAGGTTTTATTAATACTCTCAATAGAGGCTGGAGAAAATATCAGTGATGTTGGAAGACACTTTGGATTTAGCCGCTCTACCGTGTCTACAATATGGAAAAACAAAGAAAAAATTCTGCAAGCAGAAGAGGATGGAAAATCTACTAAAAAATTAAAGATACCTCAATACGTAGATTTGGTCAAACGTTGCTATCATGGTTTTATAGACATGTAAAATGTGTACTATATTAGTAAATATGTACATATTATTAAATAAAAGTAAAATAATATCTTTTATTTCTCTATATTCAACGACCACTCTCTATAATGCCGAAAAATGCTCAGTCCATTAAGTGTTGTTATATAGAGTTTACACTGTATATTTCATAATTCTAGCGCACCCACAAGTCACAAAGCTTTTACAGACTTAACCATGTTTGCGAACACTAGACAATACTGACCAGCTGAAGCGACAGACTTCTCTCGTAATTGCTCCAGAAGTTGGTTTCTCTCCAGCTCCAGCTGGCTCACGCTGGCAGACAGCGACTCCAGCATCGCGTCTCTGCGACCGTCTCCCTCGAGGGCTCCGGACGCTGTCTCGCCGGGCCTCGCGTCTCTCTGCGCCAGCAGCGCTTGCAACTCAGAGTTCTGGGCGGCCAGCTTCTCTATGCGCTCCTGCGAACGAGGCCAGACTACAACACCTCTGATAAAACTGCAAATTACAAAGATTAAACAACAGGTGACTGAATAACCAACCACAAAGTATTAAACCCCTACTTTACCATACCTGGATTTAGCAAGCGCATACAAACCGTTCCGAGATTTTTACTGGGAAGATTTAAAACTGGTCGAAAATAAGTCAAAATTCAATTTTATTTGATGAGTGAAAATTTACAAGCCTGGGCTCAAAATCATAAACCAGAACCAACCTCACATAAAAGCAAATGTAATACATACAGCCTTGAAACATTTCGATCCAGCCGGCAGTCCGACAGAATTAAAAGTTAGAACCTTATGAAAAAAAAATGAGCTGAACTTGCAACTTTCAAGAGATTTAAGATTTTGAACCAACCAACATTTACATTTTCATTTATATAGAGTGATAATTAGATTACATTATTAAAACAGAACACTTATGATTTTATCCAGACGTTTTAACGAGAAACCTACGGCGTGGACCTGCGGTATATTTTAAGGTTTGCGGAGGAGGAGAGGGGAAAGCGGGTACAACTCGAGACTGAGCCCCGACCACTGCGACGCACCTTGGCCTGTGTGAGCTCCTGCTGCAGCATGTCGGAGAAGTGTCCCTGGGCCTCGTAGTGGCGCATGCGGTCCGCGATCTGGTGGTTCTGCAGCACCTGAGTCGACAGCTCCCGGGAGCTCTGCTCCAGCGACGCGATTCGCCGGTCCCTGCCCTCCACGGCCTTCCTGCGCATCCCACACGGCGGAACATCGCTCCGACAGCTCGTGGTTTCTACCTTCGCACCACGATGAGGATTAGGTAATTACTTAGGTGCCATTTTTAAAAATTTAATACTTCAGATGTACATCCACCCCTCAAAGTACTGCCCTAATTTGTGCTGATCAAAACCGCTCTGATCAAATAGCTATCGCCTTGGTCAAGTAAGTTATACAAATGTTATCCTTCATTTTCTGAACTGAATATTATTTGCCTTGCTCAGATTCTAATCCAACTTGATTACTAAAGTTCACTGTCCACTGCTATTTTCGAAACATGATTGTTCTAGCTGGATTGACGTTTATTGTGAGAAACCACGGATGATTCTAATGTTTACCTTTTCAAATTCAAAAATCAAATCAATATTCTTTATTGCTGTTCAACTTATTCATGATTACTAATAGTCATTTACCCAGATGTCCATGCTCTGCTTAGATTGAAGTATTAGCTTGAGGTAATTTTTTTACGTAAAAATTTGATGTTTACTATGAAATGTCACATTTTCTTGCTGCCCATTTTAAGAAGTGATACATGGGAAGTTAATCTAACTATAATAAAGCATCCGTAACCGTTGGTTTCAATCGCATCTTCTAGTGTCGCAATAGTGATAGAAGATTTCGAATAACAGATCATTCAAATTTTGACATGAAAGTTGTAGAACTATGGAATCTCATGCAAAGTTCATGAACAATTTGTTTGAATAAACAAATATAAAGGTACATTCCAATTGGTTCAATGTTACATAAAACTTTCATAGTTGTCACTACAATGTCACCCAAATTTATTATATACCAGTAATCAATAGAATTACCAGTGGTCTTTATTCACATACATGGTATGAATTAGAGGAATAGTATAAGATCACAGTTTCTTTATCAGCATGGAGTCACTCCACATTATGTTAAAGATGACCGTTTAGAAAATGTAAGCTGTCACTGTCATGTTATGATTCTTACTCTTTACCTTCAACACAACAGTTATGTCATTCTGGCAAGTACCTACTAGGCAAGGATTTTTGATAGAAAATGAATTTTTTGTGTCAATTTGTGTTTATTTGGTTTTTATTAAAAGGGAAAATCTAATAACCCCAAAACCAATTACAAGAGGGATTTTTGGTTAACGATTTAGGAATCTTTTGGTGCTATATTATTCTGATGTTTCAGGCGAGAAAACATCTTAAACAGTGTGATATTAAAACAGGTTTTACTGTACTTAGAAATATTAACTTATTAAAAGGGTTAAACATACTGAAAGGGTAAAACCTTATGTATGTACACGTCAAGTGCTAAATATTTTTTAACATATTATGCAGGAAAATTTTAATTAGCGGGATTTTTTTATGAGGGATTAACTGTACTTCCATTATAACTACTGTATTTACCAGCAGTGTGGGTTGCATGTTTGATTTTGGGCATGAAATACCTAACTTTTTTTTTACCACGAGGGTCACTTTCAAAAACCATGTTTTGTTGCATATTTGTTGCACATCTTGTGCTAAAATCAAGCTAGAGCAGCAGGGGTGCGGGTGAATGCTCCCGTGATGGGGACACTATTACAACACTATTGAGAGCCATGTACTCATTACTGTGAGTCTATAAGGAACTATGGCAGGATTCCCCCTCGTCCAGGCGGGGGATGTGGACCGCAAGTGGCAGCAGGGTGTCGGCTCTCGCGGCTGGCACGGCTGGCACGGGCGGGTACCTCAGCTCGTCGAGCTCCGACTCCTGCTGCGCCAGACGCTCACCCAGCTCCTTGCTGACGTGTTGCTCGTACTGCAGCTTATCCGTCAGCTCCAGCTTGTTGTTGCTCTGCGACACACACCCCCCCGCCATCACTTCCCCCTCCTGCGCTCCGTGCCACCACACGCGTTACCGAGGAGGCAAAACAACTTCTTACCAATACCGTCAGTTGGGGTAACATTGGCCCTTTGAGGGTAACTTTGGCCCAAGACAAAAAAAATGTTAAACCATGTTACAACTCTTCCAAATATTTATTAGATGTGATGATACATATGTTACAACATATTACATGTTACATATGTACATATGTTACACATGTATCATCACATCTAATAAATATTTGGAAGAGTTGTAACATGGTTTAACATTTTTTTTGTCTTGGGCCAAAGTTACCCTCAAAGGGCCAATGTTACCCCAACTGACGGTACCACAAACGTTAACATGCCCAAACCCGAAGCAAAGTACGGGCAATCAAGCCGTGTAAACAAGGAGTGGCCAAATTATATTATTCGACAAAGACTAAGGTGTTTGTGTATTAGAAAACAATGCATTCAACAGGGACTACGAAGGTAGTTTCCAATGAGAGAATATTTAAAGTCATGTTTTACTTGAGCCCAGAGCATAATTAAGCAACACAATACACAATAGAACATTTCATACAAAGTAATACTGACAGGTAAAATACCATTATCATGAAAATTTAATCATTAGAAGTTATGCTGTCTGTGAACATTAAGACATAAATTTAGGTAAATACAAAAAAAAAAAAAAAAAACAATCCAGCGAAATAAAAATTGCCTCAAGCAATGATATCCTAAAGGGATACACACGAATAATTACGTCTAATGTAGACGAGCATTACAATTATCAAGGCCATCAACATTTTCAATGCAAGTAACACCCACATAACTGGAGTATAATCCCTGTACGGACCATCAAAAGGGCCGTTGTGTCAACCAACTCAATTACCTAAAGTTAAAGTTCGCGGATTACATTATGGCAAGGGCCACCGCCTCAATCACAATATATGACACTTACATAGCTTCCCCCCCCCCCCCCCCCCGAGGTCGCTCTCAAACGTCGATAAAGAAAACTCTACTTGAAGACTACATGCTCATGACTACTAAAAATAAAGAGAAGGGGGAATAAAACCCTGACGGCTGCTTATATGGAATCGGCGCGGCACAGCGCGCATTCGCCAACCCTGAGAGGGAAGGCTGGGAGAAACAATACACAACACTAGTAGGGGGAAGGAGGAGGGGAAGGATGCGCCGACGCACGCGGTGAAGTGCGAAGTTTGAAGGCAGCGGACCTGCAAGGACTTTTTTTTTTAATGTTGGCTGTCTGTAGTACAGTGAAAGGTGATTTATACAGGCATCCACTGGACCGGGACATTCTATAATCTGGCCAGAATCAAATTGCTCACATTCAGATTTGTTCCGTCAGGTCTCACTACTGCAACGCTGACGTTTTTATTTGGTTGAAGAGTTTGCAGTTACTGTCGGTTTTCATTTCAGCGGTGTTTCCTGTTTTCTTGGAGGTAGGTACCGTTTAAAATATTCACATTTTTGATACAACCACTAAAACTATACTGTCCTTGCACAATCCCGCTAAATCGCTAATCCAGCATGATGGTGGTCCCAAACACCAGACAGAAAACATTCCTCTGTAGCATTTTTGATGGAGTTGAAATATGATTTAGTGATGGGCCAAACGCCAATACCCTTGAATCCAAATCTCAAATTCAAAAGTGTTTTGTTTAGTTTGTGCAATTAACAAGGAGAGGTAGCGAACTTCTGGTCAGATTCAAATCCAAAAGAGTATTTCAAAAATACCCCTCAAATCCAAATACGTAATTTTTTTAAGGTTAACTGTGAATATTGTGGAAAAAAAATAAGGCACTTTGAGGTAGATGTACACACATGATAAGAGAACAAAAGTTAGGTTTTAATAATAAACATGTTTTATAGGTGGTGAAAACGTCACAAAATGTGTGGGTTCTGGACAGCTTTGGCACGACACGGAGTCAAGTTGCAGTTTTATGAGCAAGTGATACTTAAGTCTTTTGGTGAATGAAAGACCTGAGATTAAATATTAGTTGCGCACTGAAGAAGAAATTGTAGTTCGGTTTGTTGACAGGTTATATATTTTTACTGTCAGGAGTTCTAACCCTTGCAACTACGCTGAAACACCGTCGAAGTGCGGAAGCAGGATTGCCAACTCACCATCCTCACGAAGCCCTCCTGCAGCTCCTCCAGCTGTTGCTTGAGCTGCTGGTTCTGAGTCACGGCCCTGGCCGCGGCGACCTTGTCGCTCTCCATGGCCGCCAGCAGCCGGTCCCTGTCGGGTTGGCCCGACTGCAGCTTCTCCACCCACAGGTTCAGCTCCTCCAGCCTCCCGCCCCTCTCCTCCAGCTCTTCCCGCAGGGCCGCCATCTCCCGCTCCTGCACAGTCGTCGCCGCCTTCGCTTGGAACCACGCTTCAGACCAACTATGGTTGACAAACTCTTTAGTGACAGCCAGAAACAACAGAGCATCAACTTGTTAACGGGGACACACAGTGTCCACGAATGAGGCCGGGCATGCGGTCTCTCGCTGTAGGGTGCAGACGACACTGGTTGGCAAAATGGTTGGTAGAAACACTCACCGATGATGTTGAACAAATGCTTATCACAAGTTAACACTTTTGTTTCAACCGCCTCTCCGTACGTACTGGTCCAGAATCGACACGCTCACACTACTCACTCATGACGCCGTTTCGCCGCGGGACAGTTACTATGGCCTTTAGCTGGGCAGATACCCCTCCGTGATCTGCTCCCAATCGCTAGTCCCTCGAACTCTTGCCACACGGGGGGTAGCCAGACGTCTGGGTGGTCGGCACTGCGAGAGGTTGATGCAGTGAGCGAACCCGGGTGCCTTTGAAGTAGACAACTGCCTTTGCATGGCCAAGGGGCGGGCTTACATTCCGATTCTGAAGGCCTAGGATTGAGGTAGGCAAGGGAGGTTCTGGAAACTCCAGACGACCGAGGTACAGCGTGCACTCGGCCAGCCAGGTGGGAGAGGGGGTGGGCTGGGGGTAGTGGCTGGTTGGGTAGGCTAGGGCTGCTTTGTTGGTCCTCGAAGCGGTTGCCCAGGGCAACCAGAGACACGGGTGCATCCCACCAAGGTGCTTTGTTTATTTAATTAATTCAGGTTTTCCTGTTTCATCAGTAGAGCTCTATAACATGTTTTCCATTTACATGATTTTTTCTTACGTAGTCTTCATTTTTAAGACTATATTGAATTTGTGAACAAAAATATTTAGATTTTATCTAGTTTTATTTTATTACCTTAAAATTTCATTCAGATAAAGAGAAAAAACTTGATGGCGGCTCTCTAGAAAATTGGAGAATATTAATACTTGGTTCATCTCACTCGAAAATCTGCCGACCCATGGTCTAGAACGATTATAAGAAACTACGGAAAACCTAAAAAAGGATTTCTTAACTTGGAATGTTTTCCGTCTCATGCCACATGTCACAGAATGTCACAGTTTGGTTTCCAAAAGCGTTTGCACCCAAGCCAAACCTGAGCGTCCAACGCCAGCGCGAGCTGTCGCTTCTCGCCTTCCAGCGCCTCCAGCCTCTGCTCCAGCTGCCGCGTCGCCTCCGGCGTGCGCTGCGACTGCGACTGCAGCTGCAGCTGCTTCTCCAGCTCGGAGACGTGGCGCACCAGGCCCTGCTCGCGGGCCCTCAGCTGCTCGCTCTCTGCCGTCGCAGCCTCCAGCTGCACGCCCGCGCATTCCACACCAGTTCCACGTCAGGGGCGGGCCAGTCCAATACTCAAATACCATCACATCCTTAGTATCTGAGAGTTAACATTAGGGGCGGGCCAGTCCAATCCTCAAATACCAACAAATCCTTAGTATCTGAGAGTTAACATTAGGGGCGGGCCAGTCCAATCCTCAAGTACCATCACATCCTTAGTATCTGAGAGTTAACATTAGGGGTGGGCCAGTCCAATCCTCAAGTACCATCACATCCTTAGTATCTGAGAGTTAACATTAGGGGTGGGCCAGTCCAATCCTCAAGTACCATCACATCCTTAGTATCTGAGAGTTAACATTAGGGGCGGGCCAGTCCAATCCTCAAGTACCATCACATCCTTAGTATCTGAGAGTTAACATTAGGGGCGGGCCAGTCCAATCCTCAAGTACCATCACATCCTTAGTATCTGAGAGTTAACATTAGGGGCGGGCCAGTCCAATCCTCAAGTACCATCACATCCTTAGTATCTGAGAGTTAACATTAGGGGTGGGCCAGTCCAATCCTCAAGTACCATCACATCCTTAGTATCTGAGAGTTAACATTAGGGGCGGGCCAGTCCAATCCTCAAGTACCATCACATCCTTAGTATCTGAGAGTTAACATTAGGGGCGGGCCAGTCCAATCCTCAAATACCAACAAATCCTTAGTATCTGAGAGTTAACATTAGGGGCGGGCCAGTCCAATCCTCAAGTACCATCACATCCTTAGTATCTGAGAGTTAACATTAGGGGTGGGCCAGTCCAATCCTCAAGTACCATCACATCCTTAGTATCTGAGAGTTAACATTAGGGGCGGGCCAGTCCAATCCTCAAGTACCATCACATCCTTAGTATCTGAGAGTTAACATTAGGGGCGGGCCAGTCCAATCCTCAAGTACCATCACATCCTTAGTATCTGAGAGTTAACATTAGGGGCGGGCCAGTCCAATCCTCAAATACCAACAAATCCTTAGTATCTGAGAGTTAACATTAGGGGCGGGCCAGTCCAATCCTCAAGTACCATCACATCCTTAGTATCTGAGAGTTAACATTAGGGGTGGGCCAGTCCAATCCTCAAGTACCATCACATCCTTAGTATCTGAGAGTTAACATTAGGGGTGGGCCAGTCCAATCCTCAAGTACCATCACATCCTTAGTATCTGAGAGTTAACATTAGGGGCGGGCCAGTCCAATCCTCAAGTACCATCACATCCTTAGTATCTGAGAGTTAACATTAGGGGCGGGCCAGTCCAATCCTCAAATACCAACAAATCCTTAGTATCTGAGAGTTAACATTAGGGGCGGGCCAGTCCAATCCTCAAGTACCATCACATCCTTAGTATCTGAGAGTTAACATTAGGGGTGGGCCAGTCCAATCCTCAAGTACCATCACATCCTTAGTATCTGAGAGTTAACATTAGGGGTGGGCCAGTCCAATCCTCAAGTACCATCACATCCTTAGTATCTGAGAGTTTACATTAGGGGCGGGCCAGTCCAATCCTCAAGTACCATCACATCCTTAGTATCTGAGAGTTAACATTAGGGGCGGGCCAGTCCAATCCTCAAGTACCATCACATCCTTAGTATCTGAGAGTTAACATTAGGGGTGGGCCAGTCCAATCCTCAAGTACCATCACATCCTTAGTATCTGAGAGTTAACATTAGGGGTGGGCCAGTCCAATCCTCAATTACCATCACATCCTTAGTATCTGAGAGTTAACATTAGGGGCGGGCCAGTCCAATCCTCAAGTACCATCACATCCTTAGTATCTGAGAGTTAACATTAGGGGCGGGCCAGTCCAATCCTCAAATACCAACAAATCCTTAGTATCTGAGAGTTAACATTAGGGGCGGGCCAGTCCAATCCTCAAGTACCATCACATCCTTAGTATCTGAGAGTTAACATTAGGGGTGGGCCAGTCCAATCCTCAAGTACCATCACATCCTTAGTATCTGAGAGTTAACATTAGGGGTGGGCCAGTCCAATCCTCAAGTACCATCACATCCTTAGTATCTGAGAGTTAACATTAGGGGCGGGCCAGTCCAATCCTCAAGTACCATCACATCCTTAGTATCTGAGAGTTAACATTAGGGGTGGGCCAGTCCAATCCTCAAGTACCATCACATCCTTAGTATCTGAGAGTTAACATTAGGGGTGGGCCAGTCCAATCCTCAAGTACCATCACATCCTTAGTATCTGAGAGTTAACATTAGGGGCGGGCCAGTCCAATCCTCAAATACCAACAAATCCTTAGTATCTGAGAGTTAACATTAGGGGCGGGCCAGTCCAATCCTCAAGTACCATCACATCCTTAGTATCTGAGAGTTAACATTAGGGGTGGGCCAGTCCAATCCTCAAGTACCATCACATCCTTAGTATCTGAGAGTTAACATTAGGGGCGGGCCAGTCCAATCCTCAAATACCAACAAATCCTTAGTATCTGAGAGTTAACATTAGAAGTGGGCCAGTCCAATCCTCAAATACCAGAAAATCCTTAGTATCTGAAGGAATCAACATTCGCGGGAAAAGATTCAAAGAAAAATATTAAGAGCAAAAAAGTAAATTAAAAACATTTAGGGATGGGCCAATCCAATCCTCAAATATCATCAAATCCTTAGTATCTTAGTATCTGAAGGAATCAACGTTGGGGGGAAAAGATTCAAAGAAAAACATTAAGAGGAAATAAAGTAAATTAAAAACAATTATGGGTGGGCCAGTCCAATCCTCAAGTACCATCAGATCCTTAGTATCTGAAGGAATCAACGTTCGGGGAAAAAAGATTCAAAGAAAAATATTAAGAGGAAATAAAGTAAATTAAAAACATTCAACACTTGACCTCCAGTTTAAGTAGATAAATTTTTTTCTTCGTACCTATATTGTTACCATCTCTCAAGGTATTGCACTTTTAACCAGTAACTATATCAATAAATTACAATATGTATTATTTCTGGGAACTCAATTCATAAATAAAACATTCAAAGAATTAAATTTTTCAACAACATAGTAAACATTTTTCATTTATTGTGCACTATTTTATTTTTGAACCTTCAGATACACATTCGGATTCAAGGGGTATATAAACGAAGTACCCTTTGTGTTTCGAATTCAAAATTCAGACTAGAAAATTGGATCTGACACATCATTAATTAAAATATTATGGCATACAGGTCAGTGATACACTAGCGTGACATTGGTTCCACAAAAAAAAACTCTTGCAGGGTTTTGAGTGCTACATTTTGATAACATTTCTTTTAAACAAATAAAACAGATTAGGAGAGGGAAATCAATTACAGACACCTAAATAAATTTACCAAGAAACTCGCTTGGAAATTTTCTTGAGAGGATTACACCTTTCCTGTTCGCAAAACCAATAGCAGAAGCAGCTGAAATATCTAATTATTCAAATTTTAACATATCACAAAATGAATCAGCAAATTTTTTTCCCCGACTTTAACTAAGCGGTTGGAACGGAGAGGCTGCCAGTTTCTGCTCGGTGATTCTTTCTAGATCAAACGTCTACACGGTCGATCTTGACAACTTTACCCAGGACGAAGGAATGGTTAGAAACGTCACCTTAGCCGCGATGCTGTGCAGCTGGGAGTTGAGCTGCTGCACGTACTGCTGGTACTGTAGGCTGGCCTGGTCCCGCTCGGCCGCCGCGGCACGCACCACCTGCTGCAGTTCCGCCAACTGCCCCTCCAGCGACACGTTCCGCCGGTGCAGGGTCTCCAGCTGGCTGCTCGTCTCCGGGCTGTCCGGCGTGCTCAGCTGCACAAGCACCGCCTCTACTGCACACGCCTCGCTCCGATCCAACACACCATCAATTCATTCGTTCTGATCCTCAAGTTAGTCTGATAAAAAAAACCTTATCAACAAACTTTCGACAAACATAATACTATAAATTGCAAGATTCAACTCATTTACAGAGCTCTAAATGGAGAGGAAAAAAATTATCTTAGAATCATGTTCGCAGTCTTTCAGGGCCATTGCCTGAAGTTGCTTGGCTTCTGGGTTGTAGCCGCGTCCTCGGCAAATCATTCACCGACGTTTCGGTCGACATTGCAGTCGCCATCATCAGGGAGCAGTCACCTTCTAAGGTTCTTACCAGTTGACCTGCCTTTATATACTCTTGCCTGAGGGGAAGGTGCTTCCCGATTGGCCCACAGCTGCAGCCAATCAGGAAGCCCCTTCACCTCAGACCAAGAGTATATAAAGGCAGGACAACTGGTAATAACTGCTCCCTGATGATGGCGACTGCACCGTCGACCGAAACGTCGGTGATGATTTGCCAAGGACACGGCTACAACCCAGAATCCAAGCTACTTCTATATTAGAATCAAAAAATTAAAATTGTAATGAACAGGCACACACACACCTGCTGCACTCGCAGCTGCGTCAGAGCGAGCTGAGACTGCTTCTCCCGGCACTCCTCCCGCAGCGCAGCGCACTCGCTGCTCTTGGCCTGCAGTCGCCGCTGCAGTTCCCCCGCCTCCTCCTCCGCCTCCTCCCCCCGCCGCCTCAGCAGGCCCTGCTCGGCCCTGGCCCGGTCCAGCTCCAGCCTCAGGTCTGCGTTGGCCCTCTCCAGCTGCTTGGAGCCCTCCGACACCAGCGCCAGCTCCTTCTCCAGCTGTCCCAGGGACCTCAGGCGCCCCTGCAGCTCCTCGCACTCGGCTGCAACACACCACTCCTGCAGACACAGCTCCCGCTCCCAGCCGTTTGTAATACTCACTCCACCTGAATAGTGCTGCATTTTTACCATAAAATAATGTTTGTTAAAATGGTCTGAACCAGATACATCCATAACAATTAAACAAATTAAATTAATTATTTGGTACACTTTTTGGTCCGGAAACTGAGTTAAAGGCATTTTTTTGAACGATCATTCTCTAACATTTCCCTCCCTGATGTCTTTCAGCAAATTTTAAATGTCTTGTTACAGAATCAACAATAATTACACTACGAAAAAGGCGTAGAAACAATAAAATAACGACTCGCTGACAAGGAGATGGCCAGACGAACGACGGTGGCAGTGAGCTAACGCGAGAGGAACGACCCCGGGTTCGACCGGCACAAGGGAGGGGTGAGTACCTGCTTTCTGCTTGGCGGTGAGCTGGCTCTGGCCGAGCGCGGCCTGCAGCTCAGTCTTCTCCCCCACCAGCAGCCCCAGCGTCTGCACGTGCAGCTGCAGCTGCTCCTGCAGCGGGCCCACCTCGCGGGCCAGACGCACGTCGCACTGCGTCCGCAGCTCGTCTGCCTCCAGCTGCAGCTGGCTCGCTCGCGACTGCTGCACGCACAGTGCACTTCCCCCTCAGGGGCCCCGCCCACCCGGGCACAAACGCTTCAGGAACAACAACTCGAGATATCCGAGTGGGGGTCTGCTCACGAAAAGCATTTAAGAGTTCTCTGAGGGCCGAAAAGTACTTTTGATTCCGGATTAAGTTTTTTAAACTGTATTTTTAGAAGAATTAAATTGGCTAAAATGTATGTTTTCAGAGTAATTTTTAGGCGTAAAACAACCAGTACAAATTCTTGAAAGCACTTAAGGGACTTGAATTACACCTTTATCTTCATTTCTCCACCATATAATGTTACGGTCACCGCTTAAATTTCACCGTTATCCTTTGAATACGATAAGACTGTGCACCAGTCCAGAGGAGACCCCGCGCTAGAAGCACCAGCGAGCGTTGTACTTATCATCCCGCCTCACCGACACATATACACCCCTGACGAGGCGGGCCCCTTAACAGGTGGCCGAGAATAAGCCCCCCCCCCCCCTTCCCATCCCATCCCATTAAAAAGCGTTCTAAAACTCTAAAAATCACACACTTTAATTTTTTTAATATTTTTTTTTTTAACAAATAACTGTTAGGGGGGGAAATAAGCTTGTTATTGGATGACAGCAAAGAAATGTAAAAAACAGTAAATATTAAACTAGCAGTTCTGAAATAC
Organism: Bacillus rossius redtenbacheri; assembly: GCF_032445375.1. Lineage (NCBI taxonomy): Eukaryota > Metazoa > Arthropoda > Insecta > Phasmatodea > Bacillidae > Bacillus > Bacillus rossius. The sequence goes on along the minus strand of NC_086339.1, from coordinate 1,212,321 downwards.
GTAACACAATTTAAAATGTTGGCCTCACAGGTTTCTGGCTATGTTCTACCCTAATTAAATACTCAATGGAAGAAATGATTCTTGGTACAGATACTGATTTAAAATATACATATTCTGACAGCAAAAACTCACAAAGCCACTCACAAAAAAAAAATATTTATAATATTCGACCTTCTTGTTTAGTGATAATAATGTACACATTTTCCCTCAACTCGGATGTGAATTTGTAATTCTCGATGAAATAAACATTACACAAACTGGTGGCATGAGAAAAACCCATTTGGACTGCCAGAAGAGAGACTCCAAACCAACTTCCTGCTACATTTGAGAGCTACCTTGGCCACTCAAAAACACGTTAAAAAAATTACAACAAGATGAAAAAAAAAGTAGCATTTCAAATCCTACTGCTTATGCACTGAGGCTTAAATCGGCGGGTCAGCAAGTTCATTGTACAACACCATGCTGATTGAGGGAGTGAGAAGCCGAGTTACAAGTGATGATTTCATCGATTTGTGTAAAAGCAATTAAAAGTTTAAAAAAACAAAACAGCTGATTCTTGAAGTAGTTGATCCTTACTTCGCTAGATTTCAGTACATGACAAACATTTACTTGTATACCTTTGCCATTATGTATTAACTATCCATAACCACTCTTAAGTCTATTTTTAAAAAGTCACTTGCATTGCTTGGTTTTTCACCCATTCAATACAAGTTCTCAGAAGTCTAACTACTTTCCAGGTGTCGTGCCAAATGCAAGTGTAAAGAGACAGAGGCGTTGGCCTGCTCACATGTTCTCTGAGTTGCTGTCGCAGCTGCTCACTGGTCTGTCTCTCGGCGGCCAGCGACGCCGCCAGCTCCTGGTTCCGACGCTCCAGCTCCAAGGGCTCCCCCCCCGGGGGCGCGGCGTCGGCGCTCTCCCCGATGAGGTCGCTGATCTGGTGCGACAGCTGGCGCAGGCTCTCCGTGCTGGACCGTCCGTGGCTCGCCAGGGCCTCTGCCCCCCCGGGCCGCTCCGCGCCGTCCCTGCTCTCTGCGTGGTCCCCGTTGGGAAGGACGTCTGCTCCCTCCGGCGCGGCAGCTTCCCGCGTCCCGTCCGCCGCAACTGACTGTGTTTCCTCTCCTGTCTCGGCGGGCGACTGCGGCACTACGTCTAGCGAGGGGAAGTTCGAGACGCTGTCGAAAAAGTTGTTGGCTACAAACATGTTACTTGGCGGATTGTCAGGTGACACATCTGTCCCGGATGGCATGTACTGCTCAAAAAAATTTGACTGTGTCGAATCTTCCTGCTCAGGGAACACCAGCTTCGATTCTAGTTCCGTTTTTTCGGGGTGAAAATCTGGTGGTTTGCTTTCCGCTACTATTTCTCGGCCGTTAGATGTATAATCATTGGCATTAATACTGTTTTCTGTTGTCAAAGTGCTTGGAAAGACTTCTACTGGTGAACTAAAAGGCATGAGGCTTTCTTCAGTTACATTAACATGGTTCATTGATGATAAATCCTGTATAGTATCTACATGTTCCTGAAAACAAAAGGAAACAAATTTAACTTGAGAATGAGTGAAACAAACATGTTAGCAAATGCACAAAAACCTAAATCAATACTTAAGTACACAAACATACAGGACAACTCTGATTTTAAAGGTGATAAGTCTCCACATCTGGGATTTTACAAACACTTTAACCACAGCATGTAGTTTACAACTTCCATACTACATGCTAAAGCTGAACACGGGTATAGGCAGGGCTTTCAAGGGGAAAAAGGAGTGGGGGGAGTATCAAAATCATCAAGGCATGGACACCAGGGAGCATTCAGTTTGAGTAAAAAAAAAAAAATTTGCTGCCCAAGTTTAAAGACGTAGGATGAAAATCATAAGTGTATTGATAATAGAATTCAGTAAAAACCTTACTAGTTATGCAATATGTGAAAATCAAGTTTACAGTTATAGCCATGGTAACATGTCAGTCTTAATTTTTTTTTTTTTAGGGGGGGGGGGGGGGGTTGAAAGTTGTGCATTAAGTAATGGAGAGGGGCCAAACAAAATTATTTGCCCCCAGGCCCTTAATTTCTTTTTACAGTCTTGGACAAAGGACCTAGCTTTGACAACTTGATGAAGTCAGTTTTCATGATTAAAAATCATTCCAATGTGACATATGAAGACATCTCTCAAGAGTAAGCAGGTGGAGTATGTCGATAAATATCAGATTGCAACAAAATATAAAAGCTTGGAATATATTGTTTAAATTACAGGAAAAAACTAACATGAAGTAAGAATTTTACAATTACAAATCAAAAAACTAATATGCAATATGGAATTATTATATATTACTATTATCATCTTCAATTGCATTGCAAAGGAGAAAAAAATTATTTACTGTTGCCGGTTAGTATATAAAAAAAAAATGTTTAACCCAGAAAGGGTATTTCGTCAACATAAACTGCCAAGACATACAGTTCATTTTCTTGACATTCAGTTTTATTGCACATATATTAGGTGTTGCAAATAACTTCAATGACTTATTTTCAACTGCATGGGATTCTGGCTGTTTACATTGGTCAGCAGGTTGCATTACTGCGCTGTTTGCATTTTCAGTTTTCTCAGGGTTCATAGTTACCATTTCTGTTTCGTGTTTTCTAGCGAGTAACATTTCATTAGCACATTTCCATAAAGCTTTTTTTTTAAAAAGGCCAATGCTCATAAGTATTTTTAATTTTTACTGAACAACTTAAATACAACTTTTTAAAATATCACTGTACTGTAAATTAATTTTTCTTTGGCATACACATTCAAACTATACTGACATTCAATAATCCGGCATGACTGTTACCAGTTTCTTTTTGTACTGTCTTCTAGTCCTGAGAAAGATAACTGTTAGAGTGAAAATTAGAAAAAATTTTAAACACTGTAATGCATGAAATTTCAACACCTGGCTAAATTACAAAAACACCTGTGGGATTATATAAACAGACCAACCTTCAAAACACTGTTCTCCAGTGTTGGCCCAGAGTCGAAAACAGAGTTCCCTCCCATGGTAATCTCATCTCTAGGGCTTGCTGTCACGTTACTTTCTTTCTTGTCCACATCTCTCACTGGGTGAGTAGAGTTTTCTTTGGTTTTCTGCTGGAACTCCTTGAGCTAATAAGAAAACACCAAGAAAAAAAAATCAAAAAAATTGTCAAAAAAAGAATTTTTTTTATAAAATCAATTTTCCTTCCCAGATATTTAACTGGGGAAGAAAATTTATCTTGTTAAGCACTGCAATCAAAGATTAAAAATTAACATCTAATTAGGTCGTTCTGAATTCCATGTGTTGGTCTCTACAAGCCTCACCAGTTCTTCACACTGATAGCAAAAATATAAATAAATCAAAAACAAAAGACCAAATTACTAATATCTGTGTCAGGGAGGTCTGACACAGACAGCTGTGTGAACTATTAAATCTACTGAATCAGACTGTAATGATGTATATATGTTGCAGCCTTACTACTGGCATCATTTATAATACTCTTTAAAAAAAAATTGTAATTTAGGTGCGCTTCATATGGTGTTGTCAAGACAAGAGACACAATATGATATATGGTCATTCTTCATTCCTACAGAATTTGGAAGCAAGGCAGTTAAAACTAATCTCCCACCTTTTGTTCACGGGACTGCTGGACGATATGTTCCAGGCACCGATACCTCCCCCCCCCCTCCCCCCGGTTCCTTCTAGAACGCAGCGGGCAGATTAACACATTTCAATTCAATAATATGCTTGCAATTGGGCGGCCAGGAGTTCTCCCCCTACTTTACTCTCTCATTTCCTGAAGCTTCTTCCACAGGTCTTTCGCAACCCTTACAGCCAATATCTCCCCATAAATATCCACTCCCGACCCCATTCTCACCAGGAATCATTACTTCCCTCTTCGTGTTCATCTCCACTCCCTTCATATCTCCTCTTTCTGTACCCACCTCTCTGCAATCTATCTCCCAGCTTCCCCCAACCCCTTTCTTCCCCTCGACACCTTTAAACAGTCTCACAAGTCTTTCCACCTTCCTCCTCCCCTGCATTAGTCACCCCCCCCCCCCCTCCCCGGCTCAGCAACTGTGTTCATCGGTGTTGTCCATAACATCTGTTTATCTTTATCTCTGTGTTTGTATAATTGCTACGTTGTCCAGGTTTTGTTGTCGTTCTGCATTCACTGTTGTTGAAACTGTCTCACCGTTGTTAACTCACTGAGTTTGTCTGTGCTGATATCATAAGTTAGAATATGTTCGTCTGTGCTGTCATCATTGTGTTGTCCATAACACCTGTTTAAGGCTCATTGTTGGGTTTACCTGTTTGAGTTCGGCTGACTTCGGCTTGCTTTCTGTGGGGTAATGATTTCATTTTTATTTCTTACTTTGCATTTGTGAATTTTTCCCATGACAAACAGTGCAAAACTGCAATAGCGTATGTTCCAGAAATTGTATTAATCAAAAAATTTTCCACTGCATTAATCACCCTCGCTCCTTGATCCTCACCCATAGTCCCTATGTCTTGCCCTCTCCTTCCATCACGGCCGTCAGGTCAACAAATCTTCTTGAGCAAGCAAAACTACAGCAGTTTTTATTTTTTAAAGCTTCTCTACATTCATACAAATTTCCTCATAAAATACACCCCAAATTTTTTTGTTATAAATGGATGTGCAAATTTGTGCTACAGCTGATCTCCACTTGAACGCAGCATTGTCTTATATACCAGAAACTATGAATTATCAATATTGATGGGTCAATCAAACAAGTTTCTCATTGAATATGCCCTTCATAGTAAAAACCATTGCTTAGGCTAAGACAGTTACATTTTAATTTGGTGAATCCTAACCAATCATTCAAACCATTTTACAGTATTTTTTAATGTAGCTAACCTAACCCTACCAACCGTCCATACTATACTAATATACTTTATAAAATCAGTAACCTAACTTAACCACCCACACTATGATTTAAGTATTTTTAATGTAGCTAACAAAACCTCATCTATAGCAGTAGTTATAATAAGTAACCTAACCCAATACCACAACGCCTGCTTAAAGAATGATTTTAAAAAGGGGCGAGAAGTAAAAAAAACTATTTGGAATGTTTATGTTTATATATACATATATACATATATATATATAAACATTCCAAATAGTTATATATATATATATATCCCCCCCCCCTTTTCAGAAAAGTATCACCCCTTCAAACTTATCGTGGCTCGGTTAGATGGTAAATATGTATTGTACGGATTAGCGCCAAAAAAAATCGTACAAATATGAAATAACTTTCATTATATGCTATCTTACGTCCTCTTTTCAGAACCGCCTGCGGAGATAAAAAATTCCAAATATTAAATACGGTTTATTTTCGTAACGTTTTGTGTAAGTGTAGTGAAGAGACAACACTTAGGGCAAATGTACCGTCTAACCTATGGTGCCCGTCGAGATAGTACGAAAATAAGCAGGCAATTAACACACTAAGTTATCATTAAAAATAGTAATTAAGGATACCAATAACATATAGTATAGGTTAAATATGCCTATTTGACGCGAGAGTATACAACTCAATTCAGATACCAATGACGTGTCAACTGTCACTTCAAGCATTCATTCACAAACATTTTCGAGAAAGTCTTCAAATGCATGATTATATTAATCATAAAACCATAAAATTAATTGTATTAAAATATGACTAATCAAAATAATAACATCAAACCTTTCGCCTTGCAGCTGCTAACTTTTCTGCTTTACTCATGTCTGCCATTTTCCATTTTATTTTATTTTTTTACAGTGTACCACCTGGAAGTAACTATATCAATAAACACATGGAGTTAGGAAATAGGAGACCACCTGCAGTGATATAGTAACTGTCACTTAGTTACCTCGCCATTGCCATATTGTTCCGCCCAAAACATTTTGAAATTGATTTTGATAACAAGAGAAGAATGAATTAGACTCTCCACTTTAATAAAAAAAAATATATTATGAAACTGTTTCCACATGCAAACACTACACTTCAGCCAATGTTTTGGGCTTCTAATCAATAATTATTATGAAATAATGCTGATTTGGCCACCTCTGAATACACATAAAGAAAATTTATTGAATTATGAAACCTGATGTAAATCTTCGAGAGATCCATATGTCTCATAAAAACTAAAATTTTCACACCAAAAATTAAACCCTTGAGTATTAAATTGCATTAAATATAGTTTTCATAACATTTAAATTTATGACATTAAGAGACATTCTTCCCTCTAAATATTTTTTACAAAAATGTACATATATATTTTTAAAGCTTGTTATCTTAATAATAATTTTTATTAACATTGTACAGCTAATATACTTTAATGTGTGACCAGGAGGGGTACTGGATGTTGGCATCAACTTAAAGTTAGCACATTACACAACAATTCACTTAACTGTTATAATTTTTCTACTAAAAAACACAGGAAACACTCTTAATCTTGTTCTAATTAATAAATCCTACATTAACTTAACAATACTCGGCGAAGCTGATGTTACAAAGGCAATAGGCAGTAGGCTGAATGCAGATAAAAAGTACCCATATCTAGCTTTAGAGTATTTTCACTTCCAAATCAGTGTATATTTGGTAAAAATAGTTTTTAATAATAAATGTGGGGCTTACGAATGAAATAAGCTTTTAATAAATCAATATTTAAAGTTGTCATAACATTATCTAATGTATTTAAAGTTCATAAAGCTAATTTATTATTTACAGGGCGCCAGCAGAAGAAAAATATACAATTTATTGTACTCCAGCACACAGTAGGGGCACGAGACTATTCAGGGTCAGGGGTTCAACACCTAAAGACCAAATTAGGGTGCTCTGGATGTACGATTCACGACGATTTCATTCCGGCTGTCCTGGATTTCAGAATGCCACACTGAAAAATAATATACACGCGGAGACTCAAAAATACTTTTATTACTAACGACCTCACTATAAAAAACTACAACGATTTCTTGTACATAGATATATAAACCACGCAAATGACTTTTTAGAAGTTAAGTATTAGTAGTAGATTATACCCGCCTACTGAAGAACAAGGTTTTCAATTTATATCATGTATGTATATAAAAAAGAAGAATAAGAAATGTGTTTAGGGTGGAGTATTGTTGACATGTTATATCAAGAATAATATTAAGTAAGTATTTATTATAATGTTTGAAAATGTATTTCATGTGGCATGAAGAGGAAGGCCAGGTGCGGTGTTTTATGATAATTTTATTATAACATGAACGAAAGGTGTGCTGAACCGGGCTCGAACGTTTGGATATTTGGGTTCTGCGTACTTATTGACTTTTTCATTAGTCATTTAATCCGTAATGTTGATTGGCAATACAATTTTATATGGCCATATTTAATAAAAAATGCTAGTTCTGAGTAAAAGTTGTGAAGTTTTGTTGTTGCTAACCTTTTGATAGGATACGTGCCCAAATCCCCGAGCTCAGGTTTGTGCTAATGATAAAACATTTTCTAGTCACTAAGCACATGTGTACGTTTACTGTTTTCCAGTTTCGATGATTATATTCAGGTTCGGTTCTATATCGATCTGCTACTCGTTCAGTTCAATTTTGCACGCACCTGTACCTCAACCCGAATTTGAACCCAGAACCCATTTCACTGAAGCTGGTTTGTATACAGTATCAGTACGTGGCATTGCCAAAATTCTAATTTTGTGGGAATTATGTTGTTGCAGTCTCACGGAGACAGAAGCAAACATGGCTGATCAGGGAGACGAAAAAGAGGGAAATACAAATTCTCCCTCACACACTGTAAATAGTAAGTGTATTATGATCATTTAAAAATAAAAAAAAATAATAAAAATACTCTGGTGTAATCTTTGGTTTTTATTTTTGAAATGTAATTCATTCCTGCATGTTTCCCGAAGCATGATTGTAACTTTGGTTGAGATCCTAACTTCCCATGTAGTTTTGATATGCATTTTTTTTTGCAGTGAAGAATCTTGATTGTTATTGCTATTGTGTACCAGTGATCATGTGTGACTTATTCAGGTTTTACTAATTTTTGTAGAAATTGTCAGTAAAAATTAGGTTGCTTGTAGTACTCTGTATTTTATATCACTTTACTACCAGAATGCATGTGTATACAGCATGTTAAGAGATTTGTGTCGTAACGCTTGTGAATCCAGCAGTAGATAAATGGATATTATTAGTGGCTAAGAAACCATTACCTTTTTTTAAATTCTTATAATAAGAAAATTTGTACAGAAATAACATTAACGTTTCAATTAACAGAAGGTTAATTTTACAGACCATTAATAGCCTATACCTTGGTTCATGTGTGCAGAAAATGGAAAAATGTGGATTTTTTAAGTTCATTTGGATCCTTGACAGCAAACAATGCATGCACAGTGCAGTTTGCGAATTTAGGGCTATGTGATTAGATTTTATCTATAAAAAAAAGTTTTGAATATGTTTTTCATGATTAGCATCTCACATTTAAATGAAAAATGTGTTTTTTACTGTCTTACTTTGAAGTTATAAAGTAAATGAATTTAGTTATAAAATTTAATTTTAGGACTATAAATTTCAGACACACACTATGCTTGGGTTACATATGTGTTCCAGACATAATTCTGGACAATAGGGGCTTTTAAGTAAGGATTGAACCTAACAACAAAATTATTTTTTGTGCCTTAACTATGTATGTAATATTATTTTCTTGGGGTAATGTGTGATATGTATTACAAATAATTTTCTACCTCTTCATAGTGGTAAAGGGATCCTTAAACAATCCTTAATGTTTTGATTTCGCAAGAGGGTTTGAACCATGTATACATTTTGGGAATGATTCTTGTAGTAAAGAAGAATGATTTGAAACATTTTTTTTTATATATATGCCATTCTGGCGTACACTATGTCATAGGCAAACCTCAAGAGTGGACAAGAAAAATGAATATACAATCACACAGAAAACAAGCCAATCATATCATGTCAAATGTTAAATGCATAGACAGCACACAGAATTCCGTGGAAGGAATTTGAAAAAAAGGTTACAGCATAGATGAACACAGTAAATACAGTCAGCAAAAACCTAGTATACAAATGAGCTTAGTATACAAATGTCTTAGATGCAATGTGATATATTTTTGAGGTGAATACTCAAGAAAGTAAGTAAAAAAATTTAAAAAAAAGTATGGAAATATTGTATGTAGAAGCAGTTTGTTTAATGGCATCATCATCGTATGTATAGTTACTCTCATGACTGACTTAATGGTTGTGTAACGCTGTGATATAGCACCTGCCTGCAGAATGCCAGCGTGTGGCGGGAAGTCGCCCACCAGGGGTCTGAGACCAGCACTCTGCAGGTAGCCACACTCGCTGTTCACACACAGCAACACTTTCATGTGTTTTATATGTATTTGAATCTGTCACCAAAATATTGCACGTGAAGTTAAAGAAAAGCTTCTTTTTTTTTTATTTGTGAGCTTTTAATCATTCTTATACTTTTCGAATTTGATTTATCAACTTTGCAAAGTAAGTAAATATTTAATTTATCGCTGAAAATCAATTTTGATTACGTATGTCGTTATAATTGATTAAAGATAATTGAATGACCAGAGACAATTCACACACAATGTAGTTTTTCAAGAAGTTATTCATTAAAAACAAATTTTCTTGCTAAATATTTTGTTGTCATTATCAGAAATAATTTTCATTTACACCAAATTAAAAGAAATTAAATTTTTAATAAATATATTGCATATATTAAATTAAATTGTTTGTTATATTCATCATTTTTTAACCTTAGGCATCTTACAACTATCTAGTAGAAAATATATTTGCTAAATAAAATTAATCTGGTAAGTATATGCAATTAAACGTTTTTCTCTAGTGATGAAAATTTATATTGGTAATTTTTTTTGTGTGAAATATTTAAAAAAAAAATGCTTCAACAATTTAAAAATTTAAGTATGTATATAGGTCTTTTAAAAAATGAAACATTTAACTTAGTTTTGTTTTTGAATGGCTGTCTTATTCAAAAAGAAACTCTTTAGAAAACTGCGGCTCACAAAATTATTGAGTAAACTCAACATTTTCTTAACGGGTCTGCCTACCTAAAAATTGGGCATTAGGATGTTTTAAATTGATGTAATTAAGGAAAATATACAGACTATTGCGATTTGCCTATTTTTAAGACATTAGGTATGTTGTGAGCTGCCAAACATGTATAATAATTAATATTTTTTTTAAATGCTAGTAACACGGGAAACAAGAAGAACAGAGCAGCTATGGCTCAATGGTATGTAAACAGTCTGTTAGTACAGGTGGACAACAGAGTGATTTCAGTGCAAATAAGATGATTCGGTAGTTTACTTGGACGGGGCAATTTGGCGACCCCAGCACGCAGTAGAAAAACAAAACGTTCTGTAAGCTTTTGTGTAACCATGGAAGGTTCTGTGTCAGACTCTGTAAATGAAAGTTTCCAGAAGGAACAATTGGCCTGAGACGTAGCAGAAACAGATATATAGTGACTCACAAGCTGCAGGGGGGCTTCTTTGGTTCAGGGACGTCAGTTAGTATGTAGAGTCCACGAAAGACACAGGGGACCACCCTGTACCAGTAATCTGTACTACAAGTTGTAAGACTGTCTAAGACAAGAGTTGTAATCGTGCTGTAGAGTAACTTGTATTCGAATGTAGCCAGATGTATGCCTCATTCGTATTAAGTGAAATAAACAGCAAGAATATTTCTGTGAGCAGTAGTTAGGTAATTGCCTTTCACTCTCTTACCTACCCACTCAGAAGAAGAGGTATCCAGTCCGCTCGGGGATACGACAATTAAGGTTCTTCTTCTTCTTCGTCTTCCATATTTTGAGCCCTTTAATTCACATGGCCAAAATGGGCATTTTCACACTGCTATACATATCTTAAAAACTTGTTATGGATGGTCTATGAAATCACCCAAAATATGTGGATTAAACTTTGATGCACACTTTTCAATGATAAAATAGTAATATTATAGTATTACTGCTTAAAGTGCTTCATGACTATGGACGACTAATGCTCACCACCTAGCTCGTGGAGGTACACCTCCTGATACATGTGCTGGCATCGCCCTTGCATCAGCCTTGTTTCTGTCAAAACAAAAAATACACGTAGGCACCATCAGCCATGTTGGATATTGCATTTTCATGTCATTATTTTTGTCCAGGAAAACTTCTTTGGATGTTCGACGATTAGAGATAGTTATTGTATTTTTTTGTTCTGTAACTAATTACAAGTTTTTATTTAATTTAACATGTTTGTTTGTGTCAAATCTTGCAAGTTAAATTCAAACCACTTCCGCCTGAACTAGAGAGCTGAAATTTTGCATGCTTGTTCTTATATATGATGACAATAAATTTATTTGATGCACACAGATTCCGCCATTTTGAATTTTGGTCACTATCTTTAAATTCAGTAATATTATTATAGAAAAAATTGTGAAAAGATGTAAAAATTTGAAATAATTTACTTAGTTACATTTTAATAAATTTTATTTTTTAGTAAATATTAATAACTTGAGTTTTAAAAGCAATTTTACAAATTAAATTTATTTCATCTCCAGATACATGCTGCAGTCAGTGCAGCCCTAGACTTGGCGAGCCGTGATAGTCTGGAGAGTGGCCATTCTGGTGGGTTAAGGAGTCATCCCCAGAAAATATAAATATAAATTCTTTTAAACAGTGATTTGAAGCCAATCTGGAACTTAAATTTCTGAGAGGTTTTGCTAATTTATCTTAACAAACTGTGATACCACAGGTGCATCAGTAATTAAAGGGGCTGGCGTAGGGCCCTAGGCAGTTGCCTTGAGCCACCTCTGTTGTCTGTCATTCATAAAAAGTGAGGTATTTATTATTAGTAACATTTTCGCCCAATTGTTTTTTCTGGGTTTTCACAGTTGAATAATTTATACTTAATTGCCCCTATTATCTCACGAAATATTTCTTAATAAAAATCTGAAGCCTTTTTTCACAGACGAGAGAGCCAAAACTCGAAGTTCGTGCTTTTTTTTCTCCGTATCTTTTATGTAGCTATCCTAACCAAATCAACTGTACACAATGTTTTGAAGTATTTATAATGTAGCTAACCTAACCTAATTGACCATTAGTATCCTTTTATCAACACCGCCATATTTATTTACAATGAACAAAAAAAACCGAAGATGCACGATTGGGCGTTTGGCTCTCTCGCCTGTGAAAAGGATTCCCTTCCGCCCTAAGCCACGTCGTTCAAGTTTGTGAATGGGGTGGGGGGAGCTCCGTGTTCACTTGAGGGTGGCGAGAGATGGCGCGGGGGTGTTTTCTTGACAGTCGTGTGTTTTGTGTTGGGGCGAATGCACTCCACCCGTCGACGGGCCGACTTGCTCTGCCCATGGCCGTCTGTTAATATACAGGCTGAAGGAGCGATTACACGCAATCTCTATCCTATACATGGTGGAGTAGCTGTGTCCACACACACACATTTCCAAAATGGGATGGTTCAGTTCAGTACAGAAGTGACTTGCATCGTGCAACTTGCAATCGTTTTCGTCGTCGTGCTCTAAGAAAATGTTTGAAAAATTGTGCAATTACATTGTTGCAATATTCTTAAGTTACTAGAAGGGAGAAAATATAGGTAGTATGTGATGTTCACCGTTAATGTTCCACACACATTAATTTTCGCTTTACAATTATAAAAATTTAATAGTTTATTATGTTTGTACCTGCTCATCTTCTTGAGTAAATAGAGCTGCATCATCTACTAGACTACATCCCAGGACCGCAACTAAGGGGGTGGGGGGGGGCAAGCGGGGCATACGCCCCGGGCACAAAGCTGTGCGGGGGCGCCGAAATCGCTTGCATTGTAATTCCTACTACAACTGGTAACTGGTAAAAAGTTTTTTAACTTGCATGCCAGGAATGTCTAATCTGATTTACAATATAACGTCTCAACATATTTAATGAACAAGTCTAGTAATTATACGGACTACTTTATGGACGTAGTGGGTTCATGCGTGGAAGTTACAGTAGCACAGAAACTTTTACAATTTAGGTATGGAAAATGCTTAAATAGCACCATTTTTCCGTGGGAGGGCCCCCGAACCCCCCGCTTTATTGGTGTGGGTGCCAGAGACTCTAGTTGCGGTCCTGCTACACCCTTCCACACAGGTGAAGTATCCGGGCTGCCCCACTCTCCCAAGTACACGAGGATAGTAGCGTGACTTCCCTTACTCGCCCTAGTTGCTACCCCGCTTACTCTACCCGTGTAGTCGCTCCTTTAGAGAGACAGCAACTGGCTGAATGCTGCCTGTTTGTCCTTGTGACATCAGCGGAGGTCCGGCTTCTACGCCATGGCTCTCCCTGTCGCTGTGCATGTGTTATGCTTGGGGAGGAAAATTAATTGCTGCAAGCTTCGTCACTGCAAGCCAAAAAGGCAATTATTTTTAAAGCTCCATGTTTGCTTCAGGCTCCGCGAGACTGCAACAACAAATTTCCACGAAATTAGAATTTTTGCAGTGCCACGTTCTGATACAGTGCAGAAACCAACAAGACACAAACCAGCTTCAGTGAAATATATTCTGAATTCAAATTCGGGCTGAGGTACAGATGTGTCTGAAGATTTAACTGAAGGAGTGGCCAGATCTAAATTAAAACGAACCTGTAAAAAATCAACGAAGAAAAAAAAACATATGCATGTGCTTAGTGACTATAAGACGTTTTATCCCTGCCTGTTTTGCTTGGCTCAAAAAATAAGTGGTTTTTTGAAACACAGAACTACGGTTTACATTGTCAATTAAACTGCTGTGTATTTGCAAAAACATAGTTTTTTTATCCCTGTGGATAGTGCCTCTAGAACCTAGATGGCGTGGATGCGGGCAAAGGTAGATTGTGTTCTAATTGTAGTTCGGTCCAAAACACCAATAAATCACATGCCAAGAATGCTGGCACCTTCCCCAGCTAGTGACCTGTGAATATACTGTAGCTTTTAAACGTCGCTTTTTATCTCTCTCTCTCTCTCTCTCTCTCTCTCTCTCTCTCTCTCTCTCTCTCTCTCTCCCTCTCTCGACCCCCCCCCCTTTTTATATCCCGCACAACAGTCAAAAACACAATTTTTTTCCATCCACTCGGAGCAGTGCATGGAGGTCGCCAAGCGACAGAGAACGGGGGTGGGGTTGGAAAAGCACGCAGTTTGCTAGAACCTGGATTTATATTGCGCGAACCAACCACAAATTGCCTTTCTAACTACAAAATTCAAAATATGCGCTAATGTTTGGCCCTCTCCCGCTCTTTTTTATTCCCTTTTCACACCGTGTAGTCCTGGTATCGCCAGTTGGTGACCGCGTGCGTCCATCTGTCTTCTGCTGAGGTTTGTGTCCGGGGGGAAGGGGGTCGAGGTTTATGGTCTGCGAGATGCGAGGAGGGATCGCGTGTAAACTCTTTGTTGCTATTTCCAGACGTCGATCCCAGCTGCGAGCTTTATCTCCGTCTCCGGCGCCGACATGCTGCAGTACACGACCCCGCGCGAGACATGGCTGACTTACTTCACCTCACTTCACTTCACTTCACTTCACTACACTACTTGGATTTTGGCCTTGGGGGTTGCCCGTTTAGCCAGAAATTAGACAAATTTGAGTTTGTCCCAAGTATTAGAGATAGTAACATATTTGGCTGCGGAAACGTGGACCTATGCCCGATAATCACGTTACTGACTGGCAGACAAGCACAGTCTGAACCGGTGGACCTAGAGATTTGAAACTCGGAGGAAATATTCCTTGAGTCCCAGGACTGCAGTAACGAGGGATTTTTTTAAAAAATCCATCCCTCTTAAGGGAGAGAAACGAGGTGGTAAAGTTTGTATGAAGAAACATCTTACGATGATGAAATATTGTAAATATATTCTTTAAAAGAAATAAAATAACTCCTTTTTTTTTAATTAATCTCATAAAAGGGGGGAGGGGGTTCAGGGGCTTTAAAGAACAAAATTCCAGTTTTTGCTTGAAAATCCCCATGGCAACAAATTTTGCATTGTTAATGTTTCCTTCGTCGCAATTGCAACGGCTATAGTGCATTGTTGATAGCATGTCACGATGGGAATGGTAACAGCAAATTGCATAACGCGCCAGAAAGGCGTTTTTGGTCGTTTGGACATTTTATGTGTGGTTGAAAGCGTTTTGATAAGTTTTTTGTAGTCTGATGTATTTATGTTATAAGGTAGGTTAATGAAACAGAATATTTTGTTACACAGGGAGGAATGGGAAAACTCAGGGAAATTGTCTAGTGCAGTGACGACCGTCTTTACTCTTTCCGAGGGTCATATATCCTTTTCTAAACTAATCCTAGGGTCCGGACACAAATTAATTAAAAATTAATTAGGTAATATTAAATGTCTTACAACAATTTTTATGTCGTATTATTCTCTTGAGCAACGAATTAATGCAATGTGTGTCATGTGATGATGGAACGAAAAATAATTATCTTATAAACCTTATTTATAAGAAATAAAAAATCGAGACTGAGATGAATAACCACTAAACAATTCTGTGAGAATAACACGGTGTCTGCTGACAACTTGTTCTACATATGCGTACCGCACATGGTAATGAAAGGCAATATATTTGCTAATATTTGTTCGTTGAAGCGAACCTCCGTCGCAATGAAATGTTCCCACGTGAGTTTCTTGGCGGTTCTTCTTCCGTTGTAATCGAATTGTCTTTTTGCCAGTGATGTAGTACAGGTAAATATGAAGGGATAAGCCAGACATCAAACCACACACAAATAGTGGAACATAGAAAGTGATTACCACACAGTCGTATGACATTATAAATTATGACGACCACTGCAATGCCCCGGATGCCGATTTTAAGGAATGGTATATATTTTTCTTCTTATATATATATTACATGTATGTCTGTATATATGTTGAAGTATACGTATACCCTGCTCAGGGATTGTGAAGTGAACCAGGTTGGGACAGTGGTCGGACCGGCTCGCGTGAAAGCGGCGACTCGTCGGGGCGGGTAGCGGCAGTGTCGCCAACCTAGTCGACCTCGCCGCACAAGTTGGCAGCACGTGTCGCGCCCTGTCGCCTCCGCAGGTACGTCTCGGCGCTGCTCGCCCGCCATCACGATAGCGCGGTGCAAATTCTACAGCGACTAAATACTCACATTAAAGAAAATGACGTACTGCCGGACGAACAATTTGGTTTTCGCAGCGCGCATTCAACAACGCATCAACTGGTCCGTATGACAGAACAAATAATAACTGCGTTCAATCAGAATAGCTATAATCTCGCAGCGTTTTTGGACATAGAAAAAGCCTTTGATAGAGTACTTCATGAAGGCTTAATTTATAAATTATATAAAACTGGCTTCCCCGATTGTTATATTAAATTACTGGCCTCGTATTTAGAAAATAGATCGTTTAGAGTCACGACAGAAGGAGCACAGTCCGATTTAAAAATAATTAAAGCAGGAGTCCCACAAGGCAGCATCTTGGGGCCGGTTTTATTCAATATTTATATCCACGATATGCCTAAGCCCGCACACCGATCAGTTCAGTTTGGCTGCTACGCGGACGATACGGTATTGTTTAGCAGATCTAGTATTCTAGAACTCGCAGCAGACAGATTACAAACCGCGTTAAATTCAATAGAACAGTGGTGCACAAAATGGCGAATTAGGGTAAACCCTACTAAATCAGAAGCTATAGTTTTTACGCGTAAACATCTCCCGCCACTTGAAGATAGACCACGACTAACACTTTTCAATGAGCAAATTCCTCACAAAAATGTGGTTAAATATTTAGGCGTACACATGGATAGGAAACTACTATGGCGCGATCACATAGAGGCGAAAAGAAAAACAGCTTTCACTAGGCTCATGGCCCTCTACCCCGTCATGAGCAGACGTTTAGGTAGCTCTGTTAAAAACGGAATAATAATTTATAACGCACTAATAAAACCAATAATCACGTATGCAGCGCCGGTGTGGGCAACAGCAGCGGAATCTCACTTAATCAAGCTACAGAGAATTCAGAATAAGAGTATTCGTATTGCGACAGATGCGCCTGTGTATTGCCCCGTAAGGGCTATGCACAGAGAGCTCAAACTCGAACTTTTAAAACATTATTATTTCCGAACTGCGCAAAAATTCTATGATAAATGTGCCATAAGCAGAAACCCATATATTTCATCACTGGGCGAACAAGATCCAGAGTTGCATGGAAAATATAAAATGCCAAATTCAATCTTGGCTCACAGACCTCCGTAGTGTGCTGTGGCTGGCTGAGCGATCGGCCAATCAGTCTCCCGCGAGTTGAAACTTAAATTATAGACATTAACGAATAATTTGCTTATTCAAAATGGTCCGAAGCACGCAGGTGTAGGTTCGGCTCCCGGGAGTTCACTGCCTGTTGTGTTAGGGCTGACTCCCTATGTACGATGGGCATGGCCCGCCTGGCAGGCTTCACCTCCAGTGCCGGTTGTGTTTCTGAAAGACATGGGATTTTGAATTACAAGCTTGCAACCATGCCAGAATGCGAATAGGTCTTGACTTAATTCACCTGTAACTTTATACACCGACAGTTCCTCTATATATAACTAGTAGTATAGTAGTAGATATTAGAGATTTGTAAATTAGTAATAAGCCCTAGATACTAAGTAATAGTCATCAAAAATATATATTTCTAAAATAATAATAAAAAATCTAAAAAAAATAAAAAATAAAAAAAAATTAAAAAAATATATATATATTTTTAGTTCTTATTTTAGTTTTATCTTAAGCACTGCACGTCCATCCCTGAGTTGGGTGTTTGCATATTTCGTAACGAAATGCCTAGTTTGTAAGTCATTTATCTTTTTTCTGTTTTAGTTTCTTAGTTTTTTAGGTGCTGACTGGCGGCGGAGTGAGTGGTCAGTGCAACCACTCACCACCAGGGGCGCTTGCGTCCCTGGTCACTAAATCCAGTCCTGGATAAAAAGCAAAGCGGACTACGAGTCCAAGTTCCCAACCCCCGCATGGTAGACTCTTTTCTACTCTGTCCAACACTTCATCCAGACCATCCTCTGTCTCCTGTAAACTCCTACACGTAATGCATGCCAATTTGCATCCCGCATGAATGTGCCCAGGGTTTTCCCTGTGTCTATGCAGGTTTTACCTGGGCCCAACCTATCTCTAGTTATAGTCTAGATTTAAGAGTGAGGGGAGTTAGTCATGGCGCCAATCGCTGCCATGGCTGGCCAATCCCCTCCTAGCACATGATGCATGCGACCCTCTCCTTGCATGGCTAATCCCAGCATGACTAGGCGTATAGGCTTCGGCCTGAGACGCACCTAGGTCCCTCCCTAACCCGGACCCCTCCAAAATACACTTAGTTTTAGTTAGGTTAGGAAAAAAAAAAAAAATCGCGGTGCGGATGTTTGAATATCCAGTAACGTTCGACACACACGTGACGTAGTCGCGACGGAAGTGGCGCACGAGACGGACTTCCCCGCGGGGCCCGTTACGCAATAACGCGGAAACGTAAAAAAAAGGAAACGGATCTGAACCCGCAAGAGACGCAAGTTTCGCTATCCGTCCGCCGCTTTCGCAATGCGTTGGAAAATAACAAACATCAACCAGTGAGATGAATTTCACTGTTAACGAAAAAATTATTTAGTCGGGAAAAAAACTGAGATACGAGAACACAAAATGGTCCAAATTTACACGAGGTTAAGTTCCCGTACGTATAATTTATTTGCATTGCAAATTATGAACTATTTCATTATTGTCTGAAGTAGCTTGGCTTCTGGGTTGTAGCCGTGTCCTAGGCGAATAATTCACCGACGTTTCGGTCGACATTGCAGTCGCCTTCATCAGGGAGCAGTTACCTACTGATGGCCTTGGAAGCCTGCGAACATGATTTAATTATTATTTAATATATAATGAAAGTTAATGAATCAGAATAAGCATTCCAGCATATTTACTGAATATCATTGTTGATTAAAATTTATCTCGATTATTTTATTCATACTTTACAAACAGTACTTATATCACGCCAGTTATTTTATTATTTTATACTTCTATTGATTCTTTGCATGTGTAATCAAAGTTAAAGCGCTGACGTAAGTGCACGCTGTGTTGGACCGAGCGAGCTGCAGGCGGTCGGGAGAAGTTAGTGCCGCGCTCGGCCGACAGAGGCGCGAGGTACTGGGTCCCGCCGCCAGGGGCGCTGCTCGCCGCCTCGCGGGTCGCGGGAACTCCAACCGCGTGTCGCGTGTCCTCCGCCTCGAAGCGCCGATGGACTTCGACTGCAGGCGGACAGAGTCGGGCGGCTTCGAGGGCTCCGTCGTCTTCCGTGAGTTCAGACAGGCTCGGTGGTCCCTTCCTGGGAGACATTGCAGGACCATTTCTGCCCGTAATGATAATAATATTACACCTGCAATTGGGCATCCGCCCGGTGGCAAGGAGTTCCCACCCCTTAACTACCCTCACTCCTTCCCCTTCTGGAGCCTCCTTCGTAAGTCCTTCCCTCCTCCCACATCCAGTGTCCTCCCCTCAAGCTCGTTCCACTCTCGCCCGGTCTTCACAAGGAATACCTGTCTTCCCCTCTCTGTCCGTCTCCATTCCCTCTGAATCTTCCACTCATGATCCCTCCTTCCTCTGTTCAACCTAGCTCCCAGCTTTCCCCAGCTTTCGTGACATCACCGCTACGTTCTCTCGACAATGATGTCATTATTATCTGGTACAACGTGACGTCAGCTCAGGATGTTGAGTAAACTAGCTGTGGCCAAGTTATCATCCCAGTGTGGCAGTTTCAGGTAATCTTAAATTGGAGATGGTTGGCCCAGGATTCGAACTCAGCTCCTCTTCTGGACTCTATGTTGAATTGCCACTCAAAAGAATCATCAAAGTCTGTTAACTTTGTGTTTTGGATTCTTTGTGTACAATTTCAATCAATTTAGTTATTTATGTCAAAATTTTCAAGTGAAACTTCTTTGATGAGGGGTCCACAATTTTCAAGCATTACGAAAATTTCGATCACATGAGGGGAATAGTTAAGTGCAGGGTGGGGGAACCGGTAGAGGAGGAGAGTGCGTCTGCGGCGACGCCACTCCAACGGTCTTAAAAGTTTTAAACAAAAATTTTTTTTCCCAAGTGATAGTGATACAACAGGTAATATTATAGTTCCATACAGCAAAAAATATATATATATTTTATTGTTATTGTAGAATAATACTCAATGGGCACCATATGGTTTTAATGTCTCTTATAATTACTTTTATATTTTATCTGTACATTATAAAAATTTTAATTTTAAAATAATGTTTTGCTAGTTTTCTTGTATATTTTTATAGTTTGATCATTTAATAGCAACATTTGTGTTTACTGTCGAAAATGATTGTTCTTTAAGAATGTAATTCTTAGCATGAATACTTTGTCTGGTATGCATTGGCTTGAATATTATGTGGTGCATTATTAATTTGCCCAGAGGTAAGTGTAATTTTTCAGGAAAGCAAGTTTTTGATTTGTTTCAAATTTCTTCCTTAGTAATAGGAATTGCTTAATGAACTTACCGCATTAATTCTTGGTATTATTATTATTAGATAAAAATACTATTTGAAAGATAATCATTTGATGTTTTAATTGTGCTAACTCGAATTCATAAATGGCCATAGTGTCTTTTACCTCCAAGGCACAGAATTATATTTCTGTATTTCTGCTTTGTTATAAAATGTGTTGCATAAATGTGTTGCTGAAAATACTGTAGACCTAACTTTGCATTACATGTACCATATTTTGCATGCATGAAAACAGTTGAAGTACCAGTGTTGATGCTGGGATCATCAAACGGTAAAGCGAGCAACGGAAATGTTGCAGCGGAACCAGAGCCAATGGGGTGCGTGGAGATTGTCGCCACTCTCGGCTCCATACTGCTGCTGATCATGACGTTTCCGTTCTCGCTCTGTGTCTGCTTCAAGGTAGGAGCACACGACATTCACTGTGATGTGCCGAGGGCACGCTCCGCACTCTCACAGCTGCCAGTTCCTGGCAGGCTGATAGTGGAATCAGTTTGACCGAAATATTTTACAATTAATTGACTTTCTGACATGCTATGTTATCGGATACTTATCACACTAATAATTTAACACTCAATTTTTTTTTTTTTAAATTGAGTGTTTACAAATAAACAATTTGTTATTCGAACTTGATTAAATGTTACAATTTTTTTTTCTGCAACTACTGCCGGCATATTTAGTAATAATTTCCTGTTGCTTGAAATTTGATATTAAAAAAAATATACATTTATAATTTGCATTGTATTGTTACAGTGTGTTTATGTAATTTGCAATACTTATGACTTCAAGATAATATTTTAAATCTTGTTATTATAGCAAACCAAAGTCATATGAGCATGTCCAGAAATATATAAACATGAAAAAAAAATTTACCTTTTGTAAATTTCATTAATCAAACCTACTTATGAATTAGAATCTTTATTTTTCACCCTTCCTTGTTAAAAAAAAACTAGGCCTATGAATTCACACTTCCTGTAGGGGATGTATGTATAGCACCATAAAATAGTATTTGAACCATTCAGTACAACGATCCAGTTATAGAAACTTGTGTAGGGCTTACATACAGCTTGTGATTACAAGAATTTGTTTTCTGAATTATGATAGTGTAAGTGATAGAAGGTACATACCAACACTTATGATATTGTAGAGTTAATTTCCATTTATAAAAAAATGTAGGGTAGAAATTATATGTTATGTACTATGTATTCATTTATATTTCATAACCACAGAATGGTGAACTATACTTTCATTTTAAATATATATTTAGTAATGAATTGTAGCATTGACGTGATTAAGGGCCTTGCCTACCTAGGCACACGTACAGTTTGCAGTGCTTCAGAAAAAAACAACTGTTTTTAAAAACTGCTCACGATATCAGAGTGCTGTCTATGAAAAGCATTTAAGAATACTCTGAGGGCAGATAAGTATTTCTTTTTCCGTATTTGGTTTTTAAACTGTAATTTTTAAAGGATGAAAACGGTTAAAACTTGTGATTTCAGAATAATTTTGTAGGCATGAAATATCCGGTACAGATTCTTGAAAGCACTCAAGGGACTTGCATTACATCTTCTTTTTCACTTCTCTGCCATAAAATATTTTTGTCACCGCTCAGATCTCACAGTTGTCTTTTGCACAACGAGAAAACTGCACGCCAGCTCAGAGCATTGCGCGCTAGAATCACCAGTGAGCGTCACACTTACCATTCCAGCCCACTAACAGAGTTAGGTTTATCCCTGACTAGATAGACCCCTTGAGCTCACATTTAAAATAAAAAAATGCATAGTTTTACAATTAGAAGATGTTGAAATTTGTAACTGCCACTTTAAGGGGGTGCCTCCCATTTCAGGTCAAGATTTTATATTTACAGTAATTACAGATAAACTTTTAGACTTTTTCAATTGTTTAACTTTCACGTAATGAAAAATATGTACAGCGCATACTTTTTGCATAATTAGCTGCCAAAGTTACATTTTTAACGTTTTTGGGTTGTACAAATAAGGAGAATTTAATTTATTGCAGAACTGAAAATTTTTAGGTTTAACTGCAATGCCACTGGCTACTTCAAGAAATGTTTTGAATTTATTTCAGAAAAATATTAATTAATTTTATCTGGCATTTCAAAATTCTCAAATTTGTTACGATTTTGACAGGCAAGAAACATGAAATAAGTTTTTGTAAATAAGTAAATGTACAGAAGGATTTACGTATTAGTTTATGTAAATCAAGTGCAGGGAATGTATTTTCAGTGCTTGTACTGAGACTAGATTGCATGGTGTTCTCTCACGTGGTTTGCTGGGCGATGCCAGGTGGTGCAAGAGTACGAAAGGGCCGTGATATTCCGCCTGGGACGCCTGCGCAAGGGCGGGGCTCGTGGCCCGGGCATATTCTTCGTGCTGCCGTGCATCGACACGTACTGCAAGGTGGACCTCCGCACCGTCTCCTTCGACGTGCCGCCTCAAGAGGTCAGTGTCTCGCACTTGTCGCTGCAACCAGCTGGAGGGTTGTTTCTGTTGATGTGATGATTTCCAGTCAAACGTGTGTGCATGGGCGATAATGTTCGTTGTTTCTTGGGCCTGCCAGGAGAAGTTGTGCAAATGCGATGTTCTCAGACCAGCGGGGCAATTCGGTGTAATTATGTTTTCGTAAGACAGCTGTATTATTAAAATAAAGCGTTCCTTCATTGGATCAGCGTGGCATCACGTAACACTGCGCAAACATTGAAGTTGCTAAGCCATCACAATGTTTGTGTAGGTTAATGTAGTTTAAAAATCTTAGACATTCTCCTTGAATACTTTCTCCAGATATCATACTGAAAATAAAGTTTGGTATTGTTTTTGAGCAGTGCAAGTATCTGTGACCATTTTAGTAGAATTTAAAGTACTATACTGGCAGGCAATGAACAACAAATTAAACAGTCTTAATTTTCTGTGGTCCACTTAGCTCGTAAATGATTAAAGGAATTGTTACATAGTTTATTGTATCAAATTTTTTCAGTGTGTATAAATATTGTTTTTAAATGTATGAGATTATAGTTTTTAATTAATTACTATCCAGTTGTAACAAGTCACAATTGTGTCCGGCTAAGGCTCATCTGACGAAATTATAACTTTTCAGTGTTTTGTTTTGTTTGTGCGATTGACAAGGAGAGGTAGTGAACTTCGGGTCACTGATTATGACCTCCCTTTGCGAGAGTAAAGTACTTACCAATAGCAATCCACCCTGCAAAAGATAAAACCCCAAAAAATATAATGAGGCACAACTTGTATACCCGTAACTTGCTCTTGAAAGTATTAATAAAATGTGGGAAAGCGGTTAAAGCATATGATGCAGCCACTTAGGTTCGATCCCACTTTCGATACTTATTTTAAATTTGTATTAATTTTTCATTGATAACATAAAACTTAATGTTTATTTATTGAAAATAATATTATTATTTTGTTGTTTTTTTTTCTGCAAACTTTCTAGCCGGAGTAGGTTTTGAATTGTCACACATTCTTGTCTAGATTCTATAAGAAAATATGAATAGCATTTTGAGGGCTAAAATTAATCAGTTTAAGGATAATATAATTAAAATTATTGTTTTTTTTTTTTAACAGGAGTGCAAAATACATGCTGTAAATATTATTATCACATAAAAAATTCCCTTAAATTTTTGAGTTGGTATTTGTAACATATCTTCTTAATGTTCAAAATTGTCAGATAACTGTTTCAGTTCCTGCAGGTACTACTCAGAACTGTACACTCAGACAACAGACATGCTAGTGTTTGTTTCTTAATGCTGAATAAAGCCACTGAGATCCATTTGGAGTACAAAATGTTGAACTAACTACTGCAATCACTATAATAACTGTTCACTCAAAAGAAGTTGTCTCTCTTTTTCTATTGCTGCACATTTAGAATACTGTGTACAGTTCTGAGCAATTTATTTTCCTGCATGCATACATTCAGGACTATGTTTGAACTTAGACAATTGTACCTAATACAAAGTTAGTATTCAAATGTGTTTACTATATGTTATACTGAATGTGTAGTGGGCAGATTCTGGTTATGTTTGTTATCTAGTTGTTTATAGAGATGTTGCAGTTAAATACAGATACGTCACATTTCCTCAGTTTGACACGTGGACCTAGATTATGCAGTGGTAACACACTGGACCCACTTGGGTTGGAATCCCGGCTCGGTATTCCTGATTACAGTTTTCCAAAATCACTTGAGGTTAAATGCTGGACTGTTTTGTACTGTTGTTCGTGCCCCTGTATATGGATGAAGGCCTTGTGAGGTCATTAGATACACCACGAGGGATGATACGATGGGATGGAGCCGAGACGTGGTGCGTTGCGGGAGGAGGGGAGGGGAGAACACCCTGAGAGAAACCCTAAATCCATCAGCTCCTTCATGTGAAATGTCCAGGCTAGACCTTGGTGGGATAGAAGCCGGACTGACTTCGCGGGAGGAAGCGGTCTAACCACTCGTATGCAGTAAGCTCTGAACATTTAAAATTTAATTTAACTTATTAGTGAAGCACCTACATGTTACGTAATGTACTAAAGTTCCTTTTGAAAAGTAGCTATTTGTACATCATTACGAGTTCACACGCCAAAAATTTAAAAACTTTAAATTTCCAATTGTTGATCTCAGAAAAGGCTCTTTATGCACACATTTTGATGTACAGAGATTTTATGTACAGTAATACCTCGACTTACGATACCACGTCTTACGCGATTTTTAATCGCCTCGTTGGTTGCAAAATTGACGGAAGGCCCCGATTCAATTAAAAAAGGGTTACAAAGTTCGGAAAACATAGACTCCAATGAAGAGCGCATTTCTGCTTGAAAACAAGAAGAAGAAGAAAAAATTATTAGCATGCTAGGCAAAAATTTTGCATGAGAAGGAAAAAATCTTGGATCCTACAGACGACTTTCTTAGATTTTATGAAGCCTTCGACGACAAAATAACGCCGGTTATATTTTTGCAATTAATAATGATATAATTTGCTGTATTAGCTAAGATTTTATTACAATTTTTTTTATAAATTATTGTTTTCTTAAGTTTCCAGTCCCAAGTTAACATAATTTGTATGTACAATACACTCCCAATTATCCGCGAAATTAAGTGGCAGGGCCACCGCGGATAGTGAAAATCGCGGATAATCCGCAAAAGAGCCGAAAGTGGGGAACAAAAAAGGAAACATTAATTTCAACTTAAAAATCTAAAACTTTATGTACAGTAAAAGTTACAATTAACAGTAAAAAATTTTAAATGTTGCTAAAATTGTAGTATTTGACTGAATAATTAACATACAATACATTTCAGTAATGTAAACATTAAAGTACTCAACCATACGACTAGAAACAAAGTGCGACAGAGACAAAAATAGCAACGCATGCCAGCCTACTGAGTGAGTTCCGAGAAGGCCTGTGGCGTTTTACTGTATACTGAACCCAATACACTTGTCAGTAGAGTTCAAATTGGCTCACTTGTAATAAAATACAGATTTACGTATGTGCTGTATTTTTTCGTAGCATGTGCGGATAATAGGGAGTTTACTGTATATATATTTAAAATTGTTCCCGACTTTTGTGCATTCGACTTGGTGGTTATAGCTCGGTCCCACCTATCACGTAAGTTGAGGTATTACTGTACGTGTCTTACTGTCAGTGTAATGGTTGTTGTTCTAGTGCTCATCTGTGTTCGGTGTGCTTCAAGCGTTGTGTGTTATTTCATGCTGTCGCTAGCCTGGCAGGCCACTGTACTTGCAGGTGTTATCCAGGGACTCTGTCACTGTGAATGTGGACGCGGTGGTGTTTTATCGCGTTAACAGCCCCATCATGGCCACCAATAATGTCGAAGATTACAGGTGAAACCCGCCAGTCCTTACCGTTCATTTCGTTTCTTTCGTTTTCAAATTCCGCTCTCCACTTGTATGTAGTGTGTACACTTTTCATTTCCAGGTATGTGTAGCACGGACGCACGTTATTTTTTTTTTTTTTTAAGTAGCAGTTTTTAAAACCATTATTGTTGTTATTATTATTACAATTTGGTACAGTCTTATTAAGTATGTTATTTCTTATTTGTCATGATGGAACTCAAATGTTGTGAGTTTATTTTCTTTGTTATTTTTGTTGTATTTATTAGGCCACAGTGGTTATCATGCTGAGTTTCCCTCTTCTTTGAACTGCATGTTCCCAATATCTTAAAGATGGTAGTGTGCCTAGATTCTAGCAAGCAGCCAAAATTGCCAAGTCCATTTTTAATTGCTTGTTGCTAGAAAATAACTTACTACATTCTGAAAAATATTTTACTAAACGGGAATATTTTATGGTGTTAAAGATAATTTTATGAAATTGAAATTTTTTTTTCAATAGACATCTTAGAAAATTAAAAAAATCACACTGCAAAAACTGCTAATGTATTACAAAGTTGATTTCCTTGAAGAATAACAATAATTGTTAGCATTGTGAATAATCAAATTAAAAAAATTAAGGAAATTGATACAGTAAAAATAAACTTAACCCAAATTAATGTTCTAGAAATCATTGTTACAATATCAAAATCTAACAAGTCAACAGTATGTACTGATAAGATTCATAATTAGCTATTAAATTCTGAAATATTAAAAAAATAAAAAATAAATTCCATATACTTATTTTTAACCTGGCCTTGCTTTTGGAGTAGGACCAGATAATCAGATGTGAAGGAGGCGAAGATGTGGTAATTACTGTAGTATATCACTCATTTTTCATCTCGTGCAGTGTGAAGTAAAAAAAAAAACTGCCACATGTCTGTCCACGTATTCAGTAGTAATAAGATTCAATCCTTCATCTGTAATTAAGGTGCGGTCTCACGTGCCATATTGAATTTTTTTTTTAAATTTCATTTCCTCATCGTTACTATTAGTTAAGGGCTATTTCTGTAAATATACCTGTTATGCATTAGCAAATGTTTTCAAGAGTTATTTACTGAGTGTGACATGACTGCATAACAAGGCGTGCAGGTGATAACAAGTAAAAACACTTGGGTGACTTTTAGTAATCATTGTATATTACACTTGGTAAATATCTGTTGAAAGTATTAGTGACGGAACAACATAGCGTGGTATTTGCAGAAAGAGCCCTCGACTGATAGCAACACGGGAGCACAGCAGAACTGCACAGTGGAGTCCGCCGCTGGGAGGAAACGAGCGTGGGGACGCTGGAGGGTGGGGGCAACCATTTCAGTTCCATCGTGACGCGGTGTCAGCATGTGCTTGTCGCGGTGGCGCACGTGTGTTCCCGATGTGTCGTGTGCATGCAGGTGCTCACCAAGGACTCGGTCACTGTGACCGTGGACGCCGTAGTCTACTACAGAGTCAGTGAGCCATTAGGTGCCGTTGTCAAGGTCAATAACTACAGGTACTCCTCCAGTTACTCTGCTTCCCGTGTCCGCGTGCATGCCGGCGATGCTTCCTGCTCCCGTTTGCTCTTCGCGTGTGGCTCTGGGCTGTTTGTCTTTTGTGGGGCAGAACCTCCGACAATATGTGGAGAAAAAAAAAATTTAACCATTTCTATTTTAAACCAACCTGTTTCTTAAATATATACTATGGTTTTGCTAATTTATCTTAAGGGTTAGTTTTATAATGCTAATGATCAATGTCATATGCGTCATAGTAGTCGATAAAAACTTTGAAGGTTTTACTCATAAGAAATCATGAAAACTCAGTTGAAATCAAAAGCAAAATGTATTGACCAGTACTTTAAACTGTGTGAAAGTTGCCATTTAATTCTTCTGCTTTCCGTTTAAAGTACATATTTTTTCGCAGAAACCCAAACAAAAAAGAAAATTATAATTAAAATGGTCGGTACGGGGCCCGCCAGGCGTGAGTCCCTGGACGGAGGCACGGCTTGTTCGGCTCTGAAGTCGCCCGCGAGTCGGTGAAACAAACTGTCGGTATCGACATCGCTGACAGTTCGAACACAACAACTTTCATGATAGTGGTAAATGAAAAAAAATTATATATAATTGTATATTTTGTTGTATGCGCAGTTTGGCAGTCCATGCCGGTGGCCATCTTAATGCTTGCTTTGTGATACACATCTTATTTTCAATAGTGCTGAGATAAATGTAATGTTGCCTGACACTTTCAATTTAAATTATTTAGGGTTTCTGTGAGAAAATAATAATTATAACAGCAAAATTATAGGAAAATGGCTTGCATGTAAAAGCATTTGTGAATAACATGTTTTGCTGAGCTGATTTTTCTATTTGTTTCCTTCTTTCGTTATAGGAATTTTAGTGCAACATTTGGTATTAAAAATCACTTGATCTCTAAACATTTGCTTGTATTATTTCAGCCACTCCACTCGTCTTTTGGCAGCAACGACTTTGCGCAATGTTCTTGGGACACGTAACCTTTCTGAAATACTGTCGGAACGAGAAGCTATCTCCCACACAATGCAGTCTTCCTTGGACGAAGCTACGGATCCGTGGGGCGTCAAGGTGGAGAGAGTTGAAATGTGAGTTACCTCAGTTTCACGCTATAGTAGTTGTATTTTGGAGGTGAAAGTGACATTTCACTGAATGTTTTGGGCTTTGAGCTGAGAATATATCTGAAATACCCAGCGTTGTCCAGGCTAAACTCCCCTCTGTTGATGACCATGTAATATAAGGAACATCACTGCTGGGTTTCAAGTCTGTAGTATGTAATATACTTTTAAAAAAAAACAGGAAATTTTGATTTTTAATGTGCTTAACCTGCTTTGGGGATTAATTTTAGAAAAATCTTTTCTTAGTGCACGCAAGGAATATTTTCTTCAAATTTCTAATCTCAAGGTTCATCGGTTTAGGCTGTGCATTGTCACTTTGAGAACCACTGCTGCAGCCTTGGCAGCGACCTTCCGCAGTTTCCTCGAACTGTGTCGTTGAGGCTGTCCTCACTAATGACCTCACTGCCAGCGAAATGTTTAACCCGAGTAAAAAAAAAAAAACTGGAGCGAGGTAGTTGTTAGTGGTGTTCCACTCACGTGGTGAGTGAGGATGGTGGTTTGATCCCCGCTCCTGGCTCGACTTCTTCACGAGCACTGGGTTGGTACCGTGTGGCTCGGAGCTGCTCTCAGTCTGGACTCTGGAGACATCGTTCCTCCTCGAGTGTCTGTTACAACTGTGCAGCGAGATACATGTCAGGGAAACATTGGAAAAGTGGGGAAAAAAATATACTGGCCATTTTAAAATAGTGTTTGAAAATTCGGAAATGCAAGAGAGAAAAAAAAATGAAAGTTCAGAAACACAGTGTTAGCTTAGTTATTTCTTTTAAACTATATAAAATTTAAAGCAATGTGCAAGTGCGTCAATTTTATATTTGGCACTATTTGAGGAGACTGTTATAAATGTTACTCTATAGTGAAGTAAACCCGACATTGAAACTAGGTATTTTCGCTTGAACACTTTGTGGTTAGGGTTTGCTCATTGGTTGAAATAACGAATATTTTATTTGAAAAGTGATTGGGATTTCTTTGATTGTTGGTGAGGGAAGGTGACAGGGACCAGCGGTGTGGCACGGCCGTTGTGCCACGTGGTGGCGTGTGTGGTGGCGTGTGTGCAGCAAGGACGTCCGCCTGCCGGTCCAGCTGCAGAGAGCGATGGCGGCGGAGGCGGAGGCTGCCCGCGAGGCCCGGGCCAAGGTCATAGCGGCCGAGGGCGAGATGAAGGCCTCCAGGGCGCTCAAGGAGGCGTCTGACGTCATGGCCGAGAGTCCGGCTGCCCTGCAGGTGCCACTATCTCACACCGTCCTTGCATGGCGGCTAGCATCAGGGAAATGTCTCGAGAATTTTTTTTAACTAAAAAAAATTACAATTTCAGTAGAGATTTATTTCGAGTTGTACCTGTTCCACGTACAAATCCTTCCTTCCCTTTTTTCCAACCCTTGTCTAGGTCTTACGAAAGGTTTATTCTCGATTCCTTTTTGCTCGTAAGCATATTAGCACTTTTACCAGGCTTCATTGTAATCAAATATATCAGTGCGATAAAATAGTTGACTCTTGCAATAGTTAGGAGTAGTATGCATACAAGTTGTGAATTTGAATTATTTATAGTTTTTGGTGACTTACTAAAGTGGTCAGGGAGAACGTATTTCAAAATCTGGAAGGGAATTTTCTATCACAGGTTTGCGAGCTACTCTGAAGAAAATCAAAATATATGCAATATTTTCAGAACCACAAGCTTACATGTTAAATTTTGATATTTATATACATGGATACAGTGGAACTCCATTGCAATAACATTCATGGAGGAACTGTGAAATTAAAATTGAAATAATATTGAAAATATAATTTAGGGTAACTATCTTATTAAATGAAAAGTTGTGAGGGGTAATTTACTAAATGTTTCTCTTTTATAACAATTAAAAAAAAAATACAGTCTTTAAAGAAAAGGTCAGAAAATGAAATTATATGAATATATACTCACAAATGCATAAAAATATTTTTTTTTTTCCAGCTCCGTTACTTGCAAACTCTGAACACCATCTCCGCAGAGAAGAACTCGACTATCATCTTCCCCTTGCCGATGGACATCCTCACTCCGTTCATGAAGCGCCCCTAGAGCCGTGGGCGGCTGGGACGCGATGGTCGTCACAGGTGAGGCAGGGGTGCAGAGTCGTGCTGGTCAGAAAGTTGGGAGAATGCAGGTGGGACTTGTGAACGTTCAGTGTTGTCCACCGCTACAGGTAACTGCCAACGAGAGCATGGCTCGTTCCGAGTGCAGTCTTGGGCGTGGACCCAACCCACCTTCCCACAGTGCGTCTTATACCCACACGTCTTGTACCCACACTGGCCTCAGCAAGGCACAGAGTCCGACTGTACGGGCACGCTCCGCAACGCTAGCCACACCAGACTTGGCTACTGGCACAGCTTCCCATAAGCACTTCAAACATTATTGTAACAACAGATAATTACATACCTATAACTATTGTGTAGCCTAAATACAGTGTAAATACATCATATGGTACACTGTGCTAAAGTTGAAGACGTGGTTTAAAATTTTCAGCTGATAAGTATGCCTTGAATTCATGTATGCCAATCTTTCTTCAAACCCAAGCATTGTTCACTTATGTGTAAAAACATGTCAACATGCTGCCTTTTCCCTGATATCTGGTTTTTTTTTTTGTTTAAGTTTTTTATTAATATTATATTCATATAGTCATTTATTCTGCTTAGGTATAAGTAGTGCCAGCTGTTACGTATGCATAACTCATTAACGGTTTCAAGGGGCGGATAGGGGGGATATATTACCCCTGTTTTTTTTTCTTCCCAAACTTGTGAAAAAATTTTCAAAATATCAGTGAAGTCAGTGTGATGCAAGGTGAACTGTCACAACGCCTGTGATATCAAATGTTGGAGAAGCCACGCTCCTTATGGCTTCTACTGTACGCCCATATGTCAGCGTGTCAAGAGTCAATAGTAATGTCTTTTTTTTTTTAAATACATTCCTTCCGAAAAAAATTCCTGTATCCTCCACTGCTCTCACTGTTCATTAATTGACAAGTCAATTTGTTTATAAAGTAAAATTAAATTTATTGTTTTCATATAACGAACCAAATCTCACCCTTTAAAGCTCCAAACTTTGTTTGAGATTTCTTCACTTAATACGCACGTAGATCTTTGCTTGCCGTCTCCCCCCGTACCGTCACACCATCAGCAAACAGTGCTGTCGTGTTGCCTGCAGTGACTCGAGTGAGACCTGGTTGTGTGTGTTGCAGGAAGGAGATGCCTCGTCGTCTCGCGGTGGACGTATTGATTTCTCGCTGTAGTCCACACCGCAGACATGGGAATTGTATGTTTGATGTTGCAACTGTCGCTTCTGCTCAGGCGACGGTGTCTTGATGTTGAGTAAAGACCTTGCACTTTGCCGTTTCACTTATGGACGTAAACTTGAAGGAAATATAATGTTGGATGTAAATGTTGGTGTTTGTCATGTTCCTTGAGAATATGGTTGTGGTTTTTATCATCTTTTGACATTTCTGGATAGTATTCTGGAGGTTTTAAGAGTGTTTTAAGAGTTTCATGGCAAAATAAATTTCCATTAATATTTATGCATATTATCTTTTTTTATTTTACAATTTGATTTTTTTTTACTTTGCATATTATTTTATTTTAGGTAATGCATTTTTTTTTATTTTTTTTTGCCATTTTTTGGTATGCTTCTAATATTGCTTTTGTATTGTAGTAAAAAATTATACATTTATAATGAGATTTTGCATTATAAACTTTTTTTATTTGATAACTTGCATTTATTTGATTTTTGCTATTTAATTTTTCAAATCCTTTATGTAGTGAAGCCATTTTGTAAAGCTTATTTCTTGTTTTAATTAAGAGGCCTATAATAGGGACATGAATGTAATTTATAATTGTTTTGTTCTTATTAAGTACTAACAACTGAGGTACTGAGGTATCAAACTTAGTAATCTCCAGTGAACTCTGCAGTTACTTAAAACAATTTTATTATGTGGTCATTATTGTAAACAATAAGGAAGAAATTTAATCTTAATTCATGTTTTACATCTGGTATAGATTATTTAAAAAATATATATATTGTGAAGTAGTTGTGAGTGTTTAAATAAGCATCAGCCTCTTGTTGTTTGGTACAATCATTAGATAATCTAGTGCTTGAAACTTTTTTCTTGGAACGTAAGTAGAATTACAAATATATAGATATTTGATGTAGGTATTATCAATACTCATATTGGGCCCTTTTTTACTTGATGCAATGAATATTAGCTGTGTTTCTCTGCATTTATTGATCAGAGGACGACTTCGTAACTGTTTCTGTAAACATGATCCTTGCTATCTCAGGTAATCCTTGTTAACTAGAACTGCTAAGACTGTGTTGTATATTCCCACAATCGATATGTACCTACAATTTTCATCTTGTTAAGCCAAACCATTGGAATCTTCATTCTTTCCAATATTGTTAAACAAACGTCCATTTAGAGTGACAATTCTTGCCTTGTGTGTTCTGATTAACAAACCAAGAACACCAACATTTTAATGGTACAATAGATTTAGTCTCACTGTTAACTAGAAACATTTTTGTTACAATGTAAAATTTGATGTTTTTGTTTAATTCTTTATTGTTCTGGGACATTTTCATCAAATATTAATTGTGATTATTCTGCCCTAAACTCAAGATAATCATTTTTTAAGATATGCTTAATGTATCAGCACAAATATACTTAAATTTTAAGCACACTTTCAGTGTTTTGAAGTAATTTTGTTATTGCTCAAGCATGTAGTGTGTGTTATATTCATGTAAAGGCATAATGGCAGTGCAAAGGGCAGCCAAATATTAAATTATTTAAAAATGTATTAGTAATGTAGTTGCTTCAAGTATAATATACTTTTTATCATTGTTGAATGTGTGTGAGGTAAATTAGAAAATTTAGAAAAATATATTTTTATTTATTAGCTAAGTAAGTCTGAATCTCAAATACTGCTGAATAGTGCAATGTATTAATATCATGCATAGGTACTACAAAATTTGAGAAGGGCAATAGAATGGTGACTAAAAACTTATGATAATCACTAAAGTGTTCCAATGCCAAAATACAGAACTTGTAAAATATTGTAGCAAAGTGGTTTTGAATTATAATTGTAAGGAGTTATTTGAATTTGAAACAATAAACCCACAACCTGATACACAAGAGCAGAAGGTATTCTTCTTTGAGGGAAAAATGACGTAACTCAAAAACAAAAAGAACTAAGTCATTATCAGTAGCGGATCCAGAAGGGGGGCTAAGGGGCTCAAGCCCCCTCCAAAAGCATCTGGGTCCACTATTGTTTTAGTGTTTGCCTTGATAAAGCCTAGCCTCAGCTGGGTCAAGCCCCTCCCAAACCAAAATCCTGGATCAGCCACTGGTCATTATTAGGGTAGAGCTGAGAGAGTGAGGCCTTACTTGAGGCACTCAAATTTAGAGCCAAAGTACGCAGTCGCACAAAAAGTGTAAAAGCAGCAAAAACTAAGCTCCCTAAGCAGGACAGGATGACATAAGAATTAAAATAATGCATCACTGCCTTGCTCATATTTAATCTTTCCACGTTTGCACCATGGCATAGGCTGGGTACTGATCATACAAGTTTATACTAATTGAAGATCGCGACCTTACATTAAAACAAAATAGAACTATGATATTAATAATAATACTGATACAACATATTCTTAAATTTGCAATCATTTAACAAATATAAATTCCTCCTAAAAGTTCTGAAACGTCATCGTAGATCACGTATTATTTAGTTGTCTTTAATGTGTTCCACATGTCCCCTTTTATAGATTTAAGCTCGTCAAATTGGTCCGAATTGGCGATGCAGTAGTCAGTGCAGAATAAAAGAACCACGCCATGAAAGAGTTTAAATCTCACTTCAATTCAATCCAGTTAGTTCGTACAGCCACATATGTTGCGTAAAGTTTTAGCTCGGAGAGTTAACGATATATATATGTCTAATAACATCGCGGTTTACAGCCACTTATGTCACTCAGTTAGTTCCACCAAAACTCAATCCGGTGCTCGGTTGATATAGAATGGTGCGTCGAGACTTACTTTTAGCATGCAGTTTCGTCAAGGGCCGCCCGGACTGGCCTCTGCTCGTGGCGTTGGTGAATGCGGTGCCGTCTCTCCATAGCCGAGCTGCAGCCAAAACTCTTGCTTCCGCAAGTCGGTGAGCGCGCCGCCAGCCGCTCGCTCCGTAATGCCTCGTCGGCCGCCGTCGCGGGCTCGAGCACACCTCTCGTGACGTCAGGCCGACCAGCGCGCCGCGCGCTGATCACGCGTAGAAACACAGAACAGCTGAGCGCTAGTGTCCGTTGCGTTGAACCACATTACAAGGCATATTTTAGGCAAGACAAAAAAAGTATCCATAATTAAGCATTTAAGCAAACAAAGAAAACAAAACCAGTTAAAGGACATTAATATTACATATTAATTAATTACTATTAATTTCATAATAATGCCAACGGGGGCGTGTCAAACGCCTCAAGAGTATTTACAACATTACTACTATTATTTTTGAGGGAACCTTATAGTTTGATCCCTGTACGGGGAATTCTAGTGGTATGACTATTTACTACTCCTAAAGGTTTAAATAAAAGAATTATTCTAAATAATTTAAAACTTAAACCTATAAAAATAAACATATATTAGTACAGAGATAATGCTTTATAAAACATAACAGTCTCATATGTTTCAGTTTTAGGTGTCAACATCCATTACGTTATCGATAATGGGACCAGTTGTGATTAAGGGAGTACCAGAACTTTAGTAGACATTGCTAAACTATTCGCTTAGAGAGACTTAAAACTAAATACTTAATTATGAACTTCTTATCGACTGAGTCTTAGATAAAAATTCAAACTTGCATGAACTGGAACTCCTCATATGTTCATCCCAGCCCCTGTTCTCATTGTAGGTTAGAGTTGCCTTTTCCCATCTCAACACTTATCACCTTGAACTTAAAGGAAATAGATACCTTGGTGGCCGGTGCCCGCCCAGTCTGTCTGAAACTTTACATCATGAAAAACAAACTCATTTCCGCCCCTAGGAGTGAGCCTAACAGTTACATCCCTGACTTGTTAGCACTGAACAGACTCGTTACCAGGACGGGCAGGAGCCCGCCCAGTGAGCCCTGAGCTCACTCTGACTCCTCCTTAAAAACCCTCAGCCACTCCTCCCACTTTCCGGAAGGTTTCGCCCCAGCCGAACCCAAACTTCACAATCAGGGTACATATTAGCTGAGTGGACCCCATGTCGCTCGTGCCGCGGGGGACATTGCCTGAAGTTTCGCCGCAGAGTGCCCCAGAAACGTCAGCACGGGGCAGCGCCGACGCGCGACTGGGCTCACGCCACACGTCGGTGTCTGCCCCGCCAGCTCAACCACCCCTGGGCCCGCCACTGAGCTGCACCACTCTGCAACTGTGGCAACCCACACAGAGCCCGCATCCAGAAAGACAGAAATTTAATGACGGCTACGCCGAAAAATTTACGAACGTGACAGTATTTTTAAATTCTATATCTTGTGATTGTGATTTGATTGTATTGTTGGTAGACAGTGATATGCATCTAATAAAGTGTAGCAAAAATACTGTGTTTTATCTGCAAAGCCCCCGCCTTTTATCTCAAGGTTCTTTTACCTGACAGTATTGTCTATGGATAACAGAAAAATCTGTGGTAAATGTTCTGAGCATACGGATATTTTTTTTTTGCCTAATTGAGCTTAACGTCTAATTGGCAGCAAGGCCGTTTGAGATGGTCGACACAACTGCACAGAACTGGGATATCGAAGGAAGTAACCGGCTGTCGGGGATTGTGCGTTTTCAAAAGTTACTGATGGCCGTCGTTAAATCTTGGGCGTCACTACGTTTATGGGCTAATGGACCCAGTTGAAATTTCTGTACTACAGAACCGTGATGTGTACTAGACTCAAGTCTTCCCCCTGTAAATGGGGCCTTAAAACTTCACCCGTGCTCAGCGTCAGGTATGCTACTTACATTTATGGTAGATGGTAAAATATATGGGCTAGTCTTGTAAGATTATATTTATTATATTTATTTGCCACAATCATTACACAGAGTTACTAAAAATCAGTATCAAAAGTTTTAAGGCTAAAAAGCCAATTGCATGTAGTTGGTTTGAGTGCAGTCCAGGGCATCATGTGACCAAGTTAGTCTATGGTTTAAAAAATTTGCAAACGAAATTTAAAAAAAAAGCGTGAGTAACTCAGTACATGTGATAGAAGTGAAACGTCTGTAGCAATTCAAACCTTGACTTGTAAGTTTATCGTAAGGGCTAAAACGGCAGAGAGAGAGAGAGAGAGAGAGAAGACAATTTTCTAAATAAATATTACTTTGGAAGTATACCATAAAGGAAAACGATGCATGTTCCTGTTTCTTCAAACAATTCTACCATTTGGAACATGCCAAGTCTGAAAAAAATATGAAATTCATAACAGGTAGCGCTATCTATACGGGAAATGCAGGGACTGTCAACAGAGCTCTCTACGCTGCTGGTTGGACAAAGAGGGATGAAGTGTGCTGGTAGCAAATATAACATTCAAGGCACTCACAGCTGACAGTACAGGATACCTCTCTCTCTCTCTCTATATATATATATATATATATATATATATATATATATATATATATAACAAGTGCATCTGCACACACTTAATCTTATGCTTTCGTTCATCTGTCTCTCTTGGTTCTATTTTTTTCTGGGCGGGGGATGAATCACTGCACAAAGAGGAGAACGAACATGAGGTACGGAAAAGGGATGATCCGTAGTTGATACTATAAAATATTCCCTATACAAGAGTTAAAACAAATTGGCCGACTAGATATTTGTATAACTAGCCCTCGCCGGTTGTTACAAGTTGGTCACTTATGCGCCAGGCACGGACTAGACTCGAGAATATCGGTGACCTACACATGACATGGGAGGAGACACAAAACTACGTGAGGGAAAGAAATATTGACTATAGCAACTTAAAATCTGCACTAAAAGTGCTTTCGCCAAAAAATATTTTTCCCTAAATATTTATGTACCTTGCTGAAAACGTAGCTCAGTTGTTAGATAACGTAACCACTGAATGTCAGAACTCCCAATTTGGTAATTTTAAAACAAGTTAGAGAAGTTTCTAAAATTTTACTTTTAAGTTTCTGGTTTATTTATGATTATTTAAGAGTTCTTTACAAAAGTCCAAATGATCCCATCTGATTCTCTGCTCCTGTTTATAACTGTAGTATTCTCCGTCACAGCGAGCTGAGTTATTGTTCGGCTTTAGAAGGGTTATTAATGACAGCCTACTCGACTAGATTGAAATCAGCGATAATCAATCTAAAAGGATTTTTCACTTCGGCTATTTCGAAACGGCACTCTGTGGATACATTTTTTCCTAAAACCATTCTACTCTACTAATAAATCATGTCGGTATTGATCGGGTACCTACTCCGTGGAATGTCCGTGCAGGACAGCGTGTTAGTTAACCACGGAAACCATACACAAACTGAGCAGGTGATTGACTGTATGGCCTGTGAGAACTTACCATCTCTTCGCTGTGTGGTTAACTGGTAAGCAAATAATTTGAGCAGAACTTATTTCTTGAATCGAAGTTTCTGCCAGAAACGAGAAAGATGAGTTTTTTTTGACGTGATAACGTCTTATAAATCGATAAACGCCGGCTGCACGCACGAAAAATTGTCACGTTCCACCTGAGTCGAGCGTACAAGAACCGGCCAACCACCGCGCGAGAAAATCTTCTATAATATCTAACAAGTTAAGGCGGGCTTTTTAACTAATTGTTCGTGATTATATTTGAACAAATTATTTAAATTAAATTTTGCAAAAACTGTAAATAATATTTGAAAATTAAAAAGTATGTAATTTTTCATCAATGTTTTCTTATGACGTTATCACGTGAAATTATGGTCCGTAAACCGACTTTACAGCCAACCTTTTTTTTTTTTTTTTTTTTTTTTTAAGTTTCGAGACTGTGGTACATGCTTCTAACTTCTCTTCCTGCACACTGACTCACATATCTCAGCCATTGCTTGGCAGCAGTTTACTGTAAGGATACTCTGTGGTTGTGATCGCTGTTGTGTCAGCCTCGCCTAGGGAAGATACATAGCCCTTAAGCGTCTGTGCAACCGCGCGAAGAAAAAAACCTTCTTTCGCTTTTATTTTTTGCCTTTGCTGCAGTGTCAAATATTCCCATCTGAGACAGGCAACAAACTCACTTGGTAAATTGGTCACAGATTTCACTGATGACCTACATTAAAAAAAATAGACCTTCAAGATTGTAACTTATTTAAAATTTAAAAAAAAATTGGTTGTCTGTAAAGTCGGTTTACGGACGATAGTTTAACGTGACAACGTCATAACAAAACATTGATGATATTATTGCATACTTTTATGAATAAAATTGAATCATTTTTATTGAATTATCATTATTTTGTATGGATACAAAGAAGGAGTGAAATGAAATCTACAATCTAATTGATAAATTTTCCTTTTATTTGCAATCATTAATTCAAATATGTTTATTACTTTAACGAACATGTTATTTTTACTATAACTTTTATACATGTTTGCTATTTAACATCTTCCAATCTGTGTTATTCTGTTAAGGATAGGACGATGATAGGAAAAGTAAGAAACGAATGGGAGTGTTTCAAGTTTAATGTGTCTCGAAAAAGTCAAATCGATGGTTTTCCAATCGAGTGGAAGAGATAGATGCGGCGCAAGCGTACAATGAGCGTAACGGGACAATGTGCATAACGGGACACTTTTTCGTGCGTGCAGCTGGCGTTCATCGATTTATTAGACGTCACGTCAAAAAAAAATATTAAATGTAAAATGATATCAATGCATATTTTTTTATGCAATAGCCCCCAATTTCAAGTTTCAGAAAACGTATTGAACTAAGCATTATTCTTACTTTGTTATCATATTTTAAAGATTAAAATTAAATATGGAGTAAAATTGCCTAGCAAAATATTTTATAAGTTTATACTGCGCCAAATTTATTTAAATCAGTTCACTAATAAAAAGATGTTTATTTGTTAGTATAAACACATTTTAGCTCATTTTCATTTATATTTTTTTATTCTATTGAAATTGGTTTCTTTAGAGCCAGCTTCCTTAATAAAAAATACATGAAACACAAGACTAATGTTAAGTTTGATAAATAATAAATTATAAAAAAATATCATTTAATAAACGGATATGTGATATAGTTTGGTAGTAATGAAATCATGCTATAAATAGGTATTTGCTCTTTGTTCCAGATGACGTTTGAAATGCAGACTCTGAGTTTAGTGCTTTTAGCCATGATTATAGCGCTTTCCAGTGGAGACAATATAGCAAACTACAACCTCGCTGAAGAAAAAACCATCCAACAGTTTGTCAAAGAAACAATATCCATAATCCACAGATGTGTGGGAGAAACTGAGAAAACAATAGTTCTTTATACTGACAGCCACTATGAACCAACACAGTACCTTGTATTTAAATATTTGAGTTTGGAATTAGCACATACGATTTATGTTCTCAACAACACCACAAGTTGTTGCGATAGCCCACCAAACAATATAGATGTGCTTGTAATAATGTCTAGCAGTGCTGATGTTAACGTTTTTATGAATTATTTGTCGCAAGTCTCAAGAATCTCCACGTGGGACTCGCGGAGAAGGCTGATACTAATTACCACCGAAGTAAATGAACATCACACCGATGTGGCATTTGAGTTACTTAAGGCCAGCTGGGAAAATTTCGAAGCGTTCCATTCTTTAGCCATCAACATGTTTGCAAGGAACATTCTTTCAGAAAGAGTTACTTTCGCTAAACGTTTCGACCCGTTTTCGAATAAGGGAAAAACCATCGATGTGACAGATCAAAAACATATTTGCAGACATATAGAATTCGATGGTATGGGTTACCCGGTGGTAAGTCCCGTGTTCGTATTGCCACCATTTTCGTACGAAATAACTAAAGAAAATGGAGAGAAAGGTACAAGTGGGATGTTAACTGAAGTTACTGAGGCTGTCATTAAGACAAGAAATTTTTCCCTCGCAGGCAATCGAAATGCTTTGAGTGACTCATCTGGGTGGGTACTACCGCACTCTTCACACAACCAATTCGACATAATATATCCTGTTACTATTCTTCAAACAGATATTCTGCAAAACACAATCTACCCATTCTTAATTGAAAAATTTATCCTCGTAGTGCCCAAGTCCCAACAGATTCCAGGGTGGATGAGCGTGATATTGCCTTTCAATCCTCACCTGTGGGTTTTGTATTTGTGTTGCTATCCTGTGTTGGTCATCATGGGCAAGTTTTACAGTCATCTTGTTGGAAAACATTTGGAAAATTATTTTCATGTTATTGAACTGTTCAGATTAATTTTCCTGGGATTTTTGCACCGTCAACATACATCTGCCTGGTTTAGACTTTACATGATTTCTGTTTTTATTTTCAACATTGTACTGAATAATGCATATACTGGATCATTTATCAGTTACATCACAGTACCTCAGTTCTACAAGGATCTAAACTCTCTCGACGAGGTTGGCACTAAAGGGTGGTCTGTAGCAGTGCCTATAAACGTTGGTTCAAATGTCACGTATGACCACAGCACTCTGCTGACACAAGTAGACGACGGCGACTCTGTTTCTGCAATGATAGTAGATCAAATGATATTTGTGAACACTTTTGAAGATGGACTGCTTGCCGCAGAATCAGACAAGAACTCGAGTGTCATGTATTTCCTCACAGGAGCATTATATGAAATCAACAAGCCAGATTATGTCCAAAAGAATCGTCCGCTATACCACATCGTGGAACAGGAAATTGTATCTGTGCATGCTACTAGTGAGTTTAGGCCTGGATATCCTTTCTTAGAAGAAGCAGACGAGGTTGTGTGGAGAATGAGAGAAGCGGGTCTCATCGATATGTTCTTGTGGCGGGATTTTCTTGGCAGCACTCTAAGAAATCAAAAAACGGTTGATGAGAACATTGCTCCTATAAACATTCAACACTTGCAAACATTTTTCTACATACTTATCTTAGGGGACATACTCAGCATTTCAGTATTCCTAGCAGAATTACATTCTTAAAAATATTTGGCACATAA
Organism: Bacillus rossius redtenbacheri; assembly: GCF_032445375.1. NCBI lineage: Eukaryota > Metazoa > Arthropoda > Insecta > Phasmatodea > Bacillidae > Bacillus > Bacillus rossius. Next base: position 1,170,104 of record NC_086339.1, on the reverse strand, counting down.
CTTATACATCCCCGCAAGCTTGGTCTGTGTGTACGTCAGCATGACCGTCTCGGAACATTCCGTGCATTGTGTTGGTTTTATGGCGCTATGATTGGTCAAATATGGAAACAGGGAAGATGACTGCGTGCTCTCGCTGTCACTCTGATGTATTCTGCTGTGACATTCAGATAACTAATCACTTTACGATACAGTTTTCATATTGTGCAAATAGACAGTCTCGAATCAAGTGACTTACATATTTTGTAAACAAACTGCAAAAAAAAAGTGTTTGGTAATTTTACTTTTTTCTAAATGTTTTTGAAATAAATTTAAAGAAGAAAGTTTAGGACATAACCAATAATTGTTTGAAATAATTGTTTGAAATAACTGTTTGAAATAATTATTTTGTATTAATGTCTTCCCAAAATAATTTTTTTTTCATTAAACTTTTAACTTTTTTTTTATCTAGGAGCATGTTTTTCTCGCGAAATAACCTGATCGCTCATTAGACTGCAGTAAGACATGCCTGTGCTAGCGATTGTTTCCTTGTGATTGGCGGCCGCTTGCAAGGGAAGCCATCGTCCTGTTTGACCGGGCCATTCAGGACGTGTTTGCTTCCGCACTGGATGGCTGTGATTGGTGTGCTGACAGTCTGAAATAACCCCAGTCAACCACGAAACACACGTAAGGTCTGTAAATCTTTTCTCGAAAAGCATATTTCTCTATTTACAATAATACGTTATATATATATATATTTTTTAATACTTGTATTTCCAGTTGTTCTGTTGGTGTGAACAGTGACTGCGCAGTGGGACACATGGCGGGACTCGGCCCCTGCACCTGGCCCTTGTCACGTGTCGGGTCGCTCCCTCCCGTGGTTGGTGGAGAGGGCAGCCGTGCCCCTGGGTCGCGGCGGCTGGGCGAGTGTCGTCTTGGCGCGTCAGTGACTGTACCAGCATGCAGGGCCCTCGCGGGGTGCATTTGCCCTGAGAGTAGGACGAAAATTGCAAGTCTATAACTAGAGACCGGAAAAATTCGCGAATTCATTTCGCGATAGGCTAAAATACAAATAGTTATACCTCAGTGCTGCCTCTGCCATTGGCTCACAACTCACCTGGATGACTCTGGGCCAATGAGAAACGCCCGACCCAAAGCTTTATCGAATCACAGGCTGCTGCGCTGGAACGTCTCACAAGACAGCAGCCAATGAGTGGGTGGCATTCGACCGAGTGTACGTAGAACTATGGAGTTCATCCTGTAGGTCATTGAACCCGCGAATTTTTCCGGTCCCTATCAATAACTAATAAAATTAATTGGAAAAAGTAATTGTATACAATTGTGAACAAGTCCTAGGTGATCGCTAGTTGAATTTTAAAGGAAAATCTCTATACCTATAGTGCAAGTATGTTAGTGTATTACAATATGGAAATGGCATATGTATTATTTAGAGAAGTTTACAACTCTTATCCTGACATTTATGTTTTGGGTAATGAGGCTAACATGGCTGCATTCATACTTTTTTTTTTTTTCATGTAGCTCGGGTTTTGCACTCTAATTTATCCATATGACCATGCAAATAACAAAGTATAGTCATTAAAGTTTATTGTTTGATGTGGTTTTGGCGGTAAATGTTGCTTTTAAAGTCACATAGATAACCCTTGTATTTTAACAGCCGTTTCAAACAAAGTACTTAAATAATTTCCTGCAAAAAAGATAATTTGTAAGTTTTCCCTTTGATAAATGTGGCTTACTTACTCGCAGAGCCCTGGGAATAGGTATACGGTGTATGATAAATTTATTTTCTCTGAAATCGGTCAGTAATATTTCTCATCTTGCCAACCACAAAACATAAAACCCAATAAATTTTGTTTTGTCTCGAACTGTAACGGGATCTAGGTGCCCCTTAGTAATCTTTGGGTTCAGGATCTAGTGCTTTATAATACTTTTATACTTTTGATTAAACAATGTTTAATTTGTATTTTAGTGTTTTGATATTCAATGACATAAAATTTAAGGATTTTTATAAGATTTTATTAGAGATGGAATGTGGTGTTTGTTGATGGTTTAAAACAATGTTAGGTTAACCTAGTTTTTTCACACTACATAACCATCTTTGGCTTGTAAAATAGTGATATTAATGCCCATCTAATTCAATACACACATATTGATTTTATTTGAAGTGGTAGCAACACTCAATGGAAATACGCAAATAGGAATGTGCCATCAAGAGTCAACTGATGTATTCAAACAATCATGGTTACACAAAATTAACATAAACATTTACCAAAGTCTCCCGATTCCTAATCATTTAGGTGTTACACATTATTAAATAGTTATCCAACCTATTTATTATTTTTAATACACGCATTAGACATGCATATGCAAAACACAATTTTTAGAAGAGTGCGATTTAAACTAAACAAGGACTTCAACCAGACGGTATAACATTTGTTCATTCACATATTTATATATATATACTTATATATAAAAAACACTAAAATGTTGTACCAGTCAAAATAATTATATAAGAAAGTAAAATCGCAGATCGTTCACAAGTAACATAATTCAGCTTTGCATGTAAATGAAATTCTGATGTTGGTATAGAGAGCATCATTAGTGTACGATAAGCGCATCGTAGGCCCTACCTATAATCCGGCAACTTTGTTTCCGACCTGCGCAGACCCCAGTGTCAGGCGGCAGTCACGTGATTCTAGCGGAGGGGAGTGGAGGGGAGTGGAGGGGATCCCTTATCTATGCGGTTGTGCTTCCTCGATACGCCGCTCCCGAGATAGTGCTTCGCAGGTCGGTTTACACGATACGGTTTGCGTTATGGCTTCAACTTCAGGAATTAAGTCACGCATTTCAGCCGGTACACCATTACGTGGGCAAGCAAGGGAAATCGTTTACAATGTTGGAACACATTTAAAAGAACAGAAACATTTATATAAATTAAATTACAACGTCACAGAATCGGCAAGTGCGGCGACAGGTGTTTCGCAATCAACCATTAAAAGTATAATTGCGGAAGGTAAAATTAAAAGTAAAAGTAGTTTATCATTTTCCACACCCACGGGTAAGAACAAAGTCCTAAAGAAAAGAATTGAAGTTGATGACTTTTCCGAATGTGCGATTCGTAGGAAAATTCATGAATTTTATACCGTTAGAAAAAGTGCCGACATTAAAGAATTTGACAAAGTCCTTACGAGATGACGGTATTGTGAACTGCAGCAAAGAATACTTGCGCAAACTGTTGAAACGTCTCGGTTTTCGATGGAAAAAATGTCAGTCTAGACGAAAATTTTGATAGAGAAACCTGAAATTACCGCATGGAGAGGAAAATATTTACAAGACATTCGTGCGTACCGAAATGCAGGGCTGAATATAGTATATATTGATGAAACATATCTACACGCTACTCACAGTGTAAGTTCTTGCTGGCAATCCAGCACTGAACTGGGGGTCACAGAATCAATCGGTAAAGGGCAACGATTGATAATTGTGCATGCTGGTGCTGGCGAACAAGGCTTTGTCCAGAATGCGTTATTGATTTTAAATCAAAACAAAAATCCGGTGACTATCACGATGATATGAACTATGCAAATTTTTCGTTGTGGCTAGAACAAAAGTTACTACCAAATTTGCCAACGCACAGTGTCATTGTTTTAGACAATGCTAGTTACCACAATGTTCAAACTAATAGAAAAACTTCATTTGCTACTCTTAAACATGACATTCAAGATTGGCTTAGGGAAAATAGCATCCAGTTTTCTCCTGACGTGAACAAAGCAGATTTGTTGTGTTGGTGAAAAAGCATCCTTCCCCAAAAATATTCAAGGTAGACGAAATCATAAACAAATATGGCCATGACGTGATTCGATTGCCCCCCTACCACCCGGATCTAAATCCGATCGAGCTAGTGTGGGGGGACATCAAGTGGAAGGTCTCTGAGGAAATAAGTAACTCGTTGAACGAAAAAAGAAAACTATGTGAGAAATTGTTTGCTTCGTACTCCGTCGAACAGTGGAGAAAGTGCTGCGAACATGTTAAAGGTATTGAAGCTGAATATTTCAGAAGTGATCGAATCATGGACATCGTAATCGACAAATTTATTGTAAGCCTTCAATCATCTTCTGATGAAAATTCAAGTGGAACAAATACTGCACATAGCTTCGACTCGGACTAGGTAAGGTTAATATTTCCTATGGTTATTCAAAATATTAATTAATCTTCCTAATGTTTTTTTTGCAGCTGTATGTGATAACTATGCAGGTTGCATAGCCTATGCGAATTAATGTTCTATTGGCTTGATATATTAATATTACTTATTAAGGGGAATGGTGTACTTATACCTGACAGCAAACAGTTTGACTCAACTTGGTTGTCAATTTTGGTTACATTTAATTGACACTTTACGATTGCCGGGTGCATGTAATGTATAGTTTTTTATGTCCAATGCCCTAAATAGACATGCAGTTGTTTCATAGAGGTTTCAATGTCATATGAGACTATCATCGGTGACAGTGACATTTCAGTAATGGGATATATTTAGAAAAGTTAAGTGCATGCTTCTATATATGTACCCGTGCATCTGATCAATATGTTCATCTAGATATAGAAGTGGGAATGAAGATGTAGTTTTCGTAATTTTGAGGGTTTCCAAAATACGTTTCAGGAGTTTTTTCCCCCTCGATTACCGATATCGGACGTAGATTTCATTATTGCGTCAACCAAATGACCCCCATAATGCTGCGTCAAACGCAACAAATATTTCGTTAGTGCGAATACCTTTCAGCCTCATCGGTCATCGCGAAGCGAGTGAAGTGCGTTCGTGTAAGTTGTCCTTGAGTAGGAGTGGCCCTCCCCTACCTGAAAACGATTAGGAGTGGTAGGAGGGGTGGAAGTTAGGGAGGGAGGAGCTGCGCGGAACAGAAACGTACAAGGTCAATTACTAAGTTGCCGGGCTATAGTGACAGTTCCCTGGTTATGACCTCTCATAACATTGCCTACGCGACGCGTCCGGAGTTCGGTAGGCACAACAAAGTTTTACTTCTGTACGTACATCTACTCTGTGCTCTCCGCCTCGTTCCGACGCGCGAGCTCTTCGGGCATGTTCGGCAAGCGGCCTCGACTATCGTGTGTCTTCGCGCCGAGGCTGCAGGCCGCCAGTTCAACGAGGAAAACCCGTGTTGTTGGTGCGTCGTGTCGGGCGGGGAAAAACTTGTTTACAAGTAATGACGTGAGTAGTTTCCCGCGACACTGCATCGTTTTCTCGTCGGCGGGAGGAAAGGAAGAGTGGAAAGAGGAAAAGAGACAGCAACGTGGCCTCGCGCGTGGAGAATGATCACGCAGCCGCTCGGAAAGACGCCACGGAGCTGAAGCCATTGGCACGTAAGTACGCCACGCCTCTCTCAGGACTTGCCCCGCTTTCGTTCGTTGCATGGTCACAAGTCAATCCAAACATGCGTAATGTTCCGTTGTGTCATGCGCCTGCTTGGAGCACATGAGCGACAGAAGCGACACCTGCGCACTTCAAATGACCCACACACATGCAAGGCTGTAAGGTGGCTTGTGGTTTTCTCGTCTTGAGTGCAACAATTGGTGTTAAAGCCGCAATGATTTAAAACTTGAGAATGGTGTTTATGTTAGGTTGGATGACTTAAACATAATTTAAAACAATGTGGGCGGTTGATTAGGTTAGTATAGTTATATTCAAAACAATAAAATATTTTTAATTGTTGCTTAGGAATTACCAATTTAAGATGTATCATCCTAACCTAACCAACCGTAGACATTATTTCACAGTAATTTTAATGTAGCTAACCTAACCTAATCAATCGTTCACACTTTATAAAGTGTTTTAAATTTAGCTCGACTATTCTCTAATTTCTTCGTTACGTAAGTCTATGAAAGACGATATGAACATCTTTTATGCACGTTATCATGCTCTACTAAAGTTGTTCGTGCGAGCTGTAAACTTCGGTAACCTTCGGTGAACTTCGGTACTGATTGGATCTCGAATGGATAAGCGTGAACCAGGGTGCCCACATTTAGTACTTTCGTACTAGATCTAGTACTTTTATAAGTTTTTTTAGTGGTATAGTACATTTACGCTCAGATCTAGTACTTTTTTCTTTAATATAATAATGTTACAAACTCCAATATGTTTTATTATTAAGCGTAATTATGTTTTAAAACTATGGAATGTATGTGTGTGAGGTGTGATATTTAAGTTAGAGCATTACAATGTCATAACTTCCTAAATTGTTAAAACTATAACAAATTATAATTGAGTACTTTTTTTCAAATCTAGTACTTTTTCTTGCCTAAATTGGTACGAAATATTTTTTCCTTGTGGAGTGTGGACACCCTGGTGTGAACTGGTTGGTTGCTAAGGTTACGTTACAATTCCTAAGCAACCATTTTAAATATTTTACCGTATTTTTAATGTAGCTATACTAACCGTCCTCTATTTTAAAGTATTTTTTAATGGAGCTAACCTAATCTAAACGAAAACGACCATTCTCACGATATAACAAATTTGTAATATTCATGCCAAATATGCATATACGCGGCCTCTGAATAGACTGTTGTAAATGTTAGGTTTGCTGAATCTGTGATTCTCCATAAATATAAGAACGTTACAAAAAAAAGCGACGGCTGCGTCACTCCTAAGTTATATTGATGTAAGCTATAAACGGTGATTTCTCATAAACTAATAGTAATATAAAGACACTGTTTTCGGGGTGAATACAGAAACGTCTCTATTTTCGAGAAGAAAAAAAAATGTATTTTCTGAATTTGATTATTAATTTCCGAAAAGCCGCGACGTAAGAATATTATCCTGCATAGTTTACGAGGTTTTATGCAGAAATTAATGTTTAATAATTCCGAAAATTGAGTTTTTGGGTACTACAGTTGATGCCAAGATATGGCGGGAGGGGGGGGGGGGAGGAAATGACTCGGTCGAGGATTCAAACAAAACCCTGGACTAGCAACCAGTGGCGCAACAACAGGGGGGGGGGGGGGTGAAGGGTATTTTGACCCCCCCCCCTCCCTGAAACCTTGAAGTGGGGGCAAACGGGGGCAAAGAAAGTGGTGTGTAATCGATTTTTAGATAGTAAAACTGCTTAAATAGCACCATTTCCCACCTTGAAATACAAATTTTCCCAGGGGAGGGCCCCCGGACCCCCCGCTTCAATAGGGGGGATCGATGATTCTTTATAAAAAGGTATATTGACCCTCCCCCCCCCCCCCTTTGGAAATTTAGTTGTTGCGCCCCTGCTAGCAACTCTAGTTGGCTCTGAGAAGGTGTCTGCTGTGTCCGCGGTCGTTCGGGGCCTAGAGTCCGTCCGGAACCTGAAACTACCGATTGCTTCCTGTTTCGGCGAACATCATTGGATGATGGGCGTTCCTGTTCCAAGCGCGGCTTCTTTGAATGGGTTTTTCATACGATAGTCCCTCCCGAAAAATATCTTTTTGGAGCTGTCATTGTCCTCTTCAAGCACTGTGTTGTGCCGGAAAAGAAGAAAAAAAATGTTTTGCCTATTATACGTTATTAACTGGGTAGTTTAAGGTTAATATGGGCGTGCGCAGGAGAATGGATGGGTGATATATTACCTTCCTCCCCCTAATATACCTACATATATTCCTACCGAGAAAAGAAAATAATTTTAAAGCAAACAGCGGGCTAAATGTTTTTAACCTCTCTCTTTTTCTCTCTTTATCACCCCCCCCCCCCCAAAAAAATCAATTCTACATACGCTACTAATGGTGAAAACATGTATATTGGACCTAAATCACGCAAGATTGAAAATATTTCCCCTAATCAGGGTGTAAGAAAAAAATAAACATGTTTTTTCGAACTATCTTGATGGAATATTTTTGCAATAAACCTTCGTCTCTAGCTATTTATTATTTGGTGACTGACGTGAGTCGATGTGTAAATCTGAGCATTATACAAAAAAAAAACTACATCGCGTTTTGTAACTATTATTTCAACAAAATCCGCAATTATAAGCTGCATTGGCATGAAAATGGTTTAGTGTGTTCAATGTTAACTGGTTGGTAAGCGTTCGCCTGGGGGCGTCCTAGTGGTTGATCCGCTAGTTCACACGCTGATAGAAAGTTCACTTACCCCAACGAGTAGACTTCTAGTTTTCTGCGCACTTGCGTGCCTCCGCCATGCTTGTATTGGTCATGAAACAGTTTAACAAAACTGATTAACCATTTTCTGATTTTTGTTTCGTGCTTCTACATCTTTATTTGAAAGTTATAAAATCAGGAACTATGAGTAAACCGCGCGATTTAAGAGATTTAAAATGTAGCCTCATGCGAAACATTTTGTGAGCGAGTAAGCGAGTTTCGCTTGCCATCGGACATTTGAATTCTTGATCAGGGTCTACGTCATCAATGGAAGGAGGGAGCACCACGCGCGGACGAGAGTTTGGCAGGTCGATGCTCGATGCTCGATGCTCGATGCTCGATGCTCGGGGCTTCAAGCTGAACAGAGCGAAAAACAAGCGCGGCTCCAGAAGGGGGGTGGTGGGGGCGATAGCCCCTCCCGAGACCAATTTTATTGATTAGTGTATATTTATGTTTATATAAATATTTAATTTCATATGTTAAACTTTTATCTCATCAAAAGTTGAATGGAGCTACTAAGGTTCTGTATTTGAAACCTGCAATTTGTAAATAATATTCCAAGGCCAATATCTGACCACTTCAATTTTTTGCAACTTCGACCTTACTTCAATTTTTTGCAACTTCGACCTTTCTTTGTGCGATAGCCCCTCCCGAAAAGTCATCCTGAAGCCGTCATTGGCGCAAAATGAGATGTGAACCAAACCGTCAGGTTGGCATTATGTGAATTAAATTTTTGGTGTCGGCTACAAAATGTTTGAATTAAATGCGAATAGAACTGACATTATTTTGATTTTATTCATTATCAGTAATCATGTTTTCAGTGGAGGTCTTTACTGCTAAGGGGTAGACGCAGGCTCAGATTACACGGTTCTAGTGGTAGGTGTACTTAGTTCGATAAAATTTAACTTAAACATTTGTACATATAATGTAGGCTACATGGAACGTTTATTGCTGTTGGGGGGAGGTGGGGGCAGTATTCATAATTTCTGCCCCGGGAAAGGAGAACCTAGATCCTTCCCTGCCTCCAAGACTACTATTATTGTACAGACCACCCCCTTCCCCTCTAACGTTCGTCCGCCTATTCTTCACGTTCTAAATATACATTAACCCCCCCCCCCCCTTTTTTTTTTGTCTATGCGTGGAATTTGGCCTGCGTGCTCCACATTTCTTCAACTAATATATTTTAGCGGCGTGGTTTCGCTTGGCTTGGAAAGTGTCGCGCCGCAAGATGGCGGGCGCGCGGGTGCCCGACAGCAGCACTGCAGGGTCACCAGGAGCAGCTGTCGCCCCAGCCAACCACTCGCCTCGCTCGAGGACAGAGTCCTGGCACATGCTCTCCGGTGACGCCGCGGTCGCCATCTTGTTCATCAGTCGCTGTCAAGTACGGTGACTGTCCTCAAGTATGCGGACTACTGTCACAGCTCCCGAGGCCAAGAAAACTGCAAACTTGGCGTATTATTTTTTTTTTCCAATACTAATTACTGAGTCGTTAAACATGGCCGCGCGGGTGACAAAAACATGGCCGCGCGGGTGACAACCTTCAGTGGGAAAGCGTTTAAGAAGAAGAAAAAGGATGACAGGTCTCAGAAACCCGTGTATTGATGAGAGCGCGAATTACGTTGGTTATGGAAAGAGGATTGTTGTCTTCTCTGTGCGGTGCCCTAAGTAGTTCCTGCGATGCCGCGTTACCTGTCTCCCGCGCCGGATACTCAGCTCCACCTGGCAACACAGCTCGCCAAGAATAACCGAGTGGCGTGGGTGGGTTGTCACGGAAGGCAATGAAGCGATGGCCTTATCGTTTAAGAGAGAGAGAGAGAGAGAGAGAGAGAGAGAGAGAGAGAGAGAGAGAGAGGAAAAAACAACACACTTAACAGTATGGAAATTTTCAACTTTTGGAGCGTGTGTGTGATGGAGCGAGAAAGAGAAAGAAAGAAAATACTGATTTGTTTGTTGCTTACTTGTAAACTGTCGGTTATTAAGAGAGTGCGCGTCATTTTGCCTTAAAAAAAGATATAATCACATGGCCGTAAATTATTTGCTATTAAATCGCTGGGCCTAAAGATTTTTGGCCGAAACTTAGTTCCTCTTCACTTGTCTTGAATATATTGAGGCTGGCTTGCACAGTCCACAGTCGGGACTTGAGGCGAAATGGAGTATTATTCCATTGATTAACCTGCTTCGTTTTTGCTCCCACTTCACTCGCCTGACCCTGTAAGCTGCCCTTAGTCTTAAATTATTTGGCCTAAACTCACTTGGCTTAATGGCCGGTCATCTGTTATGTTACTCCCAGTCTTTCTTATTACATATTCACTGGACAAGGTTTTTCTTTATTTTAATTATTACCGCTACTGCCTCCTACTCGAAAACTGTGGTGCGGCAGAATCCTTCTCGGCATCCATGATCTCATCTCCATAATTCATGCCCTTTCACGAGAGAAGATAAGGAGCTTATCAGCGTTCAGAATTATCTTATATCTCAGAATAGTTTAATCTTATCTCGGGGACATTGCAAACGTTATCTTGCACATGTGTATAGTTCTCTATTGCAGGGTAACAAGGTAACTAGACAGAGGGTTATTCACCAACTTTCACCATCTAACAACATTAGTCTTATCTCTTAGCTTCTCTTAACAATACTGTCCAGAATTTTGTGTTCTCTCGAGTATATCACAGAAGAAAGACGTTATTTTCTTTATTCCGACACACATTTTTCGCATTAATTTCTTCTCTCTCTTACCTCATTAGAAGCCAGTATTGTTTGAAGCACTATGGAAAAATAAAACTACTTTTACATGTTTCCTCTTCGAAGTTTTTTCTTTTCAGCTGTAATTTAGTGTAAAATTGTACTACATTTAATGGTTTTGAGAATCCTTAAATCCAATTTATATTCCAACCCTAACATGAATTGAAAGTATAAAATCTTGTGTTGTACAAATTCAAATTAACCGTTTGTATGTAGCTTTATTTTTTTTTTGTTTACCTACCTCTTTATTTTTAGGCTGTCCTAAATGAATATAATTTTCAATTTTCCCAAAATCCTAAAACTGTAAGATTTTTTTTTAAACGAAAGTTGTATTGATTTATGAATGTATCTTTAAAAAAATCTAGTTTTACAAAGGACACATACAAACGTTTAATTCTAAATCTATACTACACAATCACATGCTCTTTGTTCATGCTAGGGTTGGGATATAAATTGGTATTAAAGTTTATAAAAAATTAAATTATCAAATCAAACATTAATAAACTCTTATTTGTATTAATTTATTTTATAAAAATCATACGCAAAAACATGAATCTGTAGCACAATAATTTATGATACTACCTCAAGTGCCGTCGAAGAGTGAGGGAGGGGAACAAAAGGGCGGGGGGGGGGGGGGGGAATTGAGTTTCAGAATATTTTTTGATTCTTGTGTTTACCCTGATAGTAAGACAAAAATTACAATTCTATTGCTGATAAAATTCATTGGAAACCTTGCAAGTTATGCAATTTTTACAGATCACGTTTACAGTTCTTAAGATTTTTTTAAAATTGCAAAGTTTGAACATTTTTACATTAAATAATGCCCCCTATAAGTAGGTACTTGTTTGTTGTGTTCCAGAGCACTGCGCCGACCAGGAGCAGCGCGCAAGCTCATCAGCGAAGAGAGGATTCATCCCAGTGGATATTCAGAACACTGAAACTGGTATGCCTCTTGGAATTTGCCATCTAATCTAATACCAATTCCTGTTTACACAATCGCGTGATTAGACTCGGGGAGTCCACCTACCTGAGTGTGTTTTATGTAAAGGGAAGTGCTGAAGGTTGGCTTTTCCTGATGTAGCACATACACTCTCGTCCTTATGTCACAGCGATTGGGTCGTCGGATTACATTTACTGTCAGATTCTAATTGTATCAATGACGATGGAATCAGTGGGTTTTATTGTATTCTGTTAGGTTTTTTTGGTGTCTGGTGTAAAGCATTATTTTGGTTTCTGTTGTTTCTTGTTGGTTTTTCGTGGTTTCTATTGTAAGGAATTAAAATAGTTTGTTGTAATTGAGTGTTTTTCTCGTATTCTGTTGTTTTCTGTGGTGAGGCACTCTTTTGGGGTCTGTTGTTTTCTAGTGCTTTTCATTGAACTTATTATGTTAGTTTTGTTGGTTTCTGTTGCAAAGAATTCTGTTATTTTCTTGTGTGTTCCATTGGATCCAGTTGTTTTAAGTGGGTTTTGATTGCATTCTATCAGATTCTGTTGAAATATAATGTAAATAAATTCATAACTTTTTAAAAAATTTCTTTAAAATTTTTTTCTGAAGGCTACATTTTAATTTCCACATAATTTTTAATTTTTTACTTGTCATTTTACCATAATTATAAATTCATACTTTTTAAAATATTTATTAATGATATATTTATGTATGCATATAAAAATTACTTTAACAATATTTGTTCAATTTTACAGCACAATAAGTATAGTTTTTTTTAATAAGATTATATTTTATTACATTTGTATTGTTCCAATGTCTTAATGAAAATTATATTTTCCTCAGCAGAGAACTCTAGCGGAATTATCACAAACTTCTTGTGTAATCTTCTTTATTCTGTATGTTCTGTTATATTTTGAATGAATTATATTTTATTCTGATGGTTTCTGTTGTATCCTAGTGTTTACCATTGTATCCTATGAATTTTTGTTGGTTTCTGTTGTATGGCATTATGTTGGGATATGTTTTTTCCTAGTGTTTTTCATTTTATTCTGTTTTATAGTGGTTTTTGATTGTGCTCTATTGGTTTCTGTTGTAAGTCATTATCTTGGAGTCTGTGTTTTCTAGTGTTCTCCATTGAATTATGTTGTTTTTTGTTTGTTTCTGTTGTAAGGCATTTCATTAGTTTCTGTTATTTTCTAGTTTTTTACATTGATTTCCGGTGGTTTTGGTGGTCTCTGTTGTAAGTCATTCTATGGTTATTTGTTATATTTTAGGGTCTGTTGTTTTCTAGTGTTTTTCATTGTATTCTGTTATATTTTGATGGTTTCTGTTATAAGGCATTATATTGGTTACTATTGTTTCTACAGTTTTCCATTTTTTTACACGCTTTATATTAGCTTCACCTGTTTGTTTGTTTGTATGTTTGTTTGTAACCGACTCCTTTGGGTGCGATTTTGACCCACTTTAAACGGCCAGATTTCATTCAAACTTTGTAGATTTATCGAGGACCGATGACAATACACTAATTTGATAAAATTATTCCATTATTCAATTTGCAAAATAAGATTTTTGTCAATTTATATAATTTCACAAGAAAGAGTTCGCACATGAGCAAAATGGTTTTCTTTACAATGTGTGAACTCTTTTCTTTCAGTTTGTCTTTGGCGCGATATAAACAAAGCCTACTAAATATTGTGACATTTACTTAAATGAAAAGTGAGAATGGGTTATGTTTATTGTGATCAATATACTTTCTTGAAGAGAATATTATCTATATTTGTAAAAATACGAAGAAAAAAAAAACCTGAAATAAGGGCTTTAAATGTTTCTTTCGTTAAATAGAGAAACACAATTACGTCTTTGTTTCATTTTATCAATTAACCAAGAATGAAACATTATTATAAAACAACATTTTCTGCAAATATTTCACGAAACATGGAAAAATTGAGGTTTGATTTTGCTGTGAAACCAACAGCAGATGGGAAATCAAACACCATATTCATAACCTCATTAGCTACACCTGATGGGCAGATTTTTCAAATTCCTCTCGAACACCAACCTGCAAATCTACACCAAGCAGTTACAAATACTCCAAACTATGCCAAGGTCAGTAAATCATTAAATAAAATATATAAAACACGGAAAATATGGCTAAGTTTGACAGCTGATATATCAAAAACATATTTGGATAGAGAGCAAAACTTACAGTTTAAGGATTTTTACCTGGAAGAAATTGAGGGGGAAAAAAGTGCTGAATCTATAGCTAGTGGATCAAATAAAAAATTGGAAAAACTGTTAGAAAAATTTCTGTGAAGAAAAAAAAAACTATATCTGAAACTCAAAATTTAGGGAAAATTGCAAAAGATTTCATGATTGAGAAATTCACGGGCAGAAACTGAAATGCTTACCAGTGGATTAAATATTTCAACAAAGAATGTGAACGTTTCCTAATCAAAGAAGACAAAAAGAAAATATAAATTTTAAAACATTTCTTAGAATACTCCAGTGTAGTTTGGTACAACTGTATGCAAATGAAACTTACAGTGGAATCGGACTGGAACAAATGGGAGAAACCTTTTAGTGAGACATATGCAAACAAAGGATGGTCACCCATCAGATATGCTGAATTAGAATAAACATCAATGACTTCCCGAATATATTAATTTTCATAGCAGGATATTGAAATTATTGAATACTATAGTTCTTTAACACGCTATATTGGATATATATTTCAGAAGCAGCCAATATCTACTCAAATTCACTTTTATAGTAAAGTCATGTAATAAATAAAAATTGAGCCACATCTAGAGACACTTCTGAGATAAAACAATATTTATCGATTTTATTTTAACTGCAGCCAATATCTATTAAAAATCTATTTTAATATTACATTGATGTAATAACTATGAAGTTTTTTTACATTGTTATAAAATTTCTTGCAAATGTCGATAAAGAAGTATCACTTTAAATTATAAATAAACCAAACTAAAAAGTAGAAAATAAATAATAGTTTAAAAAACTAAAAAAACACGCTTTATTTAAAAAAAAAGCGTGGGGTGCATGGTGTCAATAGTTATAAATATTTCGATAATATCTTAAAAAGCACCCCACACTTTTTTTTAATAAAATACTTTTTTTTCTTATACACACTATTATTAATTTATATTTATTAAAAAAATTTACACTATCCTTAATTCAAATTTATTAAAATTTATTTTCTATTTTTTAGTTTGGTTTTCTATATAAAGCGTGTTTTTTAGTTTTTTAAACTATTATTTATTTTCTTC
The DNA here is from genome assembly GCF_032445375.1 of Bacillus rossius redtenbacheri. Lineage (NCBI taxonomy): Eukaryota > Metazoa > Arthropoda > Insecta > Phasmatodea > Bacillidae > Bacillus > Bacillus rossius. The sequence goes on along the minus strand of NC_086339.1, from coordinate 1,155,008 downwards.
AATAAATTGTTTTATGATGTGTTCTAATGTTTTTGATTGTATAGTTTTTTGTAAGTCATACTATTGGTTTCAAGTGTTTTAAAGTGTAGTGAGTTTGTTTTTATTTGTATCTGTTGTAAAGCGCTCTGTTTTCTAATGATTATTATTGAATTCTGTTTTTTGTTCTTTTTCTGTTGTAATGTTTTTTATTTGTGCCTGAGTTTTTTTTATTAGCTTACGTTATAGTCCGTAGGTTTTGTATTAGTGTTTTACTTTACACTCTTTTTTTTTTGGTGTTTTCCATTGTATTCTGTTGTGGTTTTTGTTGTTTTCTTGTTGCAGTAGTTTATTTTTTTAATTCCATGGTATTATTTTGATTTGGGGTTTTCTATTGAGTTTAGTTTGTATATTTTAGGTTTTGTTGTTTTAATTGTTTTTAATGGTTTTGCTTGGTTTTTGCTATGTTTTGTTTATTTAACAGGTTTTTAATTAGATTTAGTAAGAATTTTCTTGTTTATATTGTATTACAGAATTTTTTTTTTGTTTTATTTTAGCTTATTATTTTATTATTAAGTGATGTAGAAATTGTTAGGATACAAACAATAATATAATAATCCAATATAACCCACAGAAATTCAACATAACCCAAAAGCAATTTGTATGACAAAAACTATTAGAAATGCACTAAATCAAAAAAAACTTTTTTATAAAAAAATTTTTTTAATGTATTTTGAAACAGAACTTACAACCTACAATAGCTTAAAACAGAAGGCACTAAAATAAACACAAAACATCATACATCCCTACAACAAAAAACAACAGGAAAAAAAAACAGTGGTAAACACTATTGCCTTACAACAATACACATATAAGAAATGCTGTCATTACGGCCTGCTAGGTAGATATGGGTTTTGTAAACGATCAAAGTTGTCTATATATATATATATATAATTAATTTTTGTTTTTATTTTTCAGCAGAACAAGAAAGTATGGGGGTAGTCGAGTTTGCTGCCACTCTCGGATCTGTCCTGCTTTTGATAGTCACATTTCCGTTATCAATTTTCTTGGTTTTCAAGGTTTGTGTTGTGATTTTTCAGTAATTAAATTATTGATTTGTTTCTTCTGCTAGGAAATTTGGCTGTATTTACGTATTTCTGAATGTTTTAAAGTAAAATTTTAAACAGTCAAAACCACGGGTAGCCAACAGCTTTGAAGCAAACTACCAGGGACTGAAAGAGACTTTCCCATTTCCAAGCAAGAACGTGAAATATAGTTCTGAATTAAGTATTATATACCAAACCCATATTTGATTGAGAGCACTTGATTGTCTGTACGATATAATGTACATAATTATTAATAAACTTACAGTATATAGAAATTAATTGATAGATTTAATAATAATAATTAACTCTGATAGAAAAGTGAAAATTTTGAATAGTCTTTAATCTTCAAAAATTAATTTTTATTTTAATGGGACTGAAATTTAAAATTCAAGAGCAGTAAAATTATTTTATTCCATTAGGTTTTATTTTGTGTGCAGACCTAGAGGCTTATGGCATGTTGATGAGTATCCTTTACCATAGAATAATGCCAGCTGAAGAAAATGTAAGATTGTTTCTAACTGAAAGGTTATTTAGTTGGGGTGGTTCAGTAACACCAGCGTCGGAGCGCAGTGGGCCCGGGTGCTGCGTGGTGGAGGGGGCCACAGAGACCCTGGGGCGGTGGTTGACGGAGAAGGGACACCATCATACCCGGTCCCTGTGGCTCACTCGGTGCCGGCAAGGTATAAACCAAGGGCCTGGGGGTAAAAAAAAAAATTTTGTCCGGCTCCCTCCATGCTATTTAATGTAAAACTTTTCAAAACCCCACAGTTATAAAAAAAACCTAAAGACTGCTGTAAACATTACTGCGCAGCACATAGCTGTAAATGTGATGTATGTGTACAGCATCACTTGTAAGGTTTCCTAAGAGTAATATTTTTGTTCTGTCATGGGAAACTCGAGCAGTAAAACATCTCGGAACTCGGTTGGGGCCCCCTGGGCTCTAGGGACTCTACCCCTGGGCTCACGGGCTCGGAGCCGAGAGGTCAGCAGGTGCGTACGTGTGCAGGTGGTGCAAGAGTACGAGAGAGCCGTGATCTTCCGCCTGGGACGCCTGCGCACGGGGGAGGCGCGCGGCCCGGGCATATTCTTCGTGCTACCGTGCATCGACCAGTACCGCAAGGTGGACCTCCGCACCGTCTCCTTCGACGTGCCGCCCCAGGAGGTCAGTCCTCGACACCTGCCTCGGTGCTTCGCGAACATTCTGGAGTCGGGGCACTTTTGATATCCTGCAAATGATTGTAGGAGCTCCATATCAAAATTTCTGAGGAATATGCTATAATAATTAACACCTCACAGATATATACTGATAGTCACCTCAAAGCTTGTTTACAAACGGCAAAGAACCCATAAATAGTGTCGTACTGATCTGAATCACTGTTCGAGCAAAACATGTAGTATTTCAAATAGCACATAAAGAGCGCTGTACCAGTAATGAAATGGTACAATAGAGTAACTATATCTGGACACATATTTCTCTGGAAAACCACAAGGTGCACACTTTGTGAACCATTGACCTAGATCATTAGAGATAATTATGGGTGATGTGATGAAAATGCAGCAATTACAGAATGAATGGGTGGGGGAAATAGGAGCACCCCAAGGAAAAAAATACCAGCTTAAGGTAACATCGACCATGTTTTCACTTGTGAAACATACCGGATTCAACCCAGCCAGGTAGGTAACCCATATTGCCTTGGTGGGAAGCACATGATCTGACCAATCATCACCTGGCTACTTCGGGGACAGGAACCTTGAGCAGTGTACGGTACTACATGTTCAGTTTTAAAGTAGCGGGTATATAAAATAACTTCTTTAATCCTTTGTAAGTAGTACATAAGTAACTTTTACTCTTAGTCTAGTTTACTTGAAATTTAAAAAAAAAATCATTTTACATGACCGAGTTTGTTTGTATGCCTGTCCACTGAAATTACTAATTATTTTATGTTTCATTACACTAATAGACAATACTTAGTACTGACAGCTTGTTTGTATAACTGTTAGTAGCATTCCATTCATTATTCAAGATGTGGCAAGTCTTTTCCAAGGCAAAACTTAGCTACATATATGCATTTAAACAATGATGATGTAATAGTCCAACATGCTGATTTTATGAGCCACATAATTATATATTACCTAGTTGGTATAATAAATACAGCCAAAACAATACCCTAAATTTACATGACTTATGCTGCATGGGAAAAGTATGTTTTCTATCAAGCTGTTATGCAAAATGATTGGTAATACAAAAAAAAAGTCTCTTGGTATGGAATTTACCAATACTTTTTATTACTCAGAAAAAAAAATTGGTTGTCTGTAAAGTTGGTTTACGGACAATAGTTTAACGTGACAACGTCATAACAAAACATTGATGAAATGATTGCATACTTTTATGAATAAAATTGAATCATTTTTATTGAATTATCACTATTTTGTATGGATACAAAGAAGGAGTGAAATGAAATCTACAATTTAATTGATAAATTTACTTTTATTTGCACTCATTAATTCAAATATGTTTATTACTTTAACGAAGAGATTATTTTAAATATAACTTTTATACATGTTTGCTATTTAACTTCTTCCAATCTGTGTTATTCTGTTAAGGATAGGACAATGATAGGAAAAGTAGTAAACGAATGGGAGTGTTTCAAGTTTAATGTGCCTTGAAAAAGTCAATTCAATGGTTGTTCCAATCGAGTGGAAGAGAGATAGATGCGGCGCAAGCGTACAATGAGCGTAACGGAACACAGCATAAAGGGACAATGTGCGTAACGGGTCACTTTTTCGTGCGTGCAGCCGGCGTTCATAGATTTATTAGACGTCACGTCAAAAAAATAATAATAATTTTGTATATGTTAAGCAAAGCTACCAGAATATTATATAGTTTAGATTGAGAAGCGGAACAACTTGCCTAACAACACCCTCGTGTTCCTGCAGGTGCTCACCAAGGACTCGGTGACGGTGAGCGTGGATGCTGTCGTCTACTACAAAGTCAGCGAGCCGTTACGAGCTGTTGTCAAGGTTAATGATTACTGGTAATTTTATATTTGCAACATTCCTAACTTTATGTACTGGAGCTTAGTTGTAATGTTTTAAAAAGCCTGCTTGGTAGTGCATATGCCTTAAGTCAAAAAAAATCACCTATGTAAATTGGTGATGCTTATGTTACTATGTAAAGTGTGGTTAGGAACATATTTACTATATTGTCTTTGGGTTGCCACTTGTATAAAGCACCCTTGGATAGGAAATTTAAATTGTCTGGCGATCTTGAAAAGAAATACACCCACAGTTAATAGGAAACAAATTTGCTAGTAATGGATATAATTAATTTTTAAAGTAAAGTCTAATAGAAGTCTGTGAATATTTAGTGCAGATTTCAAACTTCAAGCTTCAAGAATTGTATAGCAATAATAAGAGAATAATTTTTTTTTTTACTGGCTCGTACTGGCTGGGCTCATGTGGGGAAAGAAACCACAATGCAGATCTATTTCAAAAAAAAAAAATCAAAGTAAGAAAGTAGTAAACCAAAAAATAATTTTCTAAAGAAATGTACATGTGGTTTGGAGGGAGCCCGTACCCTCTGTATACACCATGGCAAGCTCTTGACGGAACACATTATCTGATCTCCCTCATCATGCCTTCCGCACTTCTCCGTGCTCTTTTCACCCTTCTTCTCTTTTCTCCTCTAACATCTCTTTAGTGTTATCGTCTTGGTTTGTAGCCTGCCGTCTGCTGGCTTGACCTCGTTCACCGGTTATTGTCTTGCTGCCAGCAGACAGATTGAGTTCCTACCGGCATGGGCGTCGCAACCGGGGGGACGGGGGGGACACGTCCCCCCCCAATAATAAAAGTCTTCAATTTCGTCCCCTTCAACAATATATTTAGTTTCGTAGTTATATTAAAAATATGATTTCTGTGATTTAACCCATATGTTACGCATGGTGCATTTAGTCCAATCGTGGTAATGTGAGCACTGTGTTTTTACAAATTTGTTCTCTAAAATATTTTTTATAAAAAATAAATTATATATTGCAACCAACTATAATTAGAATATTTAGGAAAGAAAAATGCCTTAAAACCACCTTTTTGCACCTTCAACCCCCAAATTTTCCCGGGGGAGGACCCCCGGACCCCCCCGCTTTTTTTCCAGGGGATGGATATTCCTCAACAACTAAATGAATTACAGTCCCCCCCCCAAAAAATATATCGTTGCGACGCCCATGCCTACCGGGTCCGTGCCCTGGTGCTGCCGCCGCGGGGCTGACTCGCGACAGTGGGCCGCGCCACGCCAGCGTGCTCGGGCAGTTGCGCGACGCCGTGTTGCAGCCACTCGACCCGCCTGCTGGCCGCCACGACGTTGCGCAACGTGCTGGGGACACGCAACCTCGCTGAGCTTCTGTCCGAGCGGGAGAACATTTCCCACACGATGCAGTCCTCCTTGGACGAGGCGACGGATCCCTGGGGCGTTCAGGTGGAGCGAGTGGAAATGTGAGTTGTCACTCGTGTGACTCAACAAGGTCAAATTTATATTATGATTTGCTTCAAATTTAAGACACGGTAAACTTGAAGCACTAGTTAACTAAGATGTTTTGCCGAAAACAACTGATTTAAGTATGTTCAATCCTTTGCACTTGAGGAGTCTACACATTAGACAAACTTTGCCTTTTTTTCATAAATAGAAGTTAGAGATAACTTGGACATTCTATAAAATTTAGGAAATACTCACTGCCAAGTAATTTCATTGTAGCAAAAAAAAAAAAATGTTTTGACCTTTGATACTTACCTGATTTTAGATTCGAGGGGTATATTCGAGGTAATATTTTGTATTCAAATTTGAGATTTAGATTCTAGAAAAGTTGGGATTTGACCCATCACTAGTTGTTTTATGAAAAATCTGGTGCATAATATTTTATCTAGAGTGGCAGGGGCGGGTTCAAGGGAGGAAATTTTCCCCCCTAAGAGCCAAACCTTGCCAAAAAAAAATGTTGTAACATGCATGGGCTTATAATCTGCGGACTCGCAATCAGTACCCTCAAGGATTTTTTTTTTAATTTCTCACAAAATTAAACTATTAATTACAGAAATTAAATATGTTTAAACATTTAAATTGCATAATTAGGTCAGATTTTGAATAAAATAAACATTTATGAAAATTCTAGCAAAAAATTATCTACTCTGATTTTTATATATCATCAGAGGAAACATTAAATTTTTTTTCATTGTTCAATAATATAATATGTTTTTAACTGTTTAAATATATTTAATTTCTGTGATGAAATTTCAGAAGAGAGGAGTGAGTTGGAACTCGTGCCAGCAGATTTGACTGAGGATTTGCAAATGAGGCGTGATGCCACTAAATTTGTTCCTCACCTTCGGAAACAGGATCAAAAAAAAAAAAACATTCAATTGAATTTGAGCCAGGACTTGATAACAAACAGTGATTGAAAGTGACCAAAGTCATTACAGGTGATGAGAGTTGGTGTTACAGGTATGACCCAGAAACCAAGTAAGCGTTAAGCCAGTGGAAGACTCCCAACTCCCCCAGACCAAAAAAAGCAAAAACAAGTGAGGTCCAATGTTAAGACGATGATCGTTGTCTTTTTTGATGTTCGTGGAATTGTGCACCGGGAATTTGTCCTCCCTGGCCAGACTGTTAACCAGCACTTTTATTTGGGAGTTTTAAGATGTTTGTGAGAGGATGTGTAGAGGAAACGCCCGGAACTTTGGCGATCAGTTGACTGGTTCCTTCATCACGACAACGCCCCCGCACACACGGCCTTACTAGTGAACCTCTATTTGGCCTCTCAGGGGTCGTCGTTCGTTCTCCACCCTCCGTATGCGCCAGACCTTTTTCCTGATGTGTGCCGCAGCAAGGACGTCCGCCTGCCGGTCCAGCTGCAGAGAGCGATGGCGGCGGAGGCGGAGGCTGCCCGCGAGGCCCGGGCCAAGGTCATAGCGGCCGAGGGCGAGATGAAGGCCTCCAGGGCGCTCAAGGAGGCGTCTGACATAATGTCCGAGAGTCCGGCTGCCCTGCAGGTAGTCACGTGTTCTCAAATATTGGTTATTTCCCCCATAGTTTCCCACTCTCGGGAGCTTCCGACGACCTGGACCGTCCCTTGATCCGGGGCTGATCCGGGGACTGTTCCCTTCTTCGTACCCCGGCCATCAAATGTTTACGGAGAGTTGCTCGTGTAGCTGTGCTTCACAAATTAGGTCATTTCTGTCTTGTAAGTTTTTAGTTCCTATTGCTTATTTAGAAATTTCAAGTTTTTCTTTGTTCAACCATAGCAAATCACACACATGAAGTACATTGGTGACGTGTGTTTGTACGTACACATGTAGGCTCTTTACGGACAACGCCCTACCGTGCCTCAACCAATGTCTGGGTTTGTCCCTGCCTTTGATAGTCCTGAAAGACTAGAAAAAGCCAATCAGATACAGTCTACTGAATGTATTAACGTAAATTAACACATCGGATTAAATCCAAGTATTGGTGTCTTGAGAAACAGAATTAAGTTAGATCCCAAGAAAAACAATTACGTTTTGCACTCGAGAAAAATCCGGGTCAGCCTGCCAGGAAGTGAACCTTGTTCATGTTGGCATGGGTTAAAAAACTGTCTTAACACTTAAACACCAAGGAAACTTGGTAAATAACCATGCAGGTACCTTCAAAACTTTCAAGTTAACCAGTGTTTAAAAAACCATACATTAATTAATTGAAAGTATGTCTTGTACTGGAAATTTTTTAACTTGTAAGTATTTTACTGTTACCATTTTACCTTTGCCAATCAAATTTTAATAATTAGTATAATTGATAGAATTTCGACAAAGAAAAGTATCAGTAGTCTATATAATGTTGAAATGAATTTGTTGTTGATAAGTTAGTCATTCCTAATAAGAAATAATATTCATTGATCTAGAGAGAATGCTTGCAAACTACTCATATACGTAACATCTGATATCACCTCATGACTATTTATGGCTTTCCCAGTAATCAACATACTCTTTCCTTTCGTTGTTGGAAATGTTAGATTTTTAGGATTTAGGGGGGGGGGGGGGGATATATCTCCTACCCTCCCTTACTCCCTGCTGCTATATACAAAAAAATTCCAACATGTGTAGGCCCATTAATTTGATATTTGTCATCAACCTCAGCAACATTAAAACCATTATAATTATAATTTGTGTGCACCTGCAGAAACAATGAGAAACATTACAACTTTACAACTACTCAGTGCCTAAAATTTTTAGATCCTTAGTGATAATTTATCCATGTCATGAAAGCTTAAAATAACTCAAGTAGGTTGTGAAAAAATGAATACTTATGATAAACACAATGCAAAAACAGTGAATACTTTTACAGCTTTTAGTTAACTATATATTTCACCTATGAAATATTCAAATTATTGTTTGGTGTGGCAAACTTATATATGCAAATTTATTGACTTTATGTTCTTGAACCCCACTTTTTTGAGGTTGATTTGATGTTATTTGCGGGTAATGTTTAAATATGAAATATTTTGGAAATAGGATATGTATACGTTTCACTTTTGATGGAAAAATTTATAGAAACAAATTGAGGTTGTTTGCAGGAAAATGTTTTAACCGTGTTATTTATTAGTTTATTACAGGGTTTGACACTTATATTATGTAATATGTGTATTGTTCTGTAGCTGCGGTATCTGCAAACTCTAAGCACCATCTCTGCAGAGAAGAACTCCACTATCATCTTCCCTCTGCCCATGGACATCATAACCCCGTTCCTGTGCAACAGGAACTCCTAGGAGTCGGAGGAGAGGCTCAGAGCGGAAGCAGAGCTGACCAGAAACAAAGGAATCGCTCGGCTCTGCGTCCGTCATGTGCACAGGAGACTGCCTCCAAAAGAGTTTCTTTTCATTACGCACTCTTGTCAAACTGATATGATTGCTTCAAATTCAAAATGACAGTGTATTGTATTTACCACGTGTGTTTAGACGATGGCATTGGCATCTTCACGGTGTTTGACCGCAGTCTAGCCACTATCTCACATTTCAAACAAATGTGACTCACTGTGGTCAAATTTAACTGTTGAGTGTAAAATTGGGCATCCAATGTAAGCTTGTAATTTTTTGTGAGGAAACTTCAATTGTATGTTTCTTCTAATTGCTTGTGAAAACTGTTCAGAATTGTGATCCTAAATTTGAAGTATTAAATTCAATTAATAAACTGCATTGACTTTTATACTGTGTATGACCCATGTATTAGTTGAATTGTATCTTGAAATGAATTAGACTTATGTTAAAAAAAAATTAGCTTTAATATAATTGAAGCATTTACACTTTTATACTTAAAGAAATATGTATTAGTTACTATTGTGCCCTACTTTATTTAAGGCCATGAAATTAATTTTTTACTAAGATATCTGAATTAAAAATATGTTGGTGTTTATGGGTATTGAATACTGTGAGGAAAAAACCCTTTCTCACTGGCTCGAATTCTTAACTCACATCCTGTCATACCAGTGCATGGTCAGATGAAACACACAACCAGATCATAGCAACTCAATCTAATGAGAGTGTGGTATTGTCCAGCCCTGATTTTCTCCCTCAGAATGCAGCTAGGCGGCACAGTGGTAATGCACTGTGCTCATGTTCCATGGACCTGGTATGGATCCTGGTCCAGCCATTTTGATTGTGGTGTTCCATTGTGTCCCGAGACTACTTCATGCAAATGCTGGAGGGCGAGGACACAGCCTAGGCCTTGGCGGTCCAATGGGAGAAGCAGTGGCTCCCTTCCCCCACCATACGGGTGGGATGACAAAACAATCTACTCCAGTCCGCACCTGGCCTATTATTCAGTTTTTTCTTAAGTGCATTATTTTAAATTTTTTTAGTGCAGCTGTAATAAATTTTATAAACATTATTACTATTAAAAATTAAGTTAAAAACTATAGTCATGTTAATAACTTTTGAATATGTCAGAAATGCGTAAAAATGGCCTTTCGAAGGGTTATTTTTCAACATTACAAACTCTCCATTTAACTAGCAATTTAAGCCATTCCAAAGAAAACCCCCTGGTCATCAGCCCTACCCCTAGTTTGAGCTGGGGTTCATTCTGAGCCCGGGTGGGTAACTTTGAGCTGGAAGTCCGTACTGAGCCCAGGTAGAACAATTTTGAGATTGGGTCTGTACTTAGCTTGGGTATGGCAAAAATGTTTTCAATAATAATATTAATAATTCATTTCAATATCCAGTTTAAAATTACTAAAGTATTGATCTGTTTGTGGTCACCGAATGTGCTCAATTAGAGCGTCATCTCATTAAACACGTATTATGACGTATCGATGTAGTGTAAGACTCTACATTTCATAAGTAGACATTTTTATATAAGATTTTTATGTTTTAAAAAAAGCTTTTAGGGTTCTCAGATAACCAAAAAATGAGTTTTTAAGCATTTTTTTTAAATTCAATACACTTCAGAAACTTCAGAATCAGACATGTCCAAAATGTATTCCAGTAAATCTCTTCTGACCTTAAAAACACCATCCCCCCCCCCCTCCCCTGTGAAACGGGTTTGATGTAAAAACTATGTCTTAAAGAAAAACTTTCGGAATATTTTGAATTTTTCTGCTTAGTATATGCATGTAACCCAAAATATGGGCAGTATACAACTTAAAAGCACCGTATCCTGAGGATACATGTTCGCTAAAACCAAAGTCAGATATGCACGACACGTAAAGAAGGTTTTGGTTCATCTATCGGCATGGCATTCGTGCATTATACCCCAATTATTCCACCAAAAAATAACAATTCTATCAGTCGTGACAAGGTTGCGCTGTAACTGTTAGATCGAGTTCGTCACAGCTGCTGCTTGGTAACCGCTTAAACATGCCAAACGCTGATGTCTTGATACCAGAAAACATTTCCGTACCAGCTTTTCTGCATTAAATTTCGAAATGCAATTTGTTTAGGAAATTGTGTCGTTAAGGACAGCCCAGCCCAAACTGCGCTGTGAAGCAATGACTGGGGCAGCGATAAATTATCCAAGCAATTACAGTACGCTAAGTCCAACAATGCACTAACGGAAATTACCAGTCCGATGTCTGACTCACTACACCCACGCACTTATCTTACTTGTGCTATGGGCGCTGTAGTCTCTGCACCAGCAAGCGTCGCACTTAGTAAATTCAAAACGCAAATGACGCCCTTATTACATAATTAATTAAAACTACATGTAAAAAAATATACTTGAGATGCAGGGCGTCCCACAAAGAATGAAAGAAAACTTTGAGTTGAACCTGTTTGTTGTGGAATCTCGAAAGCCTCCGCTCTCTGAGATTATTTTTTTTATAATTAAATACAACAGAACATCAGTAATTTGTTTTTAACTTGATTATGTTGCTTAACATATAACATTTGCCACAGAACGACAGGTTTTTGCCTCTGGCAGGGCCCCCTTGCTTTAGGAATAACATATGTTTAAAAATCTATAATTCTTGTTTTCCATGTGTCTAGTAGATATGTTAACTACCAACTGTTCCTTCGAATTTCTTTAGCGTAGAATTTAGACTTTACCTTGAAGAGTGTTTCAACAATGCATGCAGAAACGAAGGTGGGCGTCCTGTGGAAACAGTGTATTTTTTCATCATAGAAGTGCTTTAAATTTTACTTCACAACAGATATTATCGTGCTGAGTTAATTTCAAATATTTAGTGTGATGCTGTCATGGGCGTTGCAACCGGGGGGGATGGGGGGGACACTTCCCCCCCAATAATAAGTCTTCAATTTCGTCCCCTCCAATAATATATTAAACCATACCCTGAAGTCGACCCAGGAGCCTTAAAATTAGAAATTAAATTATTTTTGAAGAATTACAGTATTTCCTGCCTCAGTGATGCTGCTACAGCGTTCAAAGAGATGGTGCCAGAAGTCCGGAATTTATTTAGAAATGTTGAATGTTTGGTTAAGCTGTTGTTATTGTCCCCGGCTTCTAGTTGTGAAGCAGAGAGAAGGTTCAGTGCTCTTAGGCGCCTCAAAAGTTATCTGAGGACTACTATGTCACAACCTAGGCTAAATCAAGTTGCACTTTGCTATGTCCATAAAGAACTGCTCGATAAAGTGGATGTCAGGAAAGTGGCTCAGCTGTTTGTGTCAAGAAAGGACTACAGAAAATCGTTGTTTGGAAGTGTGTGAGATGAAAATGTTTTCCTATACTAGAAAACATGTAGAATATAGTAGGTACTTGCCCATGTCTAGAACGAGGACTCATTTTTGTTCCTTAAAATGACTTTATGTGAGAGACTGTCAATAAAAAGTTTTTTTCTTCTTTATTTCTGTATACTATTGTTATTAGTAAAGGTTTGCAGATGCATGGCTTAAACGATAGTGTTTAATAAAATGAAGCCAATGTTTGATTATTTTTTATCTGCTCCAGTTTGGTGAATATTTCACTCAAATCTTTGACAGACTTCGAAAAAATATATATATTTTTTAAGGTAAAATAATAATCAGGAGAGATACTATAATAATAGTGAATATAATCACTTTATTACTTATGTTTGTGTACATGTGCGAAATATTCTTAATACTGCTGTGGCATTTAAGTGTAATATTCAGGTTTCTCCTGAGGTTTAAATTAATGATTTTGTGTGGATATAGCACCAGCAGATTTGTTAACTATGTTTTTACAAATTTGTTCTCTGAAAAAATTTTTTATAAAAAATAAATTATATATTGCAACCAACTATAATTAGAATATTTAGGAAAGAAAAATGCCTAAAAACCACCTTTTTGCACATTCAGACCCCAAAATTTCCCGGGGGAGGATCCCCGAAAAACCCGCTTTTTTTTTCTCTCCAGGAGATGGATATTCTTCAACTAAATCAATTGAAGTCCCCCGCAAAAAATATATCCTTGCGACGCCCATGATGCTGTAATAAGTTAACATACAGAATTTTTTAAAATTATATTTTTTGACCTTTGTATTACTTCTTATAACCAAATCCACCACTATTTTGAAAAATATCATCCATGCGAAGGCGTGAACCCGTTAGTGTAATTATGTACCTAATATGTCTAACGGCCACGAACGTTTAATTTCTGCCACTGACGCCACCCGTCGCACAGGCCGTCATGCATCAACACCTGCCCAAGCGTGCGCGACGAACGCGCCCGCGCGCGCAGCGGAGTGCCGATGCGAGCAGTGCGCGAACGCTACGAAAATAGCGCCGCTACCGGCCACGTCGGCCATATCACTCCGCCGGGTGTGGCAAGGTGCTTCCGCCAAACTGCGTAAAAGGGCTCGTGGATTTGTTTCCAGGGACAGACTTAAATCGCTTTTGCCATAAACATAGATTGTTCAACGTACGCTTCTGTTTTCCCGCGCTCTGCGTTTCTTTGGCGGGAGTTAGCGTCCCCCTCCAGACCGGCGCTGGGAAGGCAGTGAGTCGCCGCCGGGAGCTGACACGGGCCGACAGCATCCACGCATCCCTGGAGCAGCTCTTTCGCGCGCAAACGAGCTTGTACGGGTCCGTCATGTCGACATAGTATTTATCGTCACGCGCACGGGCAACACACCGACAACTGTCATAAGTATATTGTCGGAGTGTCGTGTATTCACAGAGACTTCGTGCCACGCGGGAACGGCCGCCGCGTCACTCGTCGGTAAGGGACCTCCACGAGCAACGGAATCGGTGCCGCCACTGGAAGGGGCCGCGTAGTGCCGGGATTGATATCCGAAAACGGAAACGGCCAGGAGTGCGGCAGCACCGAGTACCTCGTGCCAGTGAGAATAAACCTCTGTAACTTGCCAGTGTATTCAACTTGTAATAATACTGCGTCCAGGGTAGCCCTAACAATGCAGGGAGTCCTTCAGGAGGCGTGTCGAACGGAACCTGAGACCAACGTATTTTCTTACAGACTTAATTACTACAGGGAGGCAGACGGAGCGGTGTCACCACTTAGTGACGAATTTAGGGTTTTATGGGCACAAATATGTAGAGACCGGAAAAATTCGCGGATTCATTTCGCGATACGCTAAAATTCAAACACATATACCTTTAAGCTGATTTTGTTATTGGTTCACTGTTCATCTGGACGACTCTGGGCCAATGGGAAACACTCAATTAAAGAAGTATCGTATCACAGGCAAACCAGTTGAGACGAATCACAAGTCAGCAGTCAATGAACAAGCGTTATTTTCTCGAGTATACTGAGGATTGTGTAGTCTATCCTGAAAGTCATCGAAACCGCGAATTTTTCCAGTCCCTACAAATATGTTTTAATTGCATATTCGTCAAATTAAGATGTTGTGGGTCTTCGACTCTTCGTTAGATGTAGGCACTAAATGGATGATACGTAACCCTGATAATGATTTTAAAAAATAGCATAAACATTTAGTAAGGAATTAATTACACAGATTTAAATTCTGTAACTAAACATACTGAGAGGTGTTGTTTTTTTTTTTTTTTTTTTTTTTTTTAGTAATCAATTGGAAAAAACTGGGAATTATGAAAGCTTTTAATCCTGGAGCTGTATTCGAGTTTAAATTTGAACATACATACGTAAGTAAAACTCTTTTGAGATCTCTTTGCAATTTATTTCATGAAACAAGTGGATGAATTTCTAGCCGAAATTTAATTGCCATGAACCTATTGATATCCTGTTGAAAACCGTTTCATTATTCGAACTGTTTCACTAGAGGAATTTTATATGATGTATCTATATGACGGTAAAATACTTTTATAAATATTTTTAAATATTAACATAGCTTTGATTTCAGTGACATGATGTACCTACCAATAGCCCTTCACGCATTATTTAACATGTGCCGTTTAGTAAAACTGGTAATGAAAATTTATATATGGGTTACATACCACTTACCGGAAGAGTAAAAAGGTAATTCCGAATGTATTTTGTATATTTTATTTGAAATTTAATCTTACAAAAAAGTTATATTGACCCCGACGTGATTTGAACACGCAACCTTCTGATCTGGAGTCAGACGCGCTACCGTTGCGCCACGGAGTCCAATAAGAATTTAAGAGTAAAATAGAAATATCTACTGTGAAATGTTTTTATTATAATTTTTTGTATATTCAAAATACGTTTTAATTTTACTTTCTGGATATTTCACGGAATAGTTAAGAGGTAAATTTTTGACCTCCCTCATTTTCGATCTTCCTTGCTGGTATCATTTTAAATATTTAATTTGTATAATACCATTGAATATACATATTCAATGATAATACTAACAGACAAAACTTTATTCCCGCTTACACTAGGTTTAACATTATTTGTCTTTTAAAAGTCAAGTTTCGGTAAATATGTAGTGTACGGATTAGCGCCAAAAAAATTTTTAAAAATCTGAAATAACTTTTATTATATGCTCTTTTAGGTCCTCTTTTCAAAACAGCCTGCGGAGATAAGAAATTCCAATTACTTTTGGAGATATAGCCGTTTTTATTTTGCAATACAAGACCTATGTAATTATTCCAAAGTCGCCATTTTATATTTTGCCGTGTGTGTGTGAATGCCTAAATAACAGAAATTTTCCATTAGGTAAGGTTAGTTGGGTACATTATAAATACTTCAAAATAAACGTAAATTAAAAATAATAATTAATTTTACTTGTATAGTTTTAAGTATTATAATGTAACTGACCTCACCTAACAAAACGGGACAAAGGTAGATTAGGTCAGGTCAGCTACATTATAAATAGGTACTTTGAAACTGAACGGACATTAAAAATAATAAAATTAATTTTAATGGTTCGGTTTTAAAGTATTTATAATGTAGCTGACCTAACCTAACAAACCGGAACAAAGGAGTAACAGTAGGAACGAACGTAATTTTTTAAAGCATAAAAATTTGAAACGTTAAAAACTCAACTAAGTTGGAGGTGGCCTATTTGTTCATTTGAATATTGGCCTATCACGAACTATCACGTGACAACATTATCCGATAAAAAAAAAAAAATTGATACTCGTAAACAAAAAACAATTATGGAAGCCGTGTGAATGTGCAGGTATAGTGATTAAAATTTAAAAATTCGATATCTCCCAAAGTAATTGGAATTTCTTATCTCCGCAGGCGGTTATGAAAAGAGGACGTAAAAGAGCATACAATGAAAGTTATTTCAGATTTTTATAAAAAAAATTTTACGATAATTAAAATTTAAAAATTCGATATCTCCAAAAGTAATTGGAATTACTTATCTCCGCAGGCGGTTATGAAAAGAGGACGTAAAAGAGCATATAATAAAAGTTATTTCAGATTTGTACGATTTTTTTGGCGCTAATCCGTACACTACATATTTACCCAAGTTATTATTTTTAAGCTGCTGCAAACATAAAAAACGTATTATTGGCTGCAAGTGCGTGACGTATCAACTGCATGCATTACCTAATGTTTTCAGAAAACTCACGTGCATTATGTGCCACTGAGGCTTATTGGTCAGTCATGGCAGCGACCGACGCCATGACGAAACACACCTTCTACTTCCTAGCCAAAGGCTAGCTAATGTGGCCCAGGTAAAACCCTGGGCCGAGTCATGCGGGAGTCAATTAATCATGCATTAAGCAAACAGGTAACTACTGGACAAGAGGGATATGTCCAGGTGAGAAGAGTTGGGCGGGGCAGAAAATTCTACCATGCAGGGGGTGGGCGTTTGGGCCTTGCAGCCCACGTTAATTGGTTGGGCACACCTGGGTTGCTGTTACCAGGAGCGGGCGACTTCACTCGTCAACCCAGGCCGGCTGCCCAGGCAGCCACATGTAAAAAAATTAATGTGCAGCTGGAAATATTCCCTTCCCCTGGGCCACAGCATCTGGAACCACCCCCTCGGCATGGGGAACCACCACAGTCCCCGCGGGGGTGGGGAGAGGAAGTCCATTGGAGGCAGCCGGTGCAGCTGACTCGTGCAGGGCTTGGACTCTTCCTGGCAACAAGACGGACACTGGGTCCGTCACAAAGCTGCTGTTTGAACTGAAAGTTTCAGCCATCAGCTCCTCAATTTACTTCGTCATCAATGGCGGCAGATTTTTCGGGCGAAAAATTTGGGGACCGATTTTTTTTTTTTTTTTTTTTTTTGCTACCTCATAGAAATCAAAAATATTTCTGCATGGCGGTTTTCTGATGTTTTACAGATAGAAGTCTACAACAAATTTTTCCCGATGACTTTCCCCTCTCTCTTGTCATTGTACGTTCCGTGAATCCGTGTAGCAAACTTCCATATTCTGGAGTAAAACAGCTAGTTCCCCCCCCCCCCCCCCAAACAAACCAGTTATCGGCCTCTGCGCCCTCTGCCCACACTTTCAATGAGTGAAAAGAGTGAAATTATATAAAATGTATTTCTCTCTTCCCACTATCAACCCATACGTGCCAGTCCTCCTGCCGGTTGGAGTCTGCGAACTGGATGGTTTTAACGATTATTTTTAACTGTTTGTAAGTGCAATAAAGATTTATTCACTTTTATCAAATGTACATTATTGTGTAAGTAGCTTGCAATACCCCGCCTTATTAATCGTACATGATTGAGCTTTGATTAGCTCAAAAATATACCCAAAAATTATTTTACGTGCAATTTCAACGAAATTGTTGGATTGTAAAAATAATCTAGGACATAAAAATTGTAGAGGCAAGGGCGGCAAAAAGCTTTACAGCCTGTACCTTGAAAATCCGCCACTGTTCGTCATGGCGGAAGGAAGGCGGGTGTAGTCCGCTGCTATAGCCTATAGGGCTCGACCTGTCTAGCGACTTCAACGTGCGAGCCAATCAACTGGCTTACAGTTCTTCTTCTTTTTTTTTTTTTGTAGTGGCTCTTAAACATGATCCTATCATTTTACTTTTCAAAAGTTCAATGAACATTGTAAGATTTAAAATAAATACAGTAGATGCGTGTGCGTACGAAGCGTAATTAAAAAAAAACTAACTTTAATTTTTCATTGAAATAATAACTACAAAATAAATAATAAAAGGACTGGAGTGATATAATAAACATGTTTGGTAAAGTATAAATTCATTAAAATTAAAAAATTAAATAAATACATACTCTATACTCAATATTATATAAACACATATAAAAAAATATGTAATTTAATTAAATAATCAAGATAAATTAAAATTATGAATAAAAATCAATAAAATTATATGCTATTTATGATTATAATTTATAATTTATAAATTATTTATTGAATAATAATGTATTAATTTATAATTTATAATGCAAATAAATTTTAGATACGAGAACATAACCTCACTTGTTTATAAATTCTATTTATGTCACTAATATTCACAATAAAATTAGTTTTTTTTTAAATTATATGGACCAGTTTTTAATATCAAACACTAAAGTATAAGATTTAAAAGCATATATGTAATTTTTATTTTTATGTATCTTTTTTTTTTTTTCATCCTGAGAAAATTTCTTTGCATGGTCGCGTCACCGCCTCGGTCCAACGCCGGAGTTAATCAGACAGACGTCATCAGGTACCGTCGCAAACATCTCAAAGTTCATTGGGACACGCGCGTATCAACCTCCGGAGATCTCCAGCTAATCTTAGTTACCGCTCTAATCCTGATCGGTCGTGTCTCATCAGAATTCGTCGCATTCCCCAAGAATACTCATCACGAAGGAAAACCCACACCTCCGGTTAGCCATTGTCTCTCGCAAGATGGCGCAATCCCTTGTAAATTTTGAAACATGCGTTCATGACCTCCCATACGCCATTACTAGAGACAGGAAAAATTCGCGTATTCATTTCGTGATAGTCTAGAATCCAAAAACGTTTGCCTTTTTACAGCATCAGTGATTGGGCCACAGTTTATCTGAATTATACTCGGCCAATGAAAAACCTTTAACAAAAGAAGTATCGAATCACTAACGTCCCAGTTAACAGGTGTCACGAGTCAGTAGCCAATGAGCAGATGTATATTTCCCGCGTGCATAGAGGATCATGAATTATATCCTATAGGTAGGGGTATGCAAAATTCGCATTTGCGATAAAACGATTTTTACGCGAATTTTGAAATTTTACAGCGAATAATCACGAATTTGCAATAAAATCATTTTTACCCGAATTTTAACAGTTTAAAACGAATAAACCCGATATCCACATTATAGGATACTATTTTTACGCGAATCTT
Organism: Bacillus rossius redtenbacheri; assembly: GCF_032445375.1. NCBI lineage: Eukaryota > Metazoa > Arthropoda > Insecta > Phasmatodea > Bacillidae > Bacillus > Bacillus rossius. The sequence continues at coordinate 1,135,804 of NC_086339.1, read as the reverse complement.
AACGTTTGAAAACAAATAAACCCGATATCCATAAATATTTTATTAAACTATGCTAAAAATACGTACTTCTGGCGAAGTCCGTAACGTAGGCCTAACCTGGTGCAGAATTAGTAAATCAACACGGCCGCCATAATTCAACTAGTGTACGATGCGCTGCTTCCTCTCACACGCGAACATGTGACGATGTTTTTAGTATTTATGGTAAGAAAAACGGTGTAAAAATGTATAGAGGCGAAATTGAATGTTTTGAATAACTTGGAACGATGTAAGCAAATACGTGAGTATAGTTTGATACACTTGTACACAAAACATCAAACAAATACGCAGTAGCTACACAACACGTCGTTACTCGCTGAGCTCACACAATGATGCAATCAGCAGCAGCAGTGCAGCTGGCAGCCGGTAGGTTGCGCACGCAGCCACGCTCACGCACACTCACACGAAGTCACAACAAAACAAAGCTGTTTACCGTGCCCGCGTGTGGTTGAATACGACAATCTTGTAAACGGTATGAATTGAACTTGCGTGGCGTGGTAGTTGTGCTCGAATACTTACGTGGCGTAGGCCTACATACTTATCCGAAGTAATAAATATTTTAAAAAAAAAATGCGTTAATTTACCGTAATTACTTTTGTTGACAAAAATGCCGAAACCTGCTACAGTAAGTATTTAAATAAGAATTGAGAAATTATTTCATACTTCTCCAAATACTGGACATTCAATTTCAATTATACTTTTTTAATATAATCTTTTTTAATATTAAGTCGTTAGTATTTGGTGTGTATTAAGTGTTAAAACAATTTTCATGACACTTGAGATATGAAATCGGTATTACTGTTATCCATTTTGGTAGTCAAAATAACCTCCCTTTCAGAGAAAAATAACACCGATTTTCCAGAAAAATAACCTCGAATTCTGTGAACAAATAAACACGAAAAGTGCATACCCCTACCTATAGGTCATTGAAATCGCGAATTTTTCCGGTCTCTAACCATTACTCATTAAACTGTATGTCATGACAAACCTCGGTCTGTTTGTGCCTTAAGAAGGGAATATATTTTTTCCCCGAAACGCCGTAACTGTTCTCTTAGGAATCATATACTGTGTTAGTCTGCGCTATCATCGTTGTGGTTTTCAAAATATATCTGTTTTGTCGCTCAACTGTTACTTACGGTGTTTGTCTGTGCTGTCATCACTGTTTCTTCACATCGCTGTGACTCTGTATAGTCGTTGTGTTTCCAAATTTAATCTGTTAAGTTTCATCGTTGGGTTATTCTGTTGTAAATGGAACAGAAATATTCATGTACACTTACATATTTGTTAATTTGTACCTACATTTACATGAAAATAACTGTATCACTACAAAATAGTGTTACCGTTTATGCTTCGTGTTGCCCCAGTACCTTAAATATTTAGTTACTTGAAAACAGTTGTTCTAGTAGATTTCCAGTATTAGCTACGCATGTTAAGCACGGCAAGCCAAAAGTAATATAAAAAAGTTAACTTTTCTGTGACTTTAAAACCAAATAAATAAAATGTTTATACAATAACTTCATGCTTGTAAACACACACATATTTTAACTAAACACACTCTTTTAATATCTAACATTTATTTCAAAATAACGTTACCATCGGCGGTGCAAGCTCTTACATATGTTTTTACTAGTCTATATTTATATATAATTATTGTACAGCGGGACTGTAAGTTTGATTGCAGGAAATCAACTAAAAATGGCCAGACTAGTTATACAAATTGTATTTCACTGTTATGAAATTAAATAATTCATGCTGAACGAACAACATAAGAACAGATGCATTTATTCGTTAGTTGTACGTGTTAAGAACACACGAAACTACAGTAAACTCATGGAATAACATCATGTCAGAGTTAAGAAAACTGCAAGTATTCGCTCTACCGCTCTGGTTCTGGGGTAGAGCGCCTGCCTTGTGACTTGTAGGACCCGGGTTCGCGCCCCGGCTCCTCCAAGGCGGATTGCCCAGACGAAATGGCGGCATTTTCTCTGGTATGAATACAATCCCTTGCAACAAGTCAGGCTACCAAAGAAACGGTGGGTGGAACAGAAAAAACTTCCAGGGTGGTTTCCAAATGGGGAGCCCGTTTCTTTTCTTGGGGCTCCCCATGCGGACGGAATGGAATTTTTGCACTATTGTCACGCGCACGTGTGATGAGTCATTTCTCACCTGTTTGGAAGCGACGAATTCGCTTGAGCGATTTTTCGTAAGAACCTCGTCGACTATCTTATCGCCGCTGGCTGATAACGCCTGTCGTCACGTGGTCGGGCAACGCCGGATAAATGCTGACTTGCGACGACTTGCGCGGACCTGCAGTTCTTGTTTTCCCGAGAGCGACTCTGGAAGCTCTGCGTCCGGTGAGTGTGTGTTCTTCACAGACTCAACTGTCTCCACGCAGTCCCCGCCAGGCGATCCGAGGGCCTAACACCAGGTCAGGCCTCGTCTGTCCCCTGGCGGATCCAAGGGGGGGGGGGAGCACCAGGGGCAAGTGCACCCCCCCCCCCCCTCAGAAAAACCAGTTGTCTGCTACATTAATATTGCCGACAAAAATGATTGTTTCTGACAACAATAAAATATTTTAATATAATTAATGAATTTCTTGTAGAATCATAAAATTTGGTGGTTGGATGTTATGAGTAGTGTGAGTAGATTAAATACAAATTTAGTAATTTTAATACATTTTTCTCTGGCTACTCTGAAATCCTAGAGTGAACCTCTGGATCCGCCACTGGTCTGTCCCCAGGGTCAGGAGCCACCTGCGGTTCAGGGGGCTTTATTTCTAAACGACATGTTGAGCAGAGATGCTCTGCTGGAAATAATTCATGCTTGGCCATTGACTGAAATTGGGACTAGCAGACAGGGGCGTAAATAGACTAGTTTCCGCCCGGGGCAAGAACTCATCATGGCGCCTTTTTTTTTAACTGATAATTTGTAGAAAAGTGTAATGTGTGAGTACATATTAACATGAAATAAAAAAAGTGTTATTTTTATGTTTAGTTTAATTCAACACGGGTCTAAAGTTTGTCGTTTTATCTTCTGTCCAGGTCGTCTTCTGCAGTGACTCAGAATGCTTCCGCTCTTCCTCCTCTTGACGGCGACGTCTGCGCTCAGCTGCGGTACGTAAACAACCCGTGCACTGGGGTGTTAAGGCCCCTGCCTACCCGGGCACACACACGCGGTGCGCATAGCTTCAGATAACACCACGCGACTGTGGGGTCTGCTTGCGAAAAGCATTTAAGAATTCGCTGAGGGCCGAAAAGTAGTTTGGTTTCAAGATTAATTTTATAAACTGTATTTTTAGAAGAGTTAAAATGTCTGAAATGCGTGATTTCAGATTAATTTTTAGGTATGAAACAAACGGTACAGATTCTTGAAAGCACTTAATAACCTCCATTACACCTTTGTCTTCATTTCTCCGCGTCTAATGTTATAGCCAACTTCCAATTTCATAGTTTTCCTAAGCACGACGAGAAAACTTTGCGCTAGTTCAGAACCTTGCGCTTAGAGACGATGCAGCACTAGAAGCACCAGTGAGCGTCGCACTTATCATCCCGCCTCACTGACACACACACCCCCCTGAAGAGGCGGGCCCCTTAACTACATATATTCAAACAGTGCAACACTTAAACGTAATTAAATGAGAATAATGAATAGACACGAATATACTAAATGCTTGAGGGTGTAATAAAAACTTTCACTAGGCGAGGATGTACGCAGAATTTCATTTCACGTGGTAAAAAAGGGAGTTGGGGGGGGGGGGGGTAGAAGGAGAGATATAACCAACTAGACCGCTGTCTGCTTTCAAATTATTTCCTTTTGTTGTTGGAAATAATATACATATTTTTGACGTGATAACGTCTTATAAATCGATGAACGCCGGCTGCACGCACGAAAAATTGTCACGTTCCGCCTGAGCCGAGCGTGCAAGAACCGGCCAACCACCGTGCGAGAAAATCTTCCATAATATCAAACAGGTTAAAGCGGGCTTTTTTAACTAATTGTTCGTGATTATATTTAAACAAATTATTTAAATTAAATGTGCAAAAACTGTAAATAATATTTGAAAATTAAAAAAAGTATGCAATTTTTCATCAATGTTTTCTTATGACGTTATCACGTAAAATTATCGTCCGTAAACCGACTTTACAGGCAACCACCGTGTATGATTTGTGGGTATGCGTCCCCCCACCCCCGGCCCCCGTGAGCTGCTGCGGAGGTTCCAGCGCCGCCGGCAGGGACCGGCAGCCTCGCAGTCGGGCGGATGTACGGAGCAGCTCGTGTAGTCGAGGGCTTGGCTTGGAAACCATGCACACTTTTTTTTTTTTTTTTGCGTGAATGCGTGTTATAAATCGAGATACTGGTTTTAGAAGCGGAGAGTAACGAAAATAGGCTAGATTTTTTAACATTATGAAACATAAACCTTTGGATTAATATATTTGAGATGAATATATATATAAGCGTGCGCGCGTACGTATGTGTGTGTAGGACAAGGGTTTTCGCGTGTGCCATTATAAGCCACATCCACCAGCTCCTCGCCTGCCCACAGAGCCGGGGCCCGTGCGGAACCTGACCGTGGCCCGGGCGAGGTCCTCGGAGGTCCTGCTGGCGTGGTCTCCCCCGGACTGCGCGCGGGGGGTACCGGGTCTGCTCGGCGGCCGGGGACTCCCGCCAGTGCAGCTCCGTGCTCACGCCCGACCTCACCGGGTACTCGCTGGCCGGCCTCCGGTACTGCACGGGGTACAACATCAGCGTGGAGACCCTGGGAGACGGCGACAGCGCGTCGTCGCCCGTCCACGTGGCCGCCAGCACCGGTTAGCTACCTGCCCCTCCGGGTTCCATCTCGTGCTCGGAGGAGGCTTGCTTCAAACAAACCAATGTTTATAGCTAGAGACCTGAAAAAATACGCGGATTCATTTCGTGTTATGCTAAAATTCAAATAATTATACCTTAGTGCTGCTTCTGCCATCGGTCCACTGTTAATCTTGGAGGACTGAGGGCCAATTAGAGACCCTCACTCATAGAAGTGCCGAATCACAGGCCACCCAGTCGAGACGACTCACGAGTCAGCAGCCAGTGTACAGGTGGCATTTGCCCGAGTGTGTAGAGGATATTGGAGTCCATCCTGAAGGTCAATTGAACCCGCGAATTTTTCCTGTCTCTATTTATATAGGGACTGGAAAAATTCGTGTTTTCGATGACCTTCAGGATAGATTACACAGTCGTCAGTATACTCGGGAGAAATAACGACTGTTCATTTGGCTGCTGACTTGTGAGTCGTCTCAACTGGTCTGCCTGTGATACGATACTTCTTTGGTTGAGTGTTTCCCATTGGCCCAGAGTCGTCCTGGTGAACAGTGAACCAATAACAAAAGCAGCTTAGAGGTATATGTATTTGAATTTTTGCGTATCGCGAAATGAATCCGCGAATTTTTCCGGTCTCTAAATATTTACTTGCTGTAACAAAACATTTAGTTGACCTAACCAAACTTTGAATGTATCCTTACATAGTATAAAACAAAGTCGCTTCCCGCTGTCTGTCTGTCTCTATATGTATGCTTAGATCTTTAAAACTACGCAACGGATTTTTTGATGCGGTTTTTTTTAATAGCTAGAATGATTCAAGAGGGAGGTTTATATGAATAATACATGCATAATATAGTGGAGAAACACTGATAAGTTTAGAGGTTTCTAATGTGATGTCGTAAATAAACACATTTTTTTTGCGCTTACATTGCATCTACGAGATAGATCAAAATAATACACTACAGTATTGTAAACCTTAAAAAGGTCTACAGAAAAAGTCCGCGATGGTATATGTCTATCTCTTAAGGATAACCCACAATAACCATTTTTTATCCTTTACTTTTTACGAGAAATAATGGCTTAATTACGAAGCGATTTTAAGCAATACAGCATTAATCCTTATCCAATTAAGTACCTTAAATACATTGTGCTTTTAATATAGATCAATATGGCCCTTTACAGCATGTAATTGAATATTTTCAAATATACATATTACAGATTCAAAACGTAGGGACATTGCGGTTGCGGCGGTACCGGCCTTGGGGCCGGCGGCGCGTGCCTATAAATAGCCTAGTATATTTAGTATCAGCATTGCACCCGTGCGAAGTCGGGGCGGGTCGCTAGTAAAAAATATATATATATATTGTTTACGTTTGTGTTGACGAAACTATTTTTATGGATCAACAAAAATCTTTCCTGCTACTAAATCTACTTAAGAAAATGCTTGACACTGACTCACAGACAACGCACAGCCTAAACCAGTGGGTATATAAGCATGCAATCTAGCATAGGAGTTCATTATACAACGTAGGTGAGCACTAAGAAAGGATTTTTAAAAATTAATCCCCTATTGGTGTAAAATAGGGTATTAAAACGTGGACTCCCCGGCAGAGCCTGCTTTAGTAAACACCCTTGGTACCACGAGAAGGTAGGCAGGTTGCCATTGGTGCACAGAGGCTATGTATTCGCGTCCTTGCAACCTTTTCCATGTTCATGTTGGATTGTGTCTTGGATACTAGAGCCAGCAACAGCTATGTCACCTTCTCCCGTAGGAGTCGAGACCGCTCCCATATCAGACAGGCTGCATAGGGATTTTTCTCCTTTTGGGTTGGTATAGCCCAGCCCTCTTGGCCATGTGGCCTTTCGGGCCTGGGGCCCCCACGCGCGTGGATTCGGGATACGCCGTACACGCGAAGCAGGAGAGGTGTTAGTGATCCAGCTATATGTATGTCCAGAGGCTGAGGCTACCCATCTCAGCATAGGCACCACCATCACCCCCTGCCTCACTCAGCTAACCAGACAAGTGCTGCGTCCTCAGCTCTCAGATGTTATCAGCGAAAGAGCTAGAGTGTTTTGATACTTAGGTTGAGATACTTCTGGTGTCTCATGTTATTATGTTTAATTATGTTTAATTTTAATGTTAACGTAATGTTTCTAGTTAATTCTTTCATATTTATTTTTATTTACGTCTTCAAAAGTCTCAGTTAAAATTAATCAAACACTTTGGTTTTCCGTGCGGCCATTTACCTCCGTTGAATGGACTTGTCCACGTATGAAAGAGGGAGGTGGAGGATGACGTCACGGGTGTGTGACGTATGCGGGGGAGAGACTGTTTGGACTCTGGGGGAGACAGTGGCTTGCGGGCGTTGACCGACGAACCTGAACTGGAGCGGACAGCCATGGGTACGGGGTGTCGGTGTCGGTGTGACAGCGCGAGTGCGCGCGTGTGCGCAGCGCCGAACCCGGTGAGCGGGCTGGGGACGCTGCGCAGGGACGACGCCACCCTCGTCGTGCTGTGGAACTACGTGTTCCCGGCGGGGAGCAGCTGCGCCGTGCAGTTCCTGGTGGCGCTGTGCGACGAGCAGGCGGCCAACTGCAGCGACACGCGGGTACCCGTGAGCGGGTCGCACTACTCGCTGTCCCTGCCGCACCGGCGCCAGTGTCGCCGATACCTGCTGCGGCTCGCAGTCCTGGACGAGCGACAGCAGCTGTCCGACAACACGACGCTCGTCGGGGATCCGGCCGTCATGGGTGAGTGGCCGGCGAGGGGGAGCTCACTTGTTGCCCCTTCAGGATTTGTCTGGCAACGGTTTGTTTGTACAGCGACTGGAAGGGCAGCACATCCAACTTCTGAAAACATGTTTATTTAAGTGTTTAAATAATCCTGAAAACTTGCCCCTTGGAAGGGCAGCCCATCAGGATTTGTCTGGCAACGGTTTGTTTGTACAGCGACTGGAAGGGCAGCACATCCAACTTCTGAAAACATGTTTATTTAAGTGTTTAAATAATCCTGAAAACTTGCCCCTTGGAAGGGCAGCCCATCAGGATTTGTCTGGCAACGGTTTGTTTGTACAGCGACTGGAAGGGCAGCACATCCAACTTCTGAAAACATGTTTATTTAAGTGTTTAAATAATCCTTAAAACTTGCCCCTTGGAAGGGCAGCCCATCAGGATTTGTCTGGCAACGGTTTGTTTGTACAGCGACTGGAAGGGCAGCACATCCAACTTCTGAAAACATGTTTATTTAAGTGTTTAAATAATCCTTAAAACTTGCCCCTTGGAAGGGCAGCCCATCAGGATTTGTCTGGCAACGGTTTGTTTGTACAGCGACTGGAAGGGCAGCACATCCAACTTCTGAAAACATGTTTATTTAAGTGTTTAAATAATCCTTAAAACTTGCCCCTTGGAAGAACAGCCCATCAGGATTTGTCTGGCAACGGTTTGTTTGTACAGCGACTGGAAGGGCAGCACATCCAACTTCTGAAAACATGTTTATTTAAGTGTTTAAATAATCCTTAAAACTTGCCCCTTGGAAGGGCAGCCCATCAGGATTTGTCTGGCAACGGTTTGTTTGTACAGCGACTGGAAGGGCAGCACATCCAACTTCTGAAAACATGTTTATTTAAGTGTTTAAATAATCCTTAAAACTTGCCCCTTGGAAGGGCAGCCCATCAGGATTTTTCTGGCAACGGTTTGTTTGTACAGCGACTGGAAGGGCAGCCCATCCAACTTCTGAAAACATGTTTATTTAAGTGTTTAAATAATCCTGAAAACTTGCCCCTTGGAAGGGCAGCCCATTAGCATTTTTCTGGCAATGGTTTGTTTGTACAGCGACTGGAAGGGCAGCCCATCCAACTTCTGAAAACATGTTTATTTAAGTGTTTAAATAATCCTTAAAACTTGCCCCTTGGAAGGGCAGCCCATCAGGATTTGTCTGGCAACGGTTTGTTTGTACAGCGACTGGAAGGGCAGCACATCCAACTTCTGAAAACATGTTTATTTAAGTGTTTAAATAATCCTTAAAACTTGCCCCTTGGAAGGGCAGCCCATCAGGATTTGTCTGGCAACGGTTTGTTTGTACAGCGACTGGAAGGGCAGCACATCCAACTTCTGAAAACATGTTTATTTAAGTGTTTAAATAATCCTGAAAACTTGCCCCTTGGAAGGGCAGCCCATCAGGATTTGTCTGGCAACGGTTTGTTTGTACAGCGACTGGAAGGGCAGCACATCCAACTTCTGAAAACATGTTTATTTAAGTGTTTAAATAATCCTTAAAACTTGCCCCTTGGAAGGGCAGCCCATCAGGATTTGTCTGGCAACGGTTTGTTTGTACAGCGACTGGAAGGGCAGCACATCCAACTTCTGAAAACATGTTTATTTAAGTGTTTAAATAATCCTTAAAACTTGCCCCTTGGAAGGGCAGCCCATCAGGATTTGTCTGGCAACGGTTTGTTTGTACAGCGACTGGAAGGGCAGCACATCCAACTTCTGAAAACATGTTTATTTAAGTGTTTAAATAATCCTTAAAACTTGCCCCTTGGAAGGGCAGCCCATCAGGATTTTTCTGGCAACGGTTTGTTTGTACAGCGACTGGAAGGGCAGCCCATCCAACTTCTGAAAACATGTTTATTTAAGTGTTTAAATAATCCTGAAAACTTGCCCCTTGGAAGGGCAGCCCATTAGCATTTTTCTGGCAATGGTTTGTTTGTACAGCGACTGGAAGGGCAGCCCATCCAACTTCTGAAAACATGTTTATTTAAGTGTTTAAATAATCCTGAAAACTTGCCCCTTGGAAGGGCAGCCCATCAGGATTTGTCTGGCAACGGTTTGTTTGTACAGCGACTGGAAGGGCAGCACATCCAACTTCTGAAAACATGTTTATTTAAGTGTTTAAATAATCCTTAAAACTTGCCCCTTGGAAGGGCAGCCCATCAGGATTTTTCTGGCAACGGTTTGTTTGTACAGCGACTGGAAGGGCAGCCCATCCAACTTCTGAAAACATGTTTATTTAAGTGTTTAAATAATCCTGAAAACTTGCCCCTTGGAAGGGCAGCCCATTAGCATTTTTCTGGCAATGGTTTGTTTGTACAGCGACTGGAAGGGCAGCCCATCCAACTTCTGAAAACATGTTTATTTAAGTGTTTAAATAATCCTGAAAACTTGCCCCTTGGAAGGGCAGCCCATCAGGATTTGTCTGGCAACGGTTTGTTTGTACAGCGACTGGAAGGGCAGCACATCCAACTTCTGAAAACATGTTTATTTAAGTGTTTAAATAATCCTTAAAACTTGCCCCTTGGAAGGGCAGCCCATCAGGATTTTTCTGGCAACGGTTTGTTTGTACAGCGACTGGAAGGGCAGCCCATCCAACTTCTGAAAACATGTTTATTTAAGTGTTTAAATAATCCTGAAAACTTGCCCCTTGGAAGGGCAGCCCATTAGCATTTTCCTGGCAATGGTTTGTTTGTACAGCGACTGGAAGGGCAGCCCATCCAATTCCTGAAAACATGTTTCTTTCAAGTGTTTAAATAATCCTGAAAACTTGCCCCTTGGAAGGGCAGCCCATCAGGATTTTTCTGACAGTAGTGTTTTTGAAAGGTTGTCTGAATTGTTGCCCCTTGGATGGGCAGCCCTTCAGGATTTTTCTGACAGTGGTTAGTTAAGGTTAGGTTAGGTTAGGTCACTTTACAAACTAACCACTGTCAGATAAATTCCTGAAGGGCTGTCCTTCCAAGGGGCAGCATTTCAGTCGCCCCGCCGGCGAAGCCTACACATGATAACGAAATTGTTTAGTTTTGCAATGAAATTCATTTTTTTATCATTATAAAGAGAAATTAAAAAAATCTGTAGGCCTTATAACTGATCAATTCTCTGATCTGCCTGACAGTGTCGTCCGACCATGCTGTATCTCGCCACACACACACACTGCACACCCAGATAACAGCACAGTAGGTTGCTACAGATATTTATCTTGACTTCACTCTAGAGTTCTAGGCAAAATAAATAGCAACAGAAATTATGATAATTTAAAAATAATTTTTTTTTGAGATTTCATAGACATTTAGGCCAAGCCTTTTATTTTCATACCAAGATGCTTTTCTTATACTTTTATAGACTTGGTTTTTCCGAACGTGCCCAAGACGAAATGTCAAAAACCTAAAATTAAAACATTTGTAAGGAAACGTCATCTTCGCATTAGCCGACTGCTGTTCATGAAGTTCATTAGCAGATGATGCTGTGCGACCTGCCTGACCTCGGAAGCCCCGGTTACACAGATCCGCTCCATGCCACTGCACCATCATCATTGATCACGTGACCAATCCAATGTCATATCTGCATCTGCTCCGTCAACTCTGGAAGATCAGCCAGATGCGACTGCGCGAATGTGGAAGGCTGGACTCACAATGATCGAAGTGTCCGTCCATCGTCCGTGTAGTCGTCAGCTCGTTGAGCGATTCAAACACTCCTTACATCCATCATATCTTATTCATTTCAATGCTGCCAACTGACGAAAAGGTTAAGTTTTGAAAATTTATCTTGAAAAGATTTTAGACAATCGGGTAAGTTATACCTACATTTATAAATATTCAAACTTAATTTAATTAGCTCTGGTAATTATTTATATAATTTCATATTTATCAAACATAATTATGCTTATTTGGCTAGAATTTATCGTTTCAAAAATTAAAAATTTGTTTAAAAGCAACATATTATTGAAGGATCTAAATAAATAAACAAACTTAAATAAACATGCTATGGAATAACTTAAATCTTTTAATATAATTAGACTTGACAGGCAATAAGTATCTTGCAAACATTTTGGAATTTGAAGGTTATGTTTTCATTCTTTCAAAGTTAAAGATGGCAAGCTTTTGATGGTTGGACGCCATCTGATTGGCTGCAGGTCATGCGTTTAATGGACGGATGTAGGTTGAACGGACGTGACAAATTTGTCCTTCGTTTATGGTTTTAAAGCCCGTCATCAAGCTAAGGTTTTATTTGAAAAAATATGGCTCTACCTAATTGATTGTCTTTTTTTGACTTGATAGTCGATGTAATAGTTCAAAACTAACAAAACTAAATTTCATTTATAATTTAAGATAAATATAGTATGTGCATATTCTAAGCGATAGAGTTGTTCAATTGCATTAAGTCAAGAAAAATAATAACACAGGAACTTAAGTAAAATTTTGAAGTTTTTAAAATGAGTAATTTTATGACTTTTTTTAAATTTTACGCGGTATATGTTTTTTCTCTCCTACTACACATTTCATGGAAGAAATAAAAATTTAACAGTCAGAAAAGAAAAAAAAATAATATTGGTCTACTATTTAAATGTTATTAAAAATTCTAACCTACAGTATCTATTATAGCTTGTATTAACATATTGCAGGTGCCCCGGAAAACCTGACGGTTGCCAACCTCACCTCCAGCTCCTTCGACCTGGAGTGGGCGATACCACAGTCACAAGTCGGCTGCGATTACGTGATATACGTGGACTCCCGGTACTGGTTTGGTATCGGCAGTTATGGCGCTACTACTGTCTACGACGGGGGCAGAACTAGACATAGTGTGACGAACGTCACTTCCTGCACGGCGTGCAATGTCAGCGTCAGCTTCAGGGCAGGAGTGAATAGCCAAATGGATGTGTCAACAATTGTGTACACTTTGCCAGAAGGTAAGTGTGAGAGTTTGTACGTAAGTTACTTCAAATGTGTACAGTTATGTGATACTAGTGCGGGCTTAGAGGAAGTATTTTTTTAAGTTGGGTCAGCAAACAATGCTCTACCTGTCTCCATTCGTCTATCCTTTCCATTTCAGGTTTACTACTTCTGTCCTTTTGGTGCTATTTTGTTCTCTTCACAATTGGTATCTACGGAAACAGTCTTTTACGTGAAGTTTGAATCACATAGAAAAAAATTTTTTTAGCAACTCTCTTACTTGTCCACTAGGGCAAAGAGCATAAATAGCCGAGTGCGACGAAAGAAAGGAAATTATGTCCAGCAGTGGTTTTGAGGTCTAAGTTGATGTGAGTTTATTGTGAAAGGGGTAGAAATATTAGTTCAAGGTCTGTAAGGCGAATAAGTTTAAATGATAATTGCCAGCTAAAGCTTGGGATCCGGTGTATTTTGAAACAGCTGGCCAGCCATTTTAGCACGGGCTTCATGCTCGCCATCCACCCTGGAGTCTTGCTTTCAACACTCAGCACAAGCACAAAGTTAAATGAATTCTCGAGTTTAATATCATGATGGAAGTGTGTACTTGCGGTATTCAGCCCGAGGTTAGTTTGATGAGAATCATTGCTAGAATCAGTAGGTTATCAATCAAGCCTCCAGTAGTGCTGGAATGAAACAAAGGGTTAGAACAGTTCTTATACCCATCACAGCACTGACAATAAGTTCTGAGCCAGGAGTCAAACCGAGCAAGGGGGTTATTTTCTCACTAAATCCTAGCCATCGTACCTGTTAATGACACCGATATTTAGGGACTAAAAAACTTCGTGGGGTCATTGACCTGTAGCCTATAGGATAGACTTCACAGTTCTCTGTCAGTTCCAGCTGACATTATACGAACATCGGCTGTTGGATTATGAGAGTCGCTACTAGACTGTCAGCGATTCGGTGCTTCTTTGGGACGAGTATTATTTTTATCAGAACATAATAAATAAGCTTGGCTTTGTGTCAGTTGCAGATGGAAATCAATGGCGCAAAATTTTCTAGTAGTGTCCTGCCGCAAAATGGATGATTGATTTATTCCTGTATTATCTATACTCTCTGTCAAAAGAAGAAGGGGCAGGAGAGCTGATGAAAAGTGTTTTGGGTTTATGGAAAAAAAAATCATATTTCTCTTACGATAAACAAGATGACCGCGCCCTAAATCCTCCAAAGACCTGGTGAGAATCGTCATTATGGAAATAGCTACTTCATCGGTGATTTTCATTTAGGCGCGTTTTTTCTGGCATTCCGGTGATGACTTTTCTTGAGGCATTTATTCTGGTTAAATTTAAGAGACATTGCAATACCATTTTTTTCTCTAACTTGCTGGCTTGCTAAACATGTCAGTTGTTAGCCATTGCAGGCATGTAAATCAAGACCAAGGTGTCACGTGAAGCAGTGCATGTATGTTCGTGTTGCAGGAAGCAAAGTGTTCGACAACACGACGGTCCGGGACGAGACCTCGTCGGCTGTGATAGTGGCGTGGAGCACGCTGCAGAACGACGAGTGCATCGGCGCCTATCATGTGTGCTGGGGGCGGAGCACCGCTGCAGAGGAGTGCCGGAACTCCACGGAGCGGAGCAGCTTCCTGATAACCGGGCTCAGATCCAGTACCCAGTACCAGGTGACCGTGTCCGCGCTGCTCCGAGACGGCGCTGTGTTCGACAACTTCACAGTCCTCGCCTCGACCAAGTCAGGTGAGGTTAGACACAGATAGAGAGAGACCTGAAAAATTCGCGGATTCATTTCGTGATAGTCTAGAATCCAAAAAAACGTTTGCCTTTTTACTGCATCAGTGATTGGGCCACAGTTTATCTGAATGATACTCGGCCAATGAAAAACCTTAAACAAAAGAAGTATCGAAGTCCCATCCCAGTTAACAGGTGTCACGAGTCAGTAGCCAATGGGCAGATGTAATTTTCCCGAGTGCATAGAGGATCATAGAGTATATCCTACAGGTCATTGAAATCGCGAATTTTTCCGGTCTCTAGACATAGAACATGAGCTGCGAGGGATGGAAACATAAACACTCCATCTTGAACTCAACATATTTGGTCATGAGAATTTTTATGTTTTAGTTCATGCCTTCATCTTTCATGGCACCAGTTGAATTACTTGCACTTTTGATTAGCTATTAATCATTCAGTCAGTTATCTTGATGTACTGGCAAATGGATTAGATGAACGAAGACCTCGTGGTCATGGTAGAACTTTACTGTCTAGTTCTCATTGTCCTGCATACACCCTGATTTCTCAATGCATACCATAACTCACCTTCACGCCTGGATAAAACTGTGCTGTATGTAACAGATATCGTGAGTTCATGACATCTTCACTATTCCATTACGACTGCAGAGCACATGCGCGTCAATAGTTCTATAAATGATGAAGCTGTAGTGATACCAGTTATATTATCGCCTTGTACACATAAGAACGTAGCTTTCCGTAGTCGGCGATGAAGCGCTGAAATTAATATAGTTTTTTTTGTTTCAGGAGCTGCTGCACTTCGTCATGGTTCCCTGGTCAGCATTGCGACAGTAACAATGTGCCTGTTGAGTCTTTCCATTTAATCCTTAATACATAACAGATGGTCGGGTGACATTTAATATACTACTATGCCGAGTTGTTTTTTGTGATTTGTGATAATTTTGTAAATAAACTCTTTGAATAAATTCATAATTTTTATTTCAAACAGTTTCATTGCAGATATTTATGTTTTTGCACATCGCAGGTTGCACCAAGCTTACTGTACCTAAATCCTCGCTCCTGATTTTCTCCCGGTGTATCAAGATACAGGCTTTCTCTAGTGATATAAGTGATATTAAAATTAACTAACTACATGACTGAATCTGAATCTAAATATTGTTATATGTTGTGGACAAAATTATTTAAAAATTTATTTCACAGTGCATTTAGATAACAATCTGATGTACCCATTCTACAAAATAGATACTATGTTATGGTCAGGGACTGGAAGTAACGCGCTACTAGTAACGGCGTTATTTGTAACAGTTACTTTTTATGTTAACGATCGTGGTAACGCAATATATTAAGTTTTCAGTAACTGTAACTGTAACTGAATTACATTTTTCTGCCTTAAAGTAACGATAATTGTCGTTACTTCTTGCGTTACATTTTTTAAATGTATTTCTTATTGAACGAACAACGATTTGTTGATTTTTTCAATCCCAGAACGAAAATCCCGAAAAGCATATTATTTGCAATGTTATTGCTTGTACTTGTAAAACTGCTGTTGGCTAGCCTGCGCTCGTATTTTTATTGTCATTTATTTAATATTTACGACATGCGGGTTTACTGCTGTGCTGTTTAATTAATTAACCTACCTGTGCACATGCGCGAAAGCAATGACATAATCTAATGAAGCGAGAAGCCCAGAAAGCAGTCCAGAATTTTCGTTGCCGTGGCCTTCATATTCTAATTTTTTCGAAGTTCGGTCGAGTAATAAAAATAACCTTATTGTGAAGTGCTTATTGTGTGGTGCTGCGAACAATTTTGTAGTGTGAACTAATTACTCAATGTAATTTAAGACCTATTTAAATTTTTTCAGTTGAAAGAAACATATATCTTTACTAATCACAATATGTTTTATTAGCTTTTAATTATAACAATTTTACGTATCACATTTTTAGTTTTTCACAAACTAACTGTTAAAGTAACTTACAGTTACTTTTCTCAGAACTGTAACTGTAACTGGTTTATTTTCAGTAGTGTAACTTGTAGTTGTAACAGGGTTACATTTCCAATGGAGTATTTGTAACTGTAACTGAGTTACTTTTTAAAAGTAACTTTCCGGTCCCTGGTTATGGTTTTGAAAACCTTCGTCCGAATATGTGGAAGGCTAATGCAGTCGCCTGAATACCGCTAGGTAGTGCAGGCTGCTCTGCAGGCGCTGGTGGCTGGAAGAGTGTCTTATCGCAGTCACAATCTGCAGGTGCCCTCTCTGTCACACCCGGGCCGTACCGAGCCGAGCTGGGCGACTACCATAGTGTTGTCAACTCCACGGGCTAGCCTCGGGTGACGTGTCACAGCCGAGAGGTGACGTCAGTGAGCCCTGACCTTGAAGGAACGTACAATCGATTTAGGTAGTGTATTTTTAAAATAAACACTTAGGTATACAAACATATTGTTCAATCCAAATTATATTCTAAATGTATGATGTCTCTTAGATGTACGTGATCTAAATAGCATTCGTAACAGTTTAATTACTAAATAAGAAATGGTGCATGGCTCGAACGTTGTATCTTGTCACCTTTAGTACGAATGCGTACTAATTTTTTTATGATAAAGTATCTTTAACATTAAAATACATTGTTGAAGGGAACACACAGTTAATAAATTATCATATATGGTGTTCAAAACCAACATAAAAAATAAGCATATCTTCGAATAAATAAAATCCATCAAAGAAATATGCTGTCGATCAACAACTTGTTTGGAATCCCAGTTTTGCTGTGGAATTTCCAAACATTTGTATATTTTTTATCACAGATGTTTTAGTGTTTATTTACCTTGCCTATTGCTACAAAGTAGTTATATTGCATTTTTTTTTTAAATTGCCAAACATATCTAAATGCAAATCTGAGTTACTTAAACTAGGCCATTATACATTCTCATAATATACATGTCAACTGACATTTTGATATCGAATCCCTAATATTGAGAATACAGTATATGGATGTCTTCAAACAGCGTTTTAATTTTTTTATACTGTATATTTTGCCAGATGCTTTTGTTCAGAAATCACTGACATTATCTCAATTGAAAATTTATTACAAATGGCGATCACCAACAGCAAGGCTCTTCCTCAATTAAATATTAATGTAACACGGAATTTGTAAAACTGTTTGTCCACTCCTGCACATAAAGGAATGGGAGATATTTATTTTCATTTAGGTATAAATTTTAAACAGCCACTATACTAACAGGCACAATGTAAATTACCAAATCAGGTCAACTGTTTAGTTAATTTTTTATAAACTTTTATGCACAAAAGAAAACACACAGTATAATATATCATTTTAAAGAACTATTTAGGCAAATACTATTAGAATAGGTCTACTTTAACTGTAAGTTTCTTTGTACCATTCTAAATTGTAGCCCGCCCTATGACGAACTCCGTCTGTCCTTTGCTCCGGCTAGTAATGGGTAAACACGAGATTGGTTGCGAGGTCAGA
Source organism: Bacillus rossius redtenbacheri (assembly GCF_032445375.1). Classification (NCBI taxonomy): domain Eukaryota; kingdom Metazoa; phylum Arthropoda; class Insecta; order Phasmatodea; family Bacillidae; genus Bacillus; species Bacillus rossius. The sequence continues at coordinate 1,118,062 of NC_086339.1, read as the reverse complement.
TGCAATAAAAAAAAATTTGTATTTTAAATGGCCTTTCATGTAACTTGGCTGCTATGGCTCGGTGTTACATACGTTTGATATTCTATCTCAATATCTGGCTTGCTTATATTTTAATCATCGACTATACCATGCCCTTGGCAGATAAAATTTCCTGGGACCGGCGTTTACGCTTCAGGCCCCAGAACTCCCAAATATCGAACTGTGTAGTTGGGGCATCGCAGTGAGGAACCTGCAGGTTCCCGGAGAGGGGATTGGTCCGAGCCTCCGCACAAGCATGTCGGGGGCTGGGGGCAGCGACCACGCACCGGCGGGCGGCGATGAACGAGCGGGCAAGAGGAAGCGACCAGAAGCGGGTCGGCAGGAAGAGGAACCGCGAGCTGATAGTCGACTCTTGTCGCCGGAGCCGACCAGAGCTGTGCCGTTCTGCAGGAGAGCATGCGCCGCCTGCGAGCGCCGACGGAGGTAAGCGAATTCACGTGTTACCCGCCTCCTCCTCTTTCCGAAGTGGAAGAAAATAAATAAAACAAGGAGCAAGGCCCTGTAATTAGAGACAATGTTTTAACAAATTCTCACAAATTACTGTCCAAAAAATATTTTTTTATAAATCATGTTTTCTTTATTGTTGTATGTTCCCATTGACCTTCCGCCATAAAAAGTTTTGAATTTCGGAAAATTACATCCTCCCCCTCCCCCTCCCTGCAGAATCTTCCTCCGAAGGATTCCGAAATAATGTACCACTTATATTTTGAGCTGCATGTGCCAATGTTATGGTTGTTTTAGTTCTCCCTACTTTCGAAATCTTTATCATTTAAGTTAAGTATGTGTTATATGTTAATCGACTTCTCAGGTGCCTCAAGTGCTATGCATCCCGAAATTATGGATTAATTCGTTACTCTGCTGCATATAGTGTGTGCCATGTTCCTTGTCTCAAGTTCGACAGTTTCAAAAAGTAGAAACGGTGGCTCTCATTTCCCAACTCTCACTTGCACATCATGTGGTGTTTGTTTACAAACACCATCAATTCTCACGAAGTTGTTTACAAACACTGTTCGTACTACTTATGACAACTGTAAAATTCGAAACATGTTGCATGACACAAAATATGCCTTGAATATTTGCGAAGTATAAGCAGAATTTAACATCTCCCTAAAACAAACATTTGACTTTCTTTGTACTGCAACTAGAATGACATAAGTATACAATTATTTAGTTTGACCTGGGTCTTGCCAAGTTCGTGAAAGAACTTTAAGATATGTATCTATTATTTTGTTACTTAATTATAAAGCTTGATTTCAGTCGAATGTGCTGGTGACATCAGCATCTTGATCGACAATGCTCCGGTGGTTGATCGTGCTCCTCACAGCAACTTCTGCTCTCTGCTGTGGTGAGTAACGACATCAGAGACTAGAATCACAACATACTAGACCTTGCTTCCAGCAGAAAATTATTTATTTAAAATTATAATAGAGTGACTCATTGCTTCAGATAGTTAGCCATGTAAAGTCATTGGCATTTAGTAATAACTCAATTTTAGAGAATAGTTACAAATTTAATAATATTTTCAATATACTCTATTCTACAGTCTCAAAAATCTCTACTTTAAAGAAGGCAATTTATCAGTATTACATCATAAACTATTTTAATGCCCACAATACTGTTTAAACCAATATGGAATCTTTATGTTCCTAACTCTTCCAGTTAAAGATACTTCAAGAATCTCTACTTGGAAGAGGCAGATTATTTTGGCCTGATTACTCCAGATATGAGAAAGCACCTGCCATAATATATATTGTGATATGAGCTGAAACCTAATGAGCCACAGTTCGCTAACGCATCAAGCTTATGTGGTGAAGGTAATTGATTATATCCCAAAACCCTGGCATGACTCAAATGTATGAGTACCGAGTCGGTACCCAGTTTGTTTGGAGTCCACTATTATCTCGGAAGTTCCCATCGCATTAATCCTCAATGCATAGCTGTGTGACATAAAATTATATCAAAATGCACTTCCCTATGAAAATATCAAAACTGAGCCAAAGGTGAAACAACGTGTGACATGCAGTCATTTGCAGAACCAAGTTCCAGTGACTGTCACTTTAGTCGGGAAGCAATCCCGCAAGTACCTATAGTCCGGAGCGAATAGTAGCACGGCTCGAAGCAGCTCACCAGCCGCCGCTGTCAGTCATCAGCATCATTTGTCCATCGCTGTCAACAACTCATGAAACAAAGTTGAAAGCAGTGCATGTTTTCTTTCTGGGCAAACACTCCATGGTCTCCCAGCAGGGCACTAATTGAAATGATTATAACTATCATCACCATCATCATGGCAGCAATATAATCATCTATCATCATGGTCAGCATATACACCATCATTGTCATTGTCGATGCAGTTTTCAATTATCATTGTATATTCATCTTTATTCCAAAAATTACTTAAAGCACTCTAGGGAACCTATTTCGAAACTACATTTCTTACCTTCAACTCCATTTCTTACCCTCAACTTGAATTATTTCAGAAAGTTTATAAGTTCATATTTTATATTAATATTACCTTCTACTTGAATTGTTTCAGAAATTTTGTATTTTAATATAAAACCCATCTTCCCAATTCTCCACCTTCCTTTAGATAAAATTAAATTAAATGGTACAAACTTCCTAGCTAACTCTTATTAAACTTATTCATGTTTAGTTTCTTAGCTTACACAACTTACCAGCGCACACACAGGCCCGTGTGCCAAACCTATCCTACAAGACACGCATCCCCGCCATCGATTCAAATGATTCTTCACCAGTGTGGGATGCACCTGAATTACTATGCACTTAGCGAGTTATAGAAATTTCGGTTTCTGACCTCGCCCACGCTTACTGCCCCGGATGGCAATATGATGAATCGGCGGCGTTGCTCGTGTTCGCAGACCTGGAGCCAGTGCGGGACCTGAGAGTGTTCGCGACGACATCGTCTCAGATTCGCGTGAGATGGTCGCCACCGACCGCCGCGGCGCTGAGGTGCGCGCAGGGGTACAGGGTCTGCGCGACGGCGACGGCTCCAGGGGCGACCCCGCGCTGCGCCAGCCTCCGGAGCGCTCACCTCGGAGGGCACGTCGTGGCTGACCTGCCGCCCTGCGAGCAGCTCAACGTCAGCGTGGCGGTGCTGGGCGCGGCCGGGTCCATGTCTGCTCCCGCCTCCGTGATGGCGACCACGGGTGAGGCCACTGCAAGACGCGTTCCTAGGGACACCTGCATTTCGCGATTTCATTCCAAGGTATTTCACAAAACACTGTAGCTTTTTCTAAGAGTCATGGCAAATTGTGAGGGTGCAGCAGTACGGGGACCAAATTCTCATTGGCTCCGTCAAGAGCGGGACGAAACCTCTCCCCGACCTCAGCCAATAACCACAGGAGAAAAGCTCCAGTATTTTGTGAAATACCTTGACACGAAATGTATTCGCGAAATACAGGTGTCCTTACCCATTCCTAACACCCACACTCGAGGGATGGCAAACTGCACATTGCCCGTCTCTAGTGCCTGACACCATATAGAGCTTCACTGATCCACGTGATGCTCGCACATAGTGGATGAATAACTACCACTGGTGCATAGTATTCTAGTACTACATATCATATTAATGACAGTCCAACATGCCTTAGAAATTCACAGTTGTATGTAGGGTCGTATATCGCAAAATTGCAGTATACCTGCTGGTAACATTCCTATTGGCTTGCTTCCCTGGAAAAATTATTTCTCCTGTAAATTAAAACCATTATATGATTGTACATTGTTTCCATTATTTGTTACTTATTCTGTATATTCAGAAACATGTACAAATGTTGGATTGTTGGTCAATATTGTTAACCGTTTCGAATATATCGCAGGTACTCTCTCATGCAAGGCCCTGACTCTATATATCGGTAAGTTCTGAGTATGAAAGCAGTGGCTGGGTGCTAAAAGACATGTTTGGTTTATAAGACTTGACTGCAGAGTATCATGTGCATGTGGTCAGGGGCGCAACAACTAAATTTCCAAAGGGGGGGCAATATACCTTTTTATAAAGAATCATCGATCCCCCCTATTGAAGCGGGGGGTCCGGGATTTGTATTTCAAGGTGGAAAATGGTGCTATTTAAGCAGTTTTATTATCTAAAAATTGATTACACAGCACTTTCTTTGCCCCCGTTTGCCCCCACTTCAAGGTTTCAGAGGGAGGGCAAAATACCCTTGCCCCCCCCCCCCATGTTGTTGCGCCCCTGCATGTGGTGCCAGCCACTCGGAACTTCGCCGCATACATCCGCCACATCGGCATGCGAATACCAGAAAATGATGGGGGGGAAAAGAGTTACACGTCTTTGTCCTTCCCTGATCCCTGGTCTCACCAGAACGGGAGTGACAGTGACGTGTCTGTGTCTGCTCCTGGGCGCCGGCTTGCAGCCCCCGGGCCGGCGGCCGGCCTCGCCGTCTCCAGGGAGGGCGGCGCCAGGATCGTGGCCAGGTGGACGTATGACGTCACCGCGGCCGGCGCATGCGCGGAGATGTTCAACCTGAGCTGGTGCGCGGGGAGGGAGGCGTGCGGCGTCGCGCGTGTCCCAGTGTCCGCGCGCTCCTCCTACTCACAGCAGCTGTGGTTCGCCCAGTACTGCAGCAGGTCGGTCTGCTCGGCCCCTCAGCCATTTCAATATGTCTCATTTATATTTTTAGTTTTTTTTTTGACGTGACAACGTCTAATAAATCGATGAACGCCGGCTGCACGCACGAAAAAGTGTCCCATTACACTCACTGTCCCGTTACGCTCATTGTACGCTTGTGCCGCATCTATCATTTCATCAATGTTTTGTTATGACGTTGTCACGTTAAACTATAGTCCGTAAATCAACTTTACAGACAACCAATTTTTTTTTAATATGCAGGTGATGAGGAAAAAAGGGCATGGTGAAATTTTAATACGTGTTTGAATGAATTAATGGCAGAATTAATGGTTCAATGAGTAAACGAATCGTTGACACTGAGATCATTAGTGACTGATGAATGGAAAATTATATTTTTACTTTTTCAATTTTTTTTCTTTCAAAATTACCATCTCATCCCCCCTTCTTCCCCAATACCGAAAAAAAAAAAAAAATTCTGAATCCATCCCCGCTTGCAGCGGAGAGTTTGCATTTGGACTCTTGTGTCTGTGCCAACGCCAAGGCAAGCGAGGGTGTGAGGAACCCCCTCCCCCACCATCCGGTCATGCCACAAGTTCACGAGCTTCGAGTAAGTGCTCCTTTATGATCTTGGATGTTCCGTGGCCGTTAGTCTCAAGCATCGGTGCTAAACCCTACCAAATCAAAACTAATACGAGTAGACTACTATACAATGATCGCTCACAGCGATGGTGTTACGAAACTGTCTACGTACATATTCCAATAACGTCAGAGAGTTATGATATTGTGATCACATGTGCTGGTGCAGTAAGCTTCTGAAAGAGTTTTTTTTTATGGCAACGATAATTTTTATCATCCTACCATACGCAGCGTTTTGTTTACATGGTACTTAAGATGCAAAACGATTTTAGTGTTTTTTTTTTTAATTTTATTATTTATAAAGGTTTCAGGCTTTTTGTTTTTAACCGCGTGGAAAGCGAAGAGTTCGCCAACTTTTCGGTCGACATTGCATTTGCCATGTTCAAGGTAGGTACCCCTGAAGACAGCGACTGCAGTGTCGACGTAGCTAGCACTTGCACAGTTTTTTAGATTGTGCTGGGGGGGGGGGGGGAACTACACATAACTTAGAAACACAAACTTAGAACAGCCATAACTTATAAACCTCTAAAAAAAAACGCGTAACTTAGAACTGTCATAAGTTATAACGATCATAACTTAGAAACACGCAACGCAGAACCACACCACTTAGAAACGTCGTAACGTAGGCAGTGATAACTTAGAACTATCACAACTTAGAACTGTCATAACTTGGAAGAGTCTATCTTGTGTGTTTGTACCCCTGTGCTGGGTAGTCTCCGACGCTGTTGGCACCCCTGCAGGTACTCCGTGAGCCTGGCGGCGCTGGACGGCGAGCTGCGCAGCTCCGGCGCGCTGGTGGCCAGCCTGGACGAGCTGCTGATTGGTGGGTGCCCCTGCGGCCCCGCCTGCACCAGGTCCAGGGGACACCGGCCAGGGTCCGCTCGCCCGGGAGACGCGACTGTCCCGAGCCTCCAACCATGATTTACCGTCATTTGTGTTCGTTACGGTTAGGTAAACAACGGAAATAATTATTGCTTTGAAAGGCAATGATCTTTGCAGAAGTAAAAAAAAAAAAAAACTAATAGTCGGTCATGGGGACTGTCGACAGAAGTGAAAACTTAAAATTTGGTTTTTAAATGCGTAATATGAAATCATTTCTACGTCAAATGTACGCAAGAAAATGATTCTGGTATTATATCACTAGCATGTCGGTGACGCAAACCCATAAGTTTTGCCCCTACCAATAATAGATTTTAAAACTAGAAGTAATGAAGTTTTTTCATTGAAAGAATAAAAAATTATTAACTTAAATCTACAAATAATTAACATTATCTCTAATAAATCAATAACCTGACATTTGAAGAAAATCACATCGTAAATAAATAAACAAAAGAAAAACATAACCTCAACTTAACTACCTACTAAAAAATATCCAATACTCGCAATATGTGCCACACAATAACGTTAAAATTTCGTTGGAAAATAAAGATAAAATTAAAAACTTGTATCTTTAAAAATAGAATAAATTAAGTTTTATCCTTGAAATATAAAAAAATTAACACGTCACGTGACCATGTCGATGACGACTTACACGAATTTACTCCCTATCCAAACCTTCCTATAGAAGTTTTCACTTCAAAAAAGACTCTTGAAAATTTTTATTCCCTGGATGACAGCTCCAGCGAGTCGTATGGTCGAATTTACCTGAGATTATACAGTAAATGTCAAAATCAACTTCTCTCTCTCTACAGTAGTTAGTATTGAGGTATTGTTTAGGTACATATATGTTTGCCACTGGTGTTCAGTCGTGGTACACATCTCAGCTTCTGATGGATTCCGCTGGGCGAATGTAGACGCCAGCACTTCCGTTCGCCACAGAAACTCTATTAAATAGAATAAATACACCCTGGGATCGTTTGCATATTTTTTTAGTATTTTCAGTGCACAATTATTTTTAAGTTGTTTCATTACCTGTGTCCCGCGGTGATGTGAAGCTTGCAGGTGTGGCAAGCCTGCGACTACTCCCCGCGCCCCTCTGCGTCGGTGCCAGACGGCTCTGAGGGCAGTAGTCCCGGGTCACTGGTCTCTCTGCTCGGAGAGGGGGGGGGGGGGCCGTGAAATCCACCAGGGAGTCGGTATCCTTGGACTACTAGTGGTATTACAATATGTCGAGTGCAGGGGCGCGAATCTGTGTCGCTGCGATTGGAAGTAGTATTATTCCCATTTTTTTGGCATAAATGCATGCAATCAGCAGAAAACTATTATACGTACAGCAGAAAGTTTTCCATAAAACATATTTTTTTATGTTTACGTTGATCAACCCCGCGTCAAAGTCACGTTTTTTTTTTTTTTTTTTTTTTTGAAAGCGCAGGAGGTCCTCAGTGAAGGTCATTACTCGCTCCCTTCCCCGCGGGATTCACGCCCATGGTTGAGTGAAGTAATATTTTTAAGAAATTAGAATGTGTCTCTCGGTGATTTTCTGCAATTAATATCAGTTATGTCTGGAGAAAAAAAAAAAACGTTATTTATTACTGGCCATGAACGTTTAACGAAATTAATAAAATAAAACATACCAATGTAATTGTACAGAATATGAAATCTCAAATGATTCGTGAGCTTAATTTCTTCCGGCTGCCTGCTTGCTAACCAAGGAGAAATAAAATAGGTATCGGTCCGAAATCACAAACACATTCGCGTTCAACGGTGATAGCTGGGGTATCTGTGGCCGCGCGATTACCTGCGGGGTTTCACTCCGCGTCTGAGCGGCGCGGAAACGGAAGCACGCCCCATGTTTCCCTGCGGCCACGATACTCGCTCGCGATTGGCTCGCCGCCGGCGGTGTCGCCTCCCCCCTCCCCCCCCCCCAAACACCATCACGAGGCCTCGCAGACTCCGGTGTCGCTGCTCAGTCGCCAGCTTCCACAGTCGGGTACCGAGGCGGACGTTGCCATTGGCGCGGCGTGGCATGACGTCACTGCCATGCATGACCGAAGGCTCATTTGACAGTGAATACTGACATAATTACTCTGGGCAAGACGTTTGTAAAAATCTTGGGCTTTGTTATTGCACAGAGCAGCCTCCTAATGGATCCCGATAAGATTGCACCCATTGTAAGTTTCCCGAGACCATTAAATTTTGAAAGGAGTCAAACCATTTATTGGAATGCTAGGTTACTTTTCTAGATTTGTTTCAGACTTTGCCTCTATGAGTGCGCCCTTGAATTCCCTCCGTAAGAAGAATGTGTGGGGCGAGGAGCAGGAAAGAGCCTTTCAGGCTTTCAAATCCCTTATGGCCTCCCCCGCCTGTTCTCATTCTGCCTGATTTCGATAGGCGGTTCGCCCTTCAGGTTGACGCATCGTCTATTGCGTTAGGCGCCATCCTGGGTCACCTCGAGAATGGCAAACTTAGGCCTATTGCTCTTGCGAGTCGGAGTCCGAGCGGCGGCTAGGAGTCTATGAAACAACATTACGGGTGTCTTTCATCTAAATTAAACATAACAGAACTGAGCATTGCATTAAAAATAATAAACACAAAATTGTCTACCTTAACTACTTCTTGGTTTTGGACTGAAGCCGTGTCCACGGACATCAGGGGTTTACCGACGTTTCGGCATGCCATGTTGCAACCATCTTCAAGCGCGATTAACGAACGAAGGCCTGGTGTTCTGAAGGAATATTTATATAGGCCGGTGCTCAGTCTATCCAATTTTATGGTATCTGCAACTATCTCTTCTCTGTATTGACACTTTATATCTTTATGGTAGGTTTCCTTGGCCAAGTGATTTGGCCGTGATGGCAGAAGCGTGATGGACGCGTGCGTTGGGCGCGAATGTTTTTCCAGCCAATCACGTTCGACACATCTGTGACGTAAGCGCGACGCAAATGGCGGACGGAACGTGGTTCTTATTAGAAATATTCTCCTTTCCGTCGGTCGTGGGAGCGACGTTGCTGCGAGGAGCGTCAGAAGTTTTGTTTTCGAAGTGTGTCCAGACTGGATTGGGAATACAAATTATTTTTCGTGTATGTTGACGCGGGTTTTGTCTACTAAATTTGTATGTGCGAGCTCTGAGATGTGTCCACGCGCAGTGAATGTTAAACTCGTCCTAAACATTTTTTTCCCTCGCGTTGTCAGACATGTCCGCTGCATCATCAGAATGTTTGAAACTCCCGCCGAGGCGATGGAGGTTTATGTGATTGGTGCTGTGGCACTTCCAAACAGAGCAGTGAGTTGCAAACGAAACAAGTTTCGATATAACAGTGGCTGTCACACGTTTGGTACGTCCGCTATGGCTATATATATATATATATATATATATATATATATATATATATATATATGTTGTTTATATTCTAACTTTACCTACCTAAAAGGGGACTACAGATGTGACTCTGTAAGGTGCATAACTTTAAAAACTAGGGCTATCAACATAAATAAAAATACGTAAACAAGTACTGGAAATAGAAAATTTTTGTGTGACGAGCGAATGGCGAATCTAGTAAAGTAGTAACAAACATATTATAATGGAAACACCAAGATGGTATTGAATTTATTATTGCTGTTTACATAAATTAGACCACTCCAGCACTTTATACAGTGAGTATGAAAAGGGGGCCAAGAATAAACAAACTGATCGCTGCCAATACGTCGGACACAACAAAACAAAAGTTCCAATATTAAAATTATGTTGAAATAAATGTCAAATTAAATTTATCTCAGGGTTGTCTTCCGGCTAAATCACGTCGTTAGGGCTCGAAATTCTATCGTTCAAGACTTCTGGACCTGCGGTCGTAAAGTCTTGTGTGTTATTTGAATGTAAACAAAAAAAATAAATACAAATTGGCCTTTAAGATTTATATATCAAAATGTAGCTGTTCCCAAATGATGAAAAATATTACTCTTACACCTTTTCACTCAGATGATTATTTCGGCCTTAATCGAAAAAGCGTCACCTGGAGCTATAACGTTTTTCAATGGTTACCTGGTGATGCGCAGGGTCCAATTTCAACCATTAATATTATCCTGTGTATTGTGCAGATCGGAGGAATTCTTACATCGGCGACTGCCGTGAAACGTCGCCGTAATTTTAACAATATTTTTAAGCCTCGCACACGGAGTTTTTGGATCACTTAACGCCTGACGACCAGAACTGTCGTCAGACCAAACGCACTTCCCAAGATGGGTCCAAAACGTTCTCCTCCCCGGCATGCTTAGCGCCGGTCCTTCAAACCAGGCGCCGCCGGCTCGGGCCAAACCCCGGCTTCCGTTGCGTCTGACGTACAAAATTCAAAGAAACGGCCGAAAGAAAAAGTTAATTAGGGTGGTTTTATCCAAAATAATCAGTTCTAAATTCATTAGAATAAATATAAAATGTCTTTGGTACATAAAACTGTTTTATAGTAAATGTAAACAAACACTTTAGTTTGTTATATCACACGTCTCGTTGCCAGGCGACGGTAAACGAAGAAAAAAAATAAGTAAACAAACCACACGACACGTGTCAGAACCTCTGTGATGAGGCCTATTATCACAATATAATTGTTTATATTTGTTTTCCTGCAGTTTGAAACCACGTGTTAACATTAACGCTATATTTTACTGTCGCGTCGTAGCCTTCCCTTCAAACTGTAGCGATATTTTGACGTGACAATGTCTAATAAATCGATGAACGCCGGCTGCACGCACGAAAAAGTGTCCCGTTATGCTGTGTCCTGTTACACTCATTGTACGCTGGCGCCGCATCTCTCTTCCACTCGACTGTTTATAAAGTGAAGTGAAAAGTTAATGTGGTTTTCATTGCTTATTATAACAACAATTTCGGCAATAAAGATTAATTATTCTTGCATTTTAAAAATCTGATTACTAGTATAATTTCAAATATTTATTCTTTTATTATTTAAATAAAAATAATTCAATTTTATTTATAAAGTATGCAATCATTTCATCAATGTTTTGTTATAACGTCACGTTAAACTATCGTCCGTAAACCGACTTTACAGACAACCAATTTTTTTAATTCCAGCATGAGTTTCTGCCGTATGTTTTACCCATCAGTTGCTGTGATGCCGTGTTCTCCGTGGTTGTCGCAGGAGGCCCAGAGAACCTGACGGTGCGGAACTGCTCGTCCAGCTCCATAGAGGTGGGGTGGGCCGTGCCGGAGCGCCAGGCGAGCTGCGAGTACCGCGTGTTGGTGGAGGTGTCCTTCAGCGAGGACCCGACCCTGAGGACCGCCAGGACCTCCCACCCCGCGGGCACCAGGAGCCTGGTCCTGGGAGGGCTGGCGCCGTGCAGGGAGCACCTCGTGACCGTGGAGCTCGGCACCACCTCGCGCAGCCGCAACAAGTCCACGCAGGCCTACACCTTGCCGCGAGGTGTGCGCGTCTGTCGAGGTCCAGTCACACCTCCTTAGCCGCGTCCAGCGATTCTTGGCAGGGGCTAAACTTATGGGTAGGGACCGGAAAAAATTCGCGGATTCAATGACCTCCAGGATGGACTCCAATATCCTCTACACACTCGGGCAAATGCCAACTGTTCACTGGCTGCTGACTTGTGGCCTGTGATTCGGCACATCTATGAGTGAGGGTCTCTAATTGGCCCTCAGTCCTCCAAGATTAACAGTGGACCAATGGCCGAAGCAGCACTAAGATATAATTATTTGAATTTTAGCACAACACGAAATGAACCCGCGAATTTTTCAGGTCTCTACTTATGGGTAGAGACCGGAAAAAATTCGCCGATTCATTTCGCGATAGGCTAAAATTCAAATACACATACCTCTAAGCTGCTTTTGTTATTGGCTAACTGTTTATCCGGACGACTCTGGGCCAATGGGAAAGACTCAACCAAAGAAGTATCGTATCACAGGGAGACCAGTTGAGACGACTCCAAGTCAGCAGCCAATGAACAGGCGTTATTTTCCCGAGTATACTGAGGACTGTGTAGTCTATCCTGAAGGTCATCGAAATCGCGAATTTTTCCTGTCCCTACTTATGGGTTCGCGTCACCGACATGCTATTGACGTGTTGCGCCAGACTGGCGAATCGCAGCGGCCTGTGTACATGTACACGCATATATACACTAATACATTGTATATACTAGACTAGACTGTATCATGTGCGTGTTGAACTTTTTTTTTTTTTTGGTTGAGTAAAAATCTTGTGAGTTCGCATCACCGACATGCTGTAGTAGCAGCGAGTGAAGTTAATTTGACAACGTGAATACATTACCTAGGTCTGACATCACTGGTAAGTCATAGCTAGGTAATGAATTGTTACGTAATTTTTACATACCACTGACATCTGTTGTGACTAAAAAATGATGTAAGGATAAATGATATCATGCTGACATCGTACTGATATAATTAATACCTATATATTAAAAAAAAAAACATTTCAAACATGTATATTTGATAGGGACCGGAAAAATTCGCGGGTTCAATGACCTGCAGGATGAACTCCATAGTTCTACGTACACTCGGACAAATGTCCACCCACTCATTGGCTGCTGTCTTGTGAGACGTCCCAACGTAGCAGCCTGTGATTCGATAAAGCTTTGCTGGGGTGTTTCTCATTGGCCCAGAGTCATTCAGGTGAGTTTTGAGCCAATGTCAGAGGCAGCACTGAGGTATGACTATTTATATTTTAGCCTATCGCGAAATGAATTCGCGAATTTTTCCAGTCTCTATGTATAATTGATGGTGAATGTAACTGACAGGACAGGAAGTGCTGAGCAACGCCAGCGTGGTGCACGTGACCTCCTCCTCCGTGGGCGTGGCGTGGTGCGTGACTCTGGCTGAGCGCGGCTGCATCAGGGGCGTGTCCGTGTGCTGGGTCAGCTCTGTCAGCTCGCTCAGCTCGCTCAGCTCGGACTGCCTGCTCGCGGCGGGCGACAGCCTCGAGCTGACAGGCCTGCAGCCTCGCACCAGCTACCAGCTCACCCTGCGAGCCCTCTTCGCCACCGGCCTGACCCTGCAGTCCCTCACGTTGGAAGCGACCACTGCGGCGGCATCAGGTGACCTACCAGCTACCACACACTTATACATAGCTAGGGACCGGAAACATTCGCTATTTATATGGCCTTCAGGATAGACTGCGCATTCCCCTGTACACTCGGGGGCAAGTAACGCAAGTTCATTGGCTGCCGACTTGTAAGTCGTCGCAGCTGGTTTGACTGTGATTCGATCCTTCTTTGGTTGAGGGTTTATGACTGGTTGAGATTCGTCCAGATGAACAGTGAACCAATAACAAAATCATCTACAAGGTATATGTATTTGAATTTTAGCCTATCGCCGAATGAATCTGCGAATTTTTCCGGTCCCTATACATAGGGGCATGCATTTTTCGCGAAATAATCTGGTTGGTCGTTAGACTGCAAAAAGGTATGCCCTCTCTAGCGATTGTTCGCTTGTGATTGGCGGCCGTCTGCGAGAGTTAGACATCGCCCTGTCTGACCGGGCCATTCAGGACGAGTTTGCTTCCGCACCGGACGGCTGTGATTGGTGCGCCGACAGTAGACACGCGCGTGGAATAAACCCAGCCAACCACGAGACACAGATAATGCTACAGGGTTTTAACACACAGCTGGTCGGAATATCTTTTCGCGAAGTATGCATGCCTCTACGGTTATACACCAAGAAGTTGAGATGTAATGATTAGAATAGGTATAATTTTTGTTTAAATATGTTACTATTTTTTTCCCCACGTGATAATGTGTTCTAGACTTTGTAAATACATTGAAAGGTCTCAGGAGAAAACGTTGAATCTAATTCCATGGTTTTGTTTAGTGATCAATAAAAAGAAAAAGAAAAAAAGAATATTATTATTTTTCAACTGGTAATGACGAACTTAAAGTTTTCTAAGGTTGCAAACAGTACATATAAATTAAATATTTTGGATGCTTGAATTTTAAAATTCTAATTTTTTTTTAGAAAACCTTACTCAGGTATGTTTTATGTCGCAATGAACATTGACCCTTGGCTTATTATAAAGGAAAAAATAAATTAAGAAATAGCATTAGCAAGTTTCCTTCTCTAAAAAAAAATATTTCGGTTGTAGTTTCAATATGGCGGTCATAGACTGATGTAACCCCGTACTTCAGAAGAACAAATTCAGAACGCATGTGCGGTTAGGAATAATCTAGAGGACCTAATGCGTGCGTATAATGGCTTTAAATAAGACGAAGGCATCCTTTCATAATTATGTCCTGTAAGGTTTGTTTCATAATGTTGAGATGTACAAGTTACAACATACATGGTCTTTAGTTGTTCAGAAAAAAAAAAACGTTTATGGTAATTTCAATTGTTAGTTTGTTAAATGTTGAAATTATTGGACGAGGAAATTTAAATCATTTATTGGTACACTAAGTAAACTAAAGGATATTTCATGTAAACTTATTGTCTTTCAAAAACACAAAACACTTAAAAGCATTAAAAAATATATATATATATAAGTGACATGATCTTTTTGCACTTTGAAAGGGAAGTTGTTACAGTTTGGGTCAGAAAATTTCACGTTTATTTTAATATCACTGAAACATAGAGTTTTTCAATGAGTTCTGGTTTTTTATTGATTTGTATTAATTTGTTTTTTGCCAAATATTTAAGTTCCACTATGCATTGTTTTTGTTAAAAATTATTCCTCTTTTAGTGATAACTTTGTCTTTTATTTTTTAATTTCTCAAGTCAAGTTGAACTTAAACGGTTGCATTAATCACTAAAATAATTTTGCTGGTTTTCTTGTTTCAGGCCAAAATTTCTTCTTCTGTAATGCGAACATCATTTTATTTATGAATCTTTTACTGTTTTTGTGCATTTTCAAGACAGGTATGTTATGACACTTTATGAACCTTGAATACATGACTTTCACGTAAAGTAAGTAATGTGCATCTTGCGACAGGCAGTGCTACTTGTGATGTTTGAATTTAGATTGTTAAAAAATTAAATTTTAACTACCTCAAGATAGAAGAAATACCTCATCTGATATAATTTAGTATATTTTTTCTATAGAAAGATATATTGTTAAGAGTATAATGTACTTTTTAAAACAAAATAGCAGGTAGGCTGTGCCATATACAACCAAATTCAATTGTAAAATCGTTACAAGGTAGTGGTGGATTTTGAAGTGTATTATATCTTTGCTTATGTTTTACTATCTCTCCCCTCCATCGTAATTGAAAAACAAAAAATGTCTTAGATGTAAAAAAATGAAGGTATTTATAAATATATATGCCACATCACACGTTATCTTTAAATTAGTTGATATGAAAATAAATATTTTGAAAGTGATGCTGGTTCAGGAGCGCTGAGAGTGAAAGGCAATGAAGCGCGCGCAGGTCGGAGTCTAGTGCGCATGCGCGTATCTGCTGCTCCCACGAGCCGAGTCGTCCCAGCTGCCGACCGCGTGTGGCGACATTAGCCCGTACGTATTTGCTTTCGTTAACATCGGGGGACATGCCCAGTCTATCAATGTGCCAAATAAAGCTTCGTGATTGTAAAAATATCCTGAAATACATTTAATAACTTTAATAGTGACAAAAGGAAATAACCAATACTTTAAAATAAGTTATCCCCACCCCTTAAAGCGTAATTTTGGAAATTCATGATGGAATTTTGCACACAAGACCAAATTTACTATTTACAACTGATTTTAAAAAAAAAGTGGAAAATAACTGTCTACTTGATATTTAGAAAAAAAATCATATCCCTATTTCCAACCCCTTAAAACATAATTTTAGTACTTCTTGATGAAATTTTACACACTTGTCAAAAACTACTGTGTACGTCTAATTTTGAGTGGAAGGAAGAACAGTGTCTACATGAGATTTTACCCCATCCCACATTCTTACTTTTATAAAAGAATTATGGTACTTCTTGATGAAATTTTTCATACTTGTAATTCTTAATACGACGAAAATAACTGCCACACTTGATTGCGGGGAAAAAAATCAGAGATACTACATCTAACAGTATTTTAAATTTCTGAAAGAAAAAAAAATTGTATTCGATGTACTCTAAAAAAGAAGCCACTTGATATTGCATTATTCCGGGTACTTCATCTTTTATGTATATATGAATGAAATTATCTCTATGTCCAATGTGCTGTAAAATATGTTTCTGTAACAGAAGTTATTAAATAAAATTTTGAAAATAATTTTTGTAACTATTAATTTGAAAATAGTTTATTGTATTAAATCAAAAAGAAGTATAACTTAGCTATAACGTGCGTTCATAAGTACAGTCACCTTTACTTTTAAAAAAAGTCCTATAGAAACATTTTATCCCGCATGACTTCATTCGCCATTATCTTATTGAAAACTTTGTCCCTAAAGTAATAACTGGACGAAGTATCCCAAGTCATCTTGAGTGACCTCGAAATTTTACCTCGACCTTGACCTTCAAATTTGGC
This sequence comes from Bacillus rossius redtenbacheri, assembly GCF_032445375.1. Classification (NCBI taxonomy): domain Eukaryota; kingdom Metazoa; phylum Arthropoda; class Insecta; order Phasmatodea; family Bacillidae; genus Bacillus; species Bacillus rossius. Next base: position 1,101,448 of record NC_086339.1, on the reverse strand, counting down.
TTTGTTTTAATGACTTCCGGTAGTGATGTTTACAGTATTTTTGATGTCACAACAAGTAATTACTATGCGAAAATGAAAAAATTTCAAACACAATTTTAATTACGTAACTAAAAACGGTACGGTGCCAGAAATATTTTTAGTAAAAATTTATTATTTCTTCGGAAAATCTCTGTACAATAATACATATAAAATTTTCCACATATAAATTTAATAAACAATATCATAGAATAACTTGATTAATTTTATTATCAGTTCACCAGTCAATCATTAAATTCAGAGACGATCTATTGAAATTAAATTGAAAAGAAAATTATGACGCTCTCAATTCAGAAACATAGAGCCAGCGAAGCTGGGAAAAAACTCTCTTCTATTTGAAAAGACTGTCGCGCCCGCAAATTTTTTTGTCGCGTTGACGAGACAGATTTGTCGAACGTCGAGGGTTATTCCCCCCCCCTCCCCCATTATATTAGTACTGACTTTATTTAACGAATGCTATGTATGCTGAACACTGATTTTACGTTGACCATATGTAATCAGAACAAAATAATAAAATATAATAAAAAAAACAAGAAAACTAACTCTACGAAATCGATAAGATTTATTTTATTTTATTTGAATGCAGGCGTAGTTTTACAACTGCAATAATGCGATGTGTTATTTTCTTACGAGCCAAGAACATCACAGTAAAGATAATTCATTGAAATTGAAAAAAAAAAAAAAGTTTCTAAATCGATTCGATAAAAACATTTTATTGGTTTATCCGTATAACAGTGCTAAAAGTAAAATAATTTGTTCAACGAGCAACAATGAAAAAATCAGCTGGAACTGGCTAGTAATACGAAAGAGCTCGGAGCGGCGCGGCGCCTCTGGCGGAGAATGCAGTAACTTCCTGGTGAAACTCTTTGGCGCGGCAGCGGCCGTTGCTTTCAGCATTCTCTGTAGCGAGCGCTAGTGCCGCCTGCTCCGTCTGTTTCGTGCGAGTAGGCGTCAGTTTTGAATTTGACAGTCGGTTGCCAGCAGCCGTGCTGGGAAAAGTGTGGTCTTCACAACGAAGATACCAATATTTATATTTCCCGCGCGTGGAAGCCGTGATCGTTCGTACAACTGGTATTTAATATTGTGTCAGCGAACGATAACGTGATAACGGACCGCGATGCGTTCGGGACGCCGTGAACTTTTCATATGCTGATTATAAATTACTTTTTTTTTTTTTTTGAATTGTTAGAAATGTGGTAAAAATTTTCACGAGTTATATTTGTGGAAAAGATAACTTCACAATGGGACGAAGAGTTATTACACCAAAACTTATATATCCTTGCCGTGTAGAAGGATGGCTGAATGTTTATGGTGAGTTGAAACACATTATGTGTCATTAACAACAAACTTTGTATAACAATAAACCTCGTACATTGTTGCTGATTTTCTACGTTACCTCATAACGATGTGATTTTTTATCCCAATAAACGATACTGAAATACATATTTCAACAAGCAATATGCATGCAGTTTTAAATAATCATGTCTTCCTAGAAAAATATAATTAACGTTTTTTTAGGAAATTCGAATTGCGTATGAATAACAAAATTTCGAATTTTTTTTAAAGAAACAAGTTATATGTATAATTGGCTTGAAGATTTTGTTTAGCGCTATTTTATTACAACACAGAAACACTTAATTTCTAGTAAATATGTTATAAATTATAAAGGTATATAGTGTAGTAATTTTTTGTGCTGTATTAGGTTGGACACATTTTATTTATTCAGAATCTTTAGATTTGAAGGGAAAATATCCAATTTTGTCCAAATATCTCAATGGATGTTATGACTACAAAAGGTTTTAAGATACATAAAACACTATTGCATAAAAAATAGAAAATATTAATATGTAATGTATTTGCCTGATATAATAAATCATTAACATAAATTTAATATTTGGTTCGCATTTCTTTGGATATATTAAAATTATTTACTGAAGTTACTGTATGTACTTAGTTATTTCTTTTTTCCTCTGTAAATTATGCCATCAAGTTCCAAAACTTGTAAAAAATAACATTTTCTTAAACGTAATTTGCTCATTTATGTATTATTCACGTAGTGAAACTAAAAGTTGACTCTTTATTTCAATATAAAAAAAATTCAAATGTACAGAAATATATGTTTTGAAATTGATTTAGAATTAACTAATTAGTAAGGTAACTAAACCCATGCTGAAAATATAAATAAAAAATGGTTGCTGGCTGATAAAAAAAACTAAGGCCCAATAAATAAATAAAATCATTTTTGTGTGTACTAAAATTTTCAAATTTGATTGATTGCTGAATGCTGACGAAAGTTTCTCACAAGTATTTAGTATTTCATGAGATATTAATCCCTGATAGTTTATGGAAACCTATTTACATAATATTATTCTGAATAACGAAACGTTAAGTAACAGAATAAATACTGACATGCTGTGCAGTGAACACAGTACTATTTTTTTTTTGTGAATATGAAAAGAAAACACGAGTTTAAACACAAAGGTTGGGAAGATGGTAGAATGCATTCTGTGCAGTAGCAGAAGAGATTCAAATCAATACACATTTCTGTGTTTTCGAGCGATCGCTTGATGGAGAATCGTGTAGACCAAGCGAGATGGCTAAATGGCTAAACACCGCATGGCTCCAGGATCTAAATCCGCCCGGCCATCTGGGTTTCGATCACGTGGTTTATCCGAGCCACTCCAGGCAAATGCTAGCCCGATTCCTTCCCCTGATGTCCTTGAATTTACTGTAATGTGGCCCGTAAATAATGACCTTGACGATATCTTAAACCACTCAGCTGAACATTTATGTAATATACTCAGAAAAAAATACCAAGATAAAAAGTGTGAACAGGTTCCTTATGTGCTACACGCCCATTCAGGTTTGGTTTCACCTTGTTTGGCGCATGCATACAAGCCAATAGGTCCACTGAATGGCACTTCGTGTGGGGGAAGAATATCGAAAGTCTTGAGCAGAGTAGAGCGAAACTAGATGTTAGTTTTCCGGGAAAGTATTTTCTGCAAAACCGGAAAAAATTTCAACTGATTATACTTTCAGAAAAAAACACAAATAAATTTTATCATTTGTTTTTACGTATACTAGTGATGTAAAGTAAAGAATATTGGCATATTTCTTTGACATTCGCATTCGCAAAATTCGTGCGAATAATTTGCGAAAATGAAAATCAGAAGAAAAAAGTTTTTCAAAAGTAAAATTAATATTTAATAAGACAGAAATGTGGATTTATTATCATAAAAGTTTTTATTTCTTAATTTTTTAACCTTTTTTTTCCTAAGGTAAACTTGCAATTTTATTTCTTATCAGCCTTTAAGCTTACTTTAACATTAGGTAATAGGTTATAAAGCTTTAGAATTAGTATTGTAAATACTCAGCTTTTCATTAGAAAACAAAAAAAAACATTTTAAACAAACAAAAAAACATTTTATTCTCTTAAACTTGTATCTGCTGCGGGAGACGCTATTGCGAGCGTCTGTCGTGCCAGCAGTTCGAACCAACCCAGGATTATAACTACATATTCGCACTCGCCTAAATACTTACATTCGTTACATCACTAAATACATACAGAACCAAATAAAACACACATTTTGTTTTTCTTTACAACGTAATGGCTCCCCTTATATTTGAGAGTTGGGTAGGACCCAAACTCAAATTACAAAAATTAATCTTTTATCATGGTTAATTCATTGAATGCAATTACTTTAGCATGAACGTTGTACGAAAATATATGACCTAAATGAATCGGGGAAAAAATTATATTATTTAATCTAGCATATATTTTATTAGTAACATGTTTGTACATTAAAGACGACACATCTTTCAAACACAAAAATTTTGCAGGTTAATGTTTATTTTTCTGAGTAACTCTGTTTTAGGATACTGATATTAATGCATAAGTGCGTCAGGAGCCGATCAAAATAAGGATATTTTGGTTAAATAAGTATTAAGAAAAAAATTTATTAAAATGGTACACTATTATAACTAATAAATTATATATATATATATATATAATAAAACAACACCAAAATATCCCGTTTTCAAGACGAAATTTCCCTAGAAATGAAACCATGAAATGTTGTCCTGTATATTATGAATGGAATGAGTGAAGGAGCGGCTGAGGTTTGACTGAATGACGTGGAGTAGCTGTGACTATTGTTCCGTGTTCCGTCGCTCCAGAGCCGGTGGTTAGCGAGGCGCTGCGACTTGTCGCACGCTCCCCCCCCACCCCCTCCTAGGCTGAGCGGGCGTGGGAACGCTTTGTAAGGCCCGCGTATGTTACGTAACCGGGTTTGCTACAGGTATTGAAAATACGAAGTCATGGAAATTAAATTGGTCAGGGAATATTTGGAAAAACCCACATATTCCTGTAATATAAGCCTATGTACGTATAAATTCAATGATTCAAGAACCGATATTTCTCTCCCCCCCCCCCCCCCTTTTGGTTTTTAAGATGTAATATATTTTTATAACATTAGGTTTATGGAATTTTGTTTTCATGAAAGAGCTCAAATACAAAAAAAAATATATTTTTATTTTTAATATTTCAATACTAATAAAATTTATACATGTGCTTTTAAAAAGTTATCTTTTAGTAATTGATATTGAATACTGATCAATATAAATTTAAACATTTATTTATTATGACTATTAGTGATTTAAATTATGTTAATATAATTTATTGGGTGCTATTTATATAAGATTATGTTCCTTTATATTTAATTTATTTGGATGATAAATAAATAATTAAAATTAATAAATTAGAATAAACATCCAGCTTTATTGATTTTCATTATTAATTAAAATTTATTTAGGTTATTTTTAAATCATATATTTGATTACACACATTTATATGTTAATATTGAAAACTAAGCATTTATTAAAAAATTAAATTTATTTTGATTTTTAATTTGATACTTTACCAACCGTATTTAAAATATCACTCCTATCATATTATTATTTTATTGCTGTTATGTATATTTGCATACAAAAATGAAGTTTTTTTTGTCACGCCAAGTCAGAATATTATCTAACGCGCGTACATCAGTACACGCACCCTTATTTATTTATTTATTTATTTATTTTTGTTTTGTTGTCCCTCAATATTCGAAGGCTGGCCACCCCTCATTAGATCGTCTACGGAAAGAGGCATGTTGCACGAGAGGCAAGTTAAGGTCCAGGCGATGATGGGATGTCTCATGACTGCACAGCCCTGATATCCGTTATCTGTGTGATTCTGTCTGTCCTTATAAAGTGACCTCGCTGTTACAAAACGTTAAAAAAAAAATTGTATCTTTAAAGAAAAATTAGTGGTTGTATCAGCAACGCTGTGTGAAATCTGGAGTAACGTATCTCTCAGAAAGTTCGACAACCTCTGGTGGCCTTCTGCAAAAGCTGGGAAACTTCCCCCGAGCACGGCCGCGGTTATTTAATCGTGGGTAAGTTGGTACGTAAACAGCTTATTAGGTAACAAAGTCGGGCCTGGATTGCCGGGACTGCAGCCAATTACCGCGCCGCCCGCCGCGTGTCCGGTCTCTGAACGAGGCACGACGCCGCGTTCTGGCCAATAGCAGTCGACGTCCGTGTGCAGGCACGAGCAGACTGTCTGGTGGCTGCAGTGTTCTGCGGGGTCGTTACCACAACGCCGAAATACCATAACGCCGAATGTCAAAATTGACCACAACGCCGACAGCTAGAAAACTGCTGTGTACCACAACGCCGAAATAACAACTGAATGAATTTGTGTGTGTTTCTTAAATGTACCTTAACGCAGAAATATCACAATCAAACCTAACCTTACCTAACCTAACTTAACCTAGCCTATCCTAGCCTAGCCTAACCTAACCTAACCTAACCTAGTCTAACCTAACCTAACCTTTGTGGCAGTCCTGCAATGACATTTTTCAGCGTTAGTGTATTTCGGCGTTGTGGTGCGTCCCCTGTTCTCTGCGCATGTGCGAGCGTTAGGCACGCCATCAGTGTGCTTGTAGCCGACCAGTTAAGGGGGTGCCTCCCATTTCAGATCAAGATTTCATATTTATATTAATCACAGATCAACTTTCAGACTTTTTCAATTGTTTAACTTTCACGAAATTAAAAATATATACAGCGCATACCTTTTGCATAATTAGCTGCCAAAGTGACATTTTTAACGTTTTTGGGTTGTACAAATAAGGAGAATTTAATTTATTCAAAGAATGAAACTTTTTAGGTTTAACTGAAATGCCACTAGCTACTTCAAGAAATGGTTTGAATTTCTTTCAAAAAAATTATTATTAATTTTACCGTGGCATTTTAAAATTCTCAAATTTGTTACGATTTAGACAGCCAAGAAACATGAAATGAGTTTTTGTAATTGCTAAGCTTAGCAAAAAAGCTTACATCAAGTCGATTGCAATCTGGACAGAAGTTACCATGAAGCCTAGTCCACATACCTCGTCCTCAGACCGCTAACTGCTGATTGGTTCACGTGACCCTCTGACATCACGTCCCCGTGTCCCAATGTCCCAAGATCATTCGCAAACTTTAACTTTTAGTCCGCGGACGAGTCAGAGATTTGTTTGACTCGCGGGAGTTGAAAGAGTTGGGAGCAATTTGACCTGAAATAAAAAAAAAAAGAATTGTTCGCGAAGAGAACGACTTGAGGTTTATGTTTGTTAACATTTTCTTTGTTTTACACTGTGGTTTCACATGGTGCGAAAGCAGACGTCTTGAAAACTATATGAAGATTCGTCTGAAGTTAAAACTGCTTAGGCAATAATTCACCTAATATTGTGCCACGTATGATAAAAGCTCAATTATATTATGTTGTAATATTTATTTATTTAACATATTGTCAAATGCCTCGCACATTTACTGCACTCTGGTGTTACGGCTGCTAAGCTTCACTTCGGACCAGCAGCTTGTAGACAGCACAAATGTGTGCATTCGTCCGCGGACCACTGTCCGAGGACGAGGTATGTGGAATAGCCATGAAGAAGCAGCCAATGTACAAATGACCCAGACTTTCTGTTATGGTCCATAAAATAACGCGAAATGTCGCATATATCTGACATCAACTCGACTTAGAATATAGTGTTAACTGGGACTCGCATCACGCGCCATTTTCAACGAGGTAACTCCTAGTGCGCGGCAAGAAGACCAGCAGTGATGACGTAAGTCGCAGGTGCGCTGTTATTGGGCGTGGCGGCCCAGGCACGCGAGAACTGCTGCATCGCGAGGCGATGTGTTATTACGACCTACTTCGAGCGACTGCTGTTTGCTCTTTCCCCCCCACACTCCCGTCATCTGATACAATGTGAGCACTTGTTTATTGACTCGTGCACTTTTGAAGAATGGCGAAGAGAGCGAACTGATTCCATCCAACGCCCGCTTCGCCTGACGGCCTGTTGCCAACTGCCTTTTTGAATTAATCAGTTTGGCGCTCTGCCATCTGGGGTAATGGGCTCGCAAAACTCCACACTTCGTCTTCTGCTCACGGCTCACTTTTTCCTGCTGAATGGTCAGTCGCGTAACTTATTACATAACCTTCAGCATTAGCAACCTAATATTAAAACATTTAGAAATAATTCTTTTTAAGACGCGTTGAGGGTGACTGACTATTCGTATGCGAATGTTGTGTTCAAGCGCGAGATATACAACGTAGCACGGGGTTGAGTTTCAAACGAATGAAAAATAGTCATGTTACAAACAAATTAAAAAAAAAATACGCTCATTAATATTTTAAATATTGAACTTCCAGCTACAATTACTAATACTTTTTTTTAATGCCGAAACCAGCGAACACTTCTTTCTACAATTTGGTTTTCTTTAGGTTTACTTACAATTTATTAACCGAGAAAACTGTGTTAGAACGTACATGGCTTCGATGATATTTACCACTTTGTTGGTTCTCTTTAGTATGGCAAACGCAGGGCTCTCTCTTCCTTTCGATGTCAACTTGTCAACTATAGGCTAAAAAGTTTAGGTAACTTTTAACGAACGTACATATATGCATGTAAACTTTTTTTTTCGCACATATAAATGGGTAAGAGTTCATTTGACGCATCAGAACTGGCCTTGGACCAACTGAAGAAAACCCGCTTTCGAGAAGCCGTATTCCTGCGTGGTCGAATGGATCAGAAAATGTGGCTTCCATCGGTCGAGGCTAGCTATGCACAGCTGACACATTCTCGGCGCGCACGGGACTGTAGGGCCAAGTCTAGCAAGTTGGCACATTACAGCGCGGTATAATAGTCCCTCCACATGAACATTTGATAACTTAAAAAAAAAAAAATTGAGAGCATGGAAGAGTATAAGACCATCAGAGCGTGAAAAATTTGGATTAATTCAGTGACCCAGTTTCAAAGGATTCTAGGTAATTCTTTTTTTTTTAATAATGCTATCTACTTCTTGCCTCTATTTTTTTTAGTGTCTTACTCTTTACTAGAAGTTAAGATACATTTTATTGTGAAGTTTCCTTCTGGTTGGCTAGAATAGGTACATGAATTAAAATGCATTAACTCATGCCATTTTAGCTCTTCTGTGGAATAGCTTTATTGCCAGCGTTTTTTTTTAATTTATGCACTTCTCTTTAAAAGGTTTCTTCCGCAAAACCGATGATTAAAAGCTTGTACGTTACGAGCTCAAACCACTTTTCCCTTGAGCGCTGTAGAAAGATACACTCGTGTTGGCCCAGAGTCCTCCAGACGCGCGGGAACCACGATCCTGTCCCCCCCTCCTGCCCCTGACCCGCCCAACTAGCGATCCTTGAGACCGCGGGGGGGGAGGGGATAATCACGTTCACCATTCCCATTAAACAGTTACGATTTAGCAAGCGCAAGGGGACTCCTCAGAGGGGCTTTTTGATTCCGAGAGCGTTCCTCCTCCCCCCCCCCACCCCCCGTGATCAACAACCATGCTTGAGGGCATGGGCGCAAATCTGTAGGATTTCCAGGGGGGGCCCGTGAATTCTGTGGTTTAAGAATTTTGCGCTAGAGGTCAACCGAAACAAGTCTTCTCTGGATGATAAGCTCGTATGTTATACACTTTATTTTTACTTAAGTGATATTAACAATAAAGCAGAGCAACATATGTTTTAGTAATTATTAATTAATGACTATAAGAAATCATCTCTCAAACATGTTTGAATAATTTTCTAACCTAAATACATAAAATATCCATGAAAACATCTATTAAAATAATATACGTGAATATAACGCTGTCCGTCCGTCTGTCTGTCCGTCTGCCACCAGGCTGAATCTCATGAACCGTGATAGTTAGACACAAATACTAAAAACATAGTAAAATAAATATTTAAGGAGGCTCCCATGCAACCAACGTGATTTTTTTGTTCGTTTTTGCTCGATATTGAAAACGGCAACAGGTAAACACTTGAAATATTCACAGAATATTTAGTTATATATTCAATTTAAAATAAATGATTAAATTAAAACAAAACAAATATTTAAGGGGGCTCCCATACAACAAACGTAAAAACAGAATAAAATTTCACAAATTATGTATTTCTGTTGCCGCTATAACAAGAAATTCTAAAACAGAATAAAATAAATATTTAAGTGGGGCTCCCAATCCCATTCAACAGACATGATTTTTTTTTTGCCGTTTTTATAGATAATGGTACGGAACCCTTCGTGCGCGAGTTCGACTCGCACTTATTCGGGTTTTTTATGCCACATCACATAATTACTGCGATTCAAATGCTGTTCGTGAAATTCTTTGTTCACAAATTTTTGATGCGCCCTAAAAACCCAAAGCTCCAAAGCTAATAAACGGATCAACATCAAATGAACGATCGAATCATATTAAAACCCTTAAAGACTATTTTATTTAGTAAAGGCATCAACCAGGTAAAAAAGAAAAAAAACTTAATGACACAAATGAAAAATCTCGGAGATAGAACTATGAAATTTATCCTACAGCTAATTGAACCACATACCTACATTTCTCGGCTTATTTTTAATATAATCAGTATTTTGGCAGTGAATATTATTTAGTTAAAATATACCGCTTGATTAGTTATTAAAGAGACGCGTTTGCTTCCTTATTAACTTAAATACGGATGTGTAACGTTTAAATACTTCTTTCTCAATCTTACTTCTGTATACTCGTGCAGTGTTTCAGTTATCAAATAACAAATGTTATAAAGTGATTATCGGCCATGAATTGTGAAAACTATCGTTTGATAATAAAAGGGGAGTAATTTTAAATTCCATATTGACGAGGATAAAAATTATTCCCTGTATATTCACATGTAACGTACAGAGCAGCTAGCCTTACAGAATGGAGATGAGGTAAAAAAATTCCAGAAAATGGTATATAAGTTTCAGTTCGTAAATAAACTAAATTCTGCTATAATTACTGTTAAAGTATTAAGTTGTTTATTTACTGGAAAAAATAACGTTACATAATCACTCAAATAAAATATATTACCTAAATAATAGTCACTACTTATAAAACAATCAAGCTTACCAGGTGAGAATCAGATTCTGTTTTCCGTTTCTTCCGCGTCACGAAATTATCCATGTTGATGTTTGCCAAGAAAGCAGAAGACTGGCGCACACGAGAGCAAAACCACTTTAAAAACAGACTACCTGAAACCTAAAATACTGTCGTTTCAGAGGACAAGGTAGTGCGGGTAACAATGGGAAGGAAATGCTAACGGAACCCTACCCTAGCTTCGTCCTTTGGAATGAACGGTTTCTAGGAATTAAGGGTTTCAAAGTTCTCACTGGAAAACTCCATACCATGGCTTTCGCAGAAGGGGTAGGGGAAAATAACTACGGAACTCGAAGGTAGGAATGTAAAGCATGTCAAAGTGTCTGTCGTCGTTGTAAATAATAATCTGATATATATGTTGTGTACACCATTAACTTTAAAATCACGAAGTGGGGCCCCCCGAAGGAGGGGCCCATTAATTCCAGGGGGGGCCCGGGCCCCCCTGGCCCCCCCGGGATCTACGCCCATGCTTGAGGGGCACACTTTTTTCTGCTAATTTTTTCCTTGTAATTGTAGGCCGTCTGCGAGAGAAGCCATTGCCCTGTTTGACCGGGCCATTTAGGACGTGTTTGCTTCCGCACTGGATGGCAGTGATTGGTGCGCTGACAGTAGACATGCACCTGGAATAAACCCAGCCAACCAAGAAATCCAGAAATGCTACAGAGTTTTAACACACGTGTGGTCTGAAAATCTGTTCTAAAAAAAAACATGTTTATAATTATTATAAACAATTGACAATTGTTTATCGCGAAAATGTGCTGAATAATATAGTCTGCAAAACACTAACTACGCCGTACTATTTCAGCAGTAAAAAAAAATAATTGTCGCGGCGTATTTATTTCCAGACGAGGCACGGACGTTGCGTAACGCGGTAGCTGTGTTCACATTGCCCCGGTCAGCCCGCGGACAGCGGGCAGAGTCGCTGTCATTGGAAACCTCCAAGCAGTAAACTAGTGCAGTGATGAGTAGAGACATGCAAAATTCGCGGATTCATTTCGCGATAGGCTAGCATCAAAACAACTATACCTTCGTATCGCTTCTGCGATTGGCCCACATTTCATCCGGGGAACTGTGAGCCAATGGGAAACACTAAACCAAGAAAGTGCCGAATTACGAACAGCCTAGTTGAGACGTCTCACGCGTCAGTAGCCAATGAACAGGTGTCATTTCCGCGAGTATTTAAAGGACTGTGAAGTCTATTCTAGAGGTCGATGAATCCGCGAATTTTGCAGGTCTCTAGTGATGAGTGATGATTGCACGACACGCAGCGCTCAGGGGACTGCCTCGGCGTAAGGCCGAGTGCGCGAGGTCTCGCCCAGGCGACGTGCGGAAACATAACAAATAAAAACGCGACGCTGTTTATTTTTAATGTGTAACCACCCTAGCTCTCTCGGCATACGGCATCTGCTGGGAGTAGTTTCGTGAACATTAGGAGCAGGCATTGTTCGCGAATAAATCTGAATGCCTATTAGACTGCAACAAGTTACACCCACGCCAGCGGTTTCTTCCTTGTGATTGGCGGCCGTCTGCGAGAGAAGTCGTTGCCTTATTTGACCGGGCCACTCAGGACGCATTCGCTTCCACACTGAATTACTGTGATTGGTGTTGTGACAATCGACGTGGAACTAACTGAAACTAACTCACCCAATCACGAAACACAGACGATGCTACAGTGTTTTAACTTTCTTCTAGTCTCGAAATCTTTTCGCGAAATCTGCATGCCCCTAGCCATAAGTGGTACGCCAAAGCCAGCGATTTCTTCCTTGTAATTGGCGGCCGTCTGCAAGAGAAGCCATGGCCTTATTTGTCTGAGCATTTCAGGGCGCATTTGCTTCCACCCTGAATGTCTGTGATTGGCGTGACGTAAGTAGGCATGTACTTGAAATAATCCTAACCAATCACGAAACACAGTCAATGCAATGCTACATTTTTTCAACCGAGAGTTAGTCTCAAAAACGTTTCGCGTAAAACGCATGCCCCTAAATATCCAGTAACTTTTTGACTGACATTTTGGAACGATTTTGGCACTCGTTAAAAAAGTTATTGTGATTACCAGGAATATTTGGAGCGTTTGTTTTGTTAAAGTGAATATATGGCCATATAATACTAGAAAGCATTTCGGAAGGTATATAAAAAAAGACAGTACAACCAGTGGTTAAAATTACATTCTTTCAGTTTTTCAGTACGTCACTCTAGTCTCAGAAAACTTTGTTGGGAAGAACTGTGCTGTAGAATAGAGACCAATTAGTTGTATAAATAAAAGTTTTAAACTGTCTGTCATCATTTCATAGAATATCAAGCATTGCTTCACTGCTGACGATGCTTTTTCTTTCTCTTTCTCTCTCTCTCTCTCTCTCTCTCTCTCTCTCTCTCTCCCGTTTCTCTGTCTCGATCGATACGAGGGCAGGGTAAGTAGACCGCGTGAGAGAAAGAGGTATGTAAACACAAGAAAGTGCTCTGTAACCGTATGTAAACTTTCGAACGACTTTGCTGTACGAACATTGTTGAATTGTGCTTTCGGGCGCAAATGCGACCCTCGACTGTATCCGGCCTCTGTGTTGTGGTCAGCGTACTGTACTTCAAACACGGGTGTCTCGAGTACGAATACAAACTTGAGCATGGCTGCAGTTAGCATTAGTTATTTTACAAGCCGTTCCTAATCCGACACAAAGTCAATTGTTTACTTTATAAAAAAATGTGTGCGTGTACTTATGTACGCGTGTACTCATGTACGCATAAAAAAACTAATTTTAATTTACATGCAAATAATAATAAAAATAAAATAATAAAAGGTCTGGAGTGCTGTTATAACATGGTTGGTAAAGTGTAAAATCAATAAATTAAATTTATTTAATAAATTCTAGTATTCAATATTAATAAAAACATGAGTATAAAATTATTTATTTAATTTATTAAAATAATCGAGATGATTTTTAATTATAATTAAAATCAATTTATATATGCTGAATGTTTATTGTATTTAATTTATTTAATTACTTATGAATGACTATGAGTTATGATGTAATAATTTCTAATGCAAATAAATTATACATTCAGGAACATAACCCCACATATATGAAACACTTGAAAAAAATTATAAACACAGTTTATATCACTAATATTCGCAATAAACAAAAGTTTTTAATGATATGGACTAGTATTCAATATCAACCACTTAAGTATAAGATTTGAAAGCACATATATAATTTTTGTTTCCATCCTTTTTTCACCTTGTGAAAATTCTGTTGCATGGTGCGCGTACATCGTTAAAATTTATTCTCATCATTTTATTTTCGTAACGCGCCTTAAGAAGTATAACGTCAAAAATTATCGAGAATTTTTCTAAATGAAATAAACTATTGTTCGAGAATGATTGCTATCCAAATGAAAAGTTAGCCCGGGCGTTGCCCCGCCACGGTACAACTGAAGTCGTGTGCTGGCCCAGAGGCGGACAGTCAAGTATGTCACGGCCTTGAGCCTTGTGTCCTGACGTGAACATGTGTCAACTGGAGCTGAGAATTGTTCAAACACGACTAAAAATAATCATTTCCTCTCGACACACGCTTTTACGATACGGTGTAAGCAGAACAACCTGAGTATCCATAGCGGTGCTCAGCACCAACTGCTTATAAATACAGCTGTATTTTGCGAAAAATATTCAAGTCATGAATTTTCTTAAACCCGAGTAGCTAGCTCCTCCTTACGCCTTCGATTGGTAGAATAAATTTTTAACAGGTAGTGTTACTAATTGTTTTAAAGCCAATTACGGACGTTGGGAAGTACAGCAACCGTTGTATCGTTGGTTAATCAAGTACCGAAAGAACCTTTCAAACATGCACTAACAATAAATAGGGACCGGAAAAATTCGCGGGTTCAATGACCTACAGGATGAACTCCATAGTTCTACGTACACTCGGTCAAATGCCACACACTCATTTGCTGCTGTCTTGTGAGACGTCCCAACGTAGCAGCCTGTGATTCGATAAAGCTTTGGTCGGGCGTTTCTCATCGGCCCAGAGTCATCCAGGTGAGTTTTGAGCCAATAGCAGAGGCAGCACTGAGGTATAACTATTTGTATTTTAGCCCATAGCGAAATGATTTCGCGAATTTTTCCGGTCTCTAAGAATGAAGTGATAATAATCGCAATCGTGGACATGGTGCGGCGGAATGTAACAAGCTGTCAGGCGAGTGTCGCTCGCCCGGTATTCGCGAGGCGGTTCCCTGGCACTTGGTCGCTCCGGCTAGGTGGCGGAGGGGGTGTCAGTCACACACTCACACACTCACACCCCTCCGCTGCTTCCGGCGAGCGGCGGGCATCGTCCTCCGGCGGCCGTGGGAGCAGTCCCCAGTCCGCGTCATCAGCGCGCCGCACGGCCCAGGTTCACACGCACCTTCACTCTGCACAGCGGTCCTCAGGCAGAGTCGCGCGCATAGGAGGGGTAAGAGTAGGAAGCCATTTCGGGGGGGACTAGAGAACTGTTTATGTTTATCAATAGAGACCGGAAAAATCCGCTTATTCATTTCGCGATAGGCTAAACTACAAATAGTTATACCTTAGTGCTGCCTCTGCTATTGGCTCACAACTCACCTGGATGACTCTGGGCCAATGAGAAACACCCAAGCAAAGCTTTATCGAATCACAGGCTGCTACGTTGGGACGTCTCACAAGACAGCAGCCAATGAGTGGGTGGCATTTGACCGAGTGTACGTAGAATTATGGAGTTCATTCTACAGGTCATTGAACCCGCGAATTTTTCCGGTCCCTACCCAGAGGACTATCCCTAGGGGCTGGAAAAATTCGCGTTTTCGATGACCTTCAGGATAGACTACACAGTCCTCAGTATACTCGGGAGAATAACGGCTGTTCATTGGCTGCTGCTGGCTTGTGAGTCGTCTCAACTGGTTTGCCTGTGATACGATAATTCTTTAATTGAGTGTTTGCCATCGGCCCAGAGTCGTCCAGCTGAACAGTGAACCGATAACAAAAGCAGCTTAGAGGTATATGTGTTTGAATTTTAGCCTATCGCGAAATGAATCCGCGAATTTTTCCGGTCTCTAACTATCCCAGATATCAATGTTTTCACTCTATAGCCGTGAGAGTGAGAAGTATGCGTGTTGTTCCGCAAACTATCCTGGCACCAAAACATTTCCGCGAGAAATAGTTGTCCCCAAGGTTCAGCAATTGCCGTTTCGCTGAGCGAATAAGCCCGTGCGACGTCGGCGTGGATTTATGCTTGTTGCCCGGCGTTGCGGCTGTCTTCCGCCGGTGATGCAGTTCGCCGAAGCGAGCGCCAAGCCTGACTTCCTTCCGCTTCCCCCTTCCGCCTCACCGCGATGCCATCTGACCGCCCTTGTGATACACCGAGTCCCCCTGCCCTCTGGTCCCCCGCCCACGTCCTTGCCTGGACGTACCACGCGCTTGCAAAGCGAGAATAAATGTTCATTGTTTTATATGTCATTTAATTATTATGAATAGTAGTAAAATAAATTGTGTTTATAAACTTTTTTAAAAAAATATTTTCAAGTGTATTTATGTAAGTGAGGTTAGGTTCCCGTGTGAATAATTCATTTATATTAGAAATTTCTAATTGATTATTTAATGTAGTAATTGATTAATGTAATAATATAGAATAAACATTCATCATACGTATTTATTGATTTTCACTATTAAACAAAATTTATCGTTATGATTTTACTAATTTTAAACTTGTATTTATATTAATATTATGAACTGAATATTTATTTTAAAAATGTTATTTGATTGAAATTTTACTTTACCAACCTTATTAATGATAACTCCAGTTTTGTGATTATTTTATTTATATTAATTATGCGCATGCAAAATTAGAGTTAGTTTTTTTTTACTACAGCAAGTAAGTATAATTTCTAACGCGCGTACATAAGTACACATGACCCATTTTTTTAAAAAAAATATATAAGGTTGGTTTAGCACATAATATTAACATAAATTATACAGGTATCTATGATATCGGTGTATGGAGCTCGTTAAGGAAAATCCCCATCATGTTTCCGCGTTCAAATTCCGTTTCGGAATGACTGAACTGTAATATTGCCTTCGGAGACTTTCAGCACGATCACGAGGAAGATGCTCCGCCACTCCCCCCCCCCCCTCCCCTCCCTGGGTCGAAAGTCCAAGTTCTGCCTGAGCCACGCTATCAGCTGCAAAGAGCAAACACTGATTCACACAGCGACAGTTTGTTCACGTTCGCCTCAGCTGTGCCTCTCCGCTGAGGGTCCGGGGGCGTATCCGAGTAGTGCGTGAAGAAGGGGGAGGCCTTCTTCCTCCCTGCCCCCTCCTTTCTAACTTTCACTGGATAACACGTTTCCCCTGAAGAACTACACTGGGCGAAATGAGAGGAAAGACAGCAGAACAACGAGAAAGCACTAACCAAACGCCGGCACCCATACAACAGAATGATCCGTAAACAGTATTTTATAAACCACATTTTATAACATTTTCATGTGCTGCAGTAACAGTTACAGCAAAGTTCTTTCGTGCTATCTTTTTGACGTGATAAAGTCTTATAAATCGATGATCGCCGGATGCACGCACGAAAAAATTGTCACGTTCCGCCTGAGCCGAGCGTGCAAGAACCGGCCAACCACCGTGCGTGATAATCTTCTATAATATCAAACAAGTTAAGGCGGGCTTTTTAACTAATTGTTCGTGATTATATTTAAACGAATTATTCAAATTAAATTTGCAAAAACTGTAAATGATATTTGAAAATTAAAAAGTATGCAAATTTTCATGAATGTTTTGTTATGACGTTATCACGTAAAATTATCGTCCGTAAACCGACTTTACAGACAACCCCCTTTTTTGTTTTACTTGCCATAACTAACAGTCAGTCATTCTGTTCCTCTTAGGATTTTTTTCCCTCCGGTGTGGGGTGTACATTAGTTTGTGAACACGTGTCCTCTTGTTAACGAGCTTCTGGAGTCCGACGAGAGACCCCGGCGGCCCTAGGCCCTCCCCGGTCCCTGGTTGTCCCGAGCCCACGCCCTCTGCGGCAGCGACCTGTACCACGTGGCCTGCGCCTGCACTCTCAACTCACCAACAACACTGGTTACAAACTAGCCACACACTGAGGTCACTTTCTTTGAACATGAATCCTAAACAATATTCTGTGGTATGAACACGCGTTTCAAAAACGTCTTAACAACACTCTTCTTTTTGTCCACTTGTGGGTTTTTACCTTTGTTTTAAAGGGAACATACAACTCGGAAATCAAAATACGGCATAGTTTCTACGAAGAATAATTTATTTGAAATTACGAAGAAATCTTCGTTTATTTGAGGTTGATTATTCGTTGAAAAGTCCTTAAATTTACTGTAATTTCTAACGTGCATCTGCACGCATTCCGAACAAGCGTCGCTTGAAAAAAAAAATCTCAATATATCTGCGTGTGCGAGGCATTTAAAAAAAATGTAGTTCTGTATTTGTGTATTATCTCTGGGATGTGTTTTTTTTTTGAGGGTCAGTGTGGTTGAAATGGAAGTATTCAAAATAATTTTGAGGAATGTAAATAGCTGTGCCGAATGTTGGACGCGTTAAACCTGTCTATTTCTATGCTATGAAATGTTATAGCCACCTCTCAAATTCCCACATTTGCTCAGTGCGTATAATCATCTCGATCTTTTAGCTCATAACGAACTATATCTCTATACAATACACCGCTCAACTTGTACACTTTTAGAGTAACATAACATCCAAAAAATAAAAATAATATTTTTCAATTTTTTAAGAAATAAAATTTAATTTGGGAAAAATATCTAGAATTGATATTTTTTCAGGTTGCAAATGAATTATAAGGACTTCTTCAAAACAGCCTTTAGTTAGAATTTATTTCAAATAAATTTATTTAACTTAAATTATTGGTGTTGATTTCTAAATTATTTTTAAGTTCCAGTTCTGCAATCCATCTAGTTCTTCTAGTATGTACGTCTCAGATATGTTAAAAAATGACTTTGGCAGCTAATTATGTAAATAATATCAACATATATTTTAATTGCATTTCATTGAATTTAAGTCGCTTGAAGAGTCAGCAAATCTTAAATGGTTTTGCGTTAACATTAAATAATGAGCTATCGTAACGGCTGTTCAGCTTCTTTCAGCTCTTCTTAAAAATTTTCTGACAAACTTGTTGGCTCCTTTCAAAAAAATTATTTCCAATGCAGTACATAACCTAACATAAGTATATGCCAGGGGCTGTAAGCAAGTTTACTTGCCCGTAACTCGATCACGGAGCCTCTTGTGGAGGATGTATGAGACGCGCAGCTTTAACGTGTTGTCAGAGTGTTCATCTTGTGACCTCTTTGACGTGTCAACACCGTCAGCAGACTGTGTACACATCTAATGGGCGTTGTGAGATTCCTGCGCGCTTGCACTTAGCATCTACTGAGCCAGCACGATTTCATGTCCAAGGCAAATTTACCATTATAAATGCTCACTTTCTACGTCTAACAAGAATTAGAAGAAAACTCTTTTAGAAGGAGACTCAGTAGGTAAAAATATGAGTTGATTTGCGTCTAATTGATATAAATAGGCTTAAATTCCATTCATTATAGTTAATATAAAAAATATATTTTTATATTATCCTTAAATACAATAAGTTTTATTGTTTGTGACATTTTATATTTATTGATTTTTCTAAATTCATAAAATAGTGACGTTTAACAGTTTTATTATAGTTATCATTCTGAAGGGGAAAAAAAATTAAAAATTGATCAATGCTAAACACCAGTAATTATTATTTTACTGGAATAACTAGCACTTAATCACTATTAATAACAAAGTATTCTATTAAATTATGTACTATTCTCAAATAGATCAAAAAAAATTTAATTTACATGATTTTAAAAAAATTGTTGACAAAAGCGATTGAAACCAAGATGGCGTCTTTCAGTTACGTCTCTTTAGAAAAAATGATGATGCTCTATTTGAAGTATCCATCAATAAAATATATTTCCAAAATTCTCATTCCAAATATTCCTTCAAAAAATACTATATTTTAGACACATTAAAAAAAAATTCATTTCAATATAAAGGTATGTCTAAAACTGTTGTACTCTGTGGCGTATATCTGACATAACGCTCTGAAAAAAGAATAGCAGTAATAGTTCATTGGAAAGAGACAGTAAATGCCCACTAAACAGCAGACAGCAAACAAAGGCTGATACTCGCTATAGCGTTCCACCAATTCTTGTCATCACTAAATAAAACTAATTTTGGGCTCTACATTTTTTTTTCATTGTCACTACAATATTTTTGACGTGATAACGTCTTATAAATCGATGAACGCCGGCTGCGCGCACGAAAAATTGTCACGTTCAGTCTGAGCCGAGCGTGCAAGAACCGGCCAACCACCGTGCGAGAAAATCTTCTATAATATCAAACAGGTTAAGAGTGGCTTTTTAACTAATTGTTCGTGATTATATTTAAACATTTTATATAAATTAAATTTGCAAAAACTGTAAATAATATTTGAAAATTAAAAAAGTATGCAATTTTTCATGAATGTTTTCTTATGACGTTTTCGCGTAAAATTATCGTCCGTAAACCGACTATACAGACAACCCCCTTTTTGATGAGGTTTAACTCTCACACGATATTTTTTAAGATCCGCAAACAAATTTTTAAGTGAACCCCGCGCCCGCTACCTGTGTCGTGGCCCCTCCCCGCAGTCGGCCGAGCTACCCCCCGCCCTGACCGTGCGTGTCCGCGGCGCACCGTGCGCACCGTGCACGAGCAGGAGGTAACGGACCACGCCGAGTGGCCAGTGTGGTATCCGTGCGGGCAGAGAGCCCAGCAGCCGACGAAAGTAACCGGGTGCATTTGACTGCAACTACTTCCCTACTCCGGCTGGCCGGGCGCAGTTCCCGTGTTCCGACCGCCCGCGTCTAGTCCGGGGGGGGGGGGGGGGGGAGAGACACGTCTACTGCATGTTCGCACGACTCGTGGGTTTGATGAAGGACGATACAGCGGTCGAGTTGAGGTAACGACTAAATATCCCTTCCCGGCTGCTGAAAGGCAGCAGGCAGATGACGACGATCTTTACGCCACTGGAGACTCTTCTTTATAACTTAGAATACAAATACTATAAACCCACGTAGCCGATGTGAGGCCTAACTCCGCGCTCTGGCGTGATTGCTGTGAGGTCATTGTGGGTGCGTCTGGTTTGAGTACTAGAGCATTAAATAGCTTGAGGAGGGGAGGGGGAACATTAAGCCATTACTGTAGAAGCTCGAGGCAATCAAACAAGAATTTAAAAAAAAAAAAAAAAATGTATTAGTCACTCAGGAACACGAAATTGTTTTTTTTATATAAAGCGGATATGATAGAAGAAATAATAAAATAGAAGCAAAACATTTTCTTTTTAAATCATACAATTGCAATGTGTAAAATAATATTATTACAAAACTGAATCTGTTCCAAAATAAAGTGTTAAAAAAGTACATGATTAACTTAGTTATTATTACGCAATAGGCATAACGCCTGTTACCTGGAATACTTATTTCCGGGTCATACGAAGATGTCCAGGAGGAAAAACTCATCATACCTCGAAACATAAACCCTGGCTCAACAACTCGACGCGAAAGACAAACAAAGGTATGCATAAAACATGTTTTTTATTTGCAGGCGGGTGTTGGCCCTCTTGTAAGATAACACCCGCCCCATCGTTAATCCATTTACGGGCCGCCACGCTGGAACATCATATTTGCGAGGATGAAAAAAGCGGAATTAATCTGTTCGCAAACGAACTCTTTAGTACAAATGGAATCAAACACGGGGAAATGACTGTAAACCTGCTCCGTGTGAGT
Organism: Bacillus rossius redtenbacheri; assembly: GCF_032445375.1. Taxonomy (NCBI): domain Eukaryota; kingdom Metazoa; phylum Arthropoda; class Insecta; order Phasmatodea; family Bacillidae; genus Bacillus; species Bacillus rossius. The sequence goes on along the minus strand of NC_086339.1, from coordinate 1,080,073 downwards.
TTCCCCGCCTTTTCTCTCTTCATTTTTACACTTAGTTTACCTCGTTTGTTAATTAATGTAAACACGTGTATAAAAGTAATTATTAAATTTATCGAAATAATCGATATAAATTTTAATTAATGATTTTAATTTATTACCTTATTTTTTTAGTAAATAATAACGTAATAAATCATAATGCAAATAAATTATACATGCGGGAACATAACTTCACTTATAAAAATACACGTGAAAAAGTTTATAAAAAACAATTAATTGGACCAGTATTCAATATCAATTACTGTAGTATATATAATTTTTATTTGTATGTTCCCTTTTTTTCATCCTGTCAATTTTTGTTGCAAATTGCGCGCGCATCTTAAAAATCCATTCTTACCATTTTTTTCCATAACGCGCCTAAGTATAGCTTCATAGATATTTTGGTAACTAGTTTCCAAATCGCCCGAGCGAGTCGTGCCGCCTGCCTGGCCAGAGCTGGACTATCAGACCACATGCAATGCCTCGCCGGCAGATCACGTGAGTAGCGCACACGGGTAGCGCTCGGCAGGTAACGGACCACGCCGCGGGTGAATCAGCGCGCGTGGTTCGCTCTCCCGCCGCGGGGAGCGGCCCGATCGTGCGGTTGCGTCACCTCCCACTCTTTTATTACCTTTCCCGTGGGAGTGAGTCGCGCATTTACCTCTGCGTACATAGCGGCTGCAAGACCACACAGTCCTCTGTATGCTCGGGAAAATAGCGCCAGTTCAAGGCTGCTGACATGGTTTGCCTGTGATACGATACTTCTTTGGTTGAGTGTTTCCCATTGGCCCAGAGTCGTCCAGACGAACAGTGAGCCAATAACAAATGCAGCTAAAATGTTTATTTATTCGAATTTTAGCCTATCGCGAAATGAATCCGAGAATTTTTCCTGTCTCTATTACGTACATAGAAATTTTAATATTATTGAATATTTTAAAAAAAACTTACGAATTGACTAACGATCGAAACAATTTCGAATAATCGAATATTAACGTAAATGTGTGTGTCAGCTGGATTTGCTTAGACCTTCTGTATTTCATAAAACGCGATATATTGTATTCGTGTACATTAAAAGCAATTATACCTACCATTGAATATAAATAATACCTACTGATAGAAGTCGCAAAGCAAGGGGATTTTTCAAGGCGCAAAAACGCTAGTGCCGCGGAGTAACACGACCACGGAACAAACTGCCTTCTCTCTGCTTGGGGTGTGAAGCTTTTCATTTTTCCGTTAGTATTGTTTAAAAGGGGAAAACATCAATCATGTATTTATATTCTTTGATTGTAGTGACACATTCTTTATATTCTATTTTTAATGTATAAACATCTTAGCTATCGCCGTAGAGACCTGCAAAATTCGCGGATTCATTGACCTCTAGGATAGACTCCACAGTCCTTTAAATACACGCGGAAATGACATCTGTTCATTGGCTACTGACGCGTGAGACGTCTCAACTAGGCTGTCCGTAATTCGGCACTTTCTTGGTTTAGTGTTTCCCATTGGCTCACAGAGAACCGGGTAAAATGTGGGCCAAGAGGTACGAAGGATGCTAGCCTATCGCGAAATCAATCCGCGACTTTTGCAGGTCTCTAGCCTATCGGTATATGGCAGATGTTAGGCGTAATTTCGTGAAAATGTAAGGGAATTATGGCGCCACGATGGCGGACTCACATGCTATAACTCCGGTCCAGCCTGGAGTGCTCCAGTGCTCCCAACTGGGATCGTAAAATGCTGGCCACACACGTGTATCTGAGGCTCGTAATTGGCTTCCCCTGGCCCTAATTTACGAGACGTGAATGTTCCCCCAAGGCGCTACTGTGTCGCCCTGACAGTGGCTCTCCCCTCGCGCTCAGCCAATGACGGGCCTCGTGTAGTTCGGGTCGGGTTTACGACGTCACGCCGAGTGCCTCTGCCCCCCCCCCTCCTACTTCAGGGAGGGCCGTCCGGAGAAACTAGGCCCGGGGCGAACATTTCTGCTCCTCCCCTCCCCCCACACACAAGTGTACTTCAATGATAATTAGTGGCTTGATTTTACATTTTTCATAGCAGCATCAGTACAAATCATTGCAAATAAATGTAAATCGTTGATTGTTCACTGAATTGTCTATTGATTTTAGTGATTTCATGGAGCAGTCAATATATGTATGCTGTCAGATTTATACGATTTGTACGGCCTGTTGGCTGAGTGGTTGTAACTCCTGGATGGTAGGTCAGAGGTTTCGGGTTGACCCGGGTGGGTGGCCAGCGGTAAGTACACTGCGGAAGGCAACGGGGAGTTACTGCAGAATCATCTCTCCTAGTTCGCCCCAGTCAGGCAGAGGTGCGTGTCGCGCCGACCACATAATCACCAATCAGTAGAGACCTGCAAAATTCGCGGATTCATCGACCTCTAGAATAGACTTCACAGTCCTTTAAATACTCGCGGAAATGACACCTGTTCATTGGCTACTGACGCGTGAGACGTCTCAACTAGGCTGTTCGTAATTCGGCACTTTCTTGGTTTAGTGTTTCCCATTGGCTCACAGTTCCCCGGATGAAATGTGGGCCAATCGCAGAAGCGGTACGAAGGTATAGTTGTTTTGATGCTAGCCTATCGCGAAATGAATCCGCGAATTTTGCATATCTCTACTAATCATCTATTAGCCATCATCGATCATCATTATCCATCAATAGAGACCTGAATAATTCGCGGAATAATTTCGTGTTATGCTAAAATTCAAATAATTATACCTTAGTGCTGCTTCTGCCATTGGTTCACTGTTAATCTTGGAGGACTGGGGGCCAATTAGAGACCCTCACTCATAGAAGTGCCGAATCACAGGCCACCCAGTCGAGACGACTCACAAGTCAGCAGCCAATGTACAGGTGGCATTTGCCCGAGCGTGTAGAGGGTATTGGAGTCCATCCTGGAGGTCATTGAACCCGCTAATTTTCCCGGTCTGTACAGTATCTGCAACATGGGAACACGCGGGGTGTGCCGGTGGCCGAGGTCCTGGCGAGCGCTGGAGGACTGACGGCAGTTGAAGCGAGCCGCGACGACGCCCCTGGCGGCGGCTGAAGGAGACGGATGCAGACGGATGCGCGTCAGGCGGGGACTCGAGCCTTGACAGCCTCTCGCCGGTGGAGGGTGTCCGCTTGCGTCACGCCCGCCCGTGCGACCAGGCTTTGCGCGGGAACACGCCATTTGCGACCACCCGTGCCTCACTATGCAACTGCTTTTTTTTTATATTCAAGTGCTTTTATTTATGGGGGGAAGGGGTATTTTTTTTTACGTGATAACGTCTTATAAAACGATGAACGCCGGCAGCACGCACGAAAAATTGTCTCGTTCCGCCTGAGCCGAGCGTGCAAGAACCGGCCAACCACCGTGCGAGAAAATCTTCTAAAACGCGGGCTTTTTAACTAATTGTTCGTGATTATATTTAAACAAATTATTTAAGTTAAAATTTGCAAAAACTGTAAATAATATTTGAAAATTAAAAAGTATGCAATTTTTCATGAATGTTTTATTATGACGTTATCACGTAAAATTATCGTCCGTAAACCGACGTTACAGACAACCCTCTTTTATCTTAATCGTCGTCTACCCATGTGATGTGTAGTGGAGGCATAGAGCACCTTCGGTAAAATCGGTAAAAATAAAAATTAAAACAATTATCAAGGAATTTTTTTAAAAAAAAGCGTGGACTAAGGACTTGGAATACACAGGTATAGATTCGACCGCAGTCATTTCTACTAAGGGCTGAATTTCCACAGCATTCCAGACACAGCCACAAAAATTATTAATATAATCACGAAAAAAAATAATTTGTTTTTAAATAAATTATACATACGGGAACATAACCTCACATTTATAAACACACTTGAAAAAGTTTATGAACACCGATTCGATCACTAATATTCACAATAATGAAATATTTTTAATTACATATATGGGCCAGTCACTGAAGTATATGATTTAAAAGCATATATATAATTTTTATTTATATGTAGTCTTTTACTTTTTTCATCCTGTGATGATTTCGTGGAAATGTTGCGCGCGTATCGTAATAATTCACCCTCGTCATTTTCTCCCTAACGCGCCTAAAGAAGTGTAACGATTCCCGTGTGGGTGTGGGGGTGGAGACGCATGAAGGCGTGTGCGCGCACGGCTCGTCGCGAGGACGACTCCGCCGGCCAGAGGACTCGTTGCGCAAGCAGTGACATCACCGGCGGTCCACCTTGGTCGTCCCGCCAGTTCCCTGCACGGGCGCAGCGGCGCACGGGCGCGCGAAGCGGCGTTCCGTCGCGCGCTCAACTTCCTCCTGAATCATGCATTCGAAAAAGTTAGATGTTTCGTGCGGTAACCTACGCCTGCAATTGGCTCACATTTTATCTTGATGACTCTGAACTAGAGACCGGAAAAATTCGCGGGTTCAATGACCTTCAGGATAGACTCCAATATCCTCTACACACTCGGGCAAATGCCTACTGCACATTGGCTGCTGACTTGTGGGTCGTCTCGACTGGGTGGCCTGTGATTCGGCACTTCTACGAGTGAGGGTCTCTAATTGGCCCCCAGTCCTCCAGAATAACAGTGAACCAATGGCAGAAGCAGCACTAAGGTATAATTATTTGAATTTTAGCATAACACGAAATGAATCCGCGAATTTTTCAGGTCTCTACTCTGAACCGATGAAAAGCCACCTGTTCATTGACTGCCGACTGGTGAGCCGTCTGAACTGAGTTGCCTGGGATACGAAACTTCTTTGGTTGAGGCTTGCTGATTGGATTAGAGGCCTCCAGGGACGTAGTCGAAGGGGGAGGGGGTAGGTCTGTGGAGTCCAGACTGCTCCCTTCCAGGATTTAAAAGAGAAAAATAAAATAAGTGAAAGAATAAGAAATTTTAAACCAACTTAGCTTATTAAGTCCTCAAAGAGATTTCTCATAACGATTATTGTAATTCTTAATGAGCTACAAACATGTTTTTTTTCGGCCCATTATAGTCAGACATGCCTCATACACAGAAGCGGCATGAATTGCGTTTCCAAGTAGTCTATATTTAATTCCGGCTACGAAGTTTTAACATTTGGCTGGTCTGGAAACCTTTTTGCGAAAAAAATATATATAGGTGTGTGTGAGTGTATATAGCCTATACATATATATACATATTCATATATACTTTAATTTCTAGGTGTAATCTTTGGAGTTCTAAAACTGTACTATTCCCTGATATTGTTGGTGAGACGGTCAATTTTCGTTTTAAATTCACTTATAATAATATGATAATAATTGTAATGGCTGTGCTGGTCCCCTCCTTCACGATCCTCGCTGCGACCTGAGGCCTCTGTTAGCCGCGGCCTTGCATCGCAAGCGGCATGAAGTAAACAACTGCGATGTTCTAGCGTATCGTGAAATGAAACCATTTAGAGACCGGAAAAATTCGCGAGTTCATTTCGCGATAAGCTAAAATGCAAATCGTTATACCTCAGTGCTGCCTCTGCTATTGGTTCACAACTCATCTGACTCTGGGCCAATGAGAAACACCTAAGCAAAGCTTTATCGAATCACAGGCTGCTACGTTGGGACGTCTCACAAGACAGCAGCCAATGAGTGGGGTGGCATCTGACCGAGTGTACGTAGAACTATGGAGTTCATCCTGCAGGTCATTGAACCCGCGAATTTTTCCGGTTCCTAACAATTGCTCCGGTGGTCGTCGTCGAGGCCGAGGAAGCGAAACGAATGCACGTCCGAGTGGCCGTCGGTGATTGGGTCACTGGGAGCTGCAGACCTCGCCGGAGGGACGCAGGTAGCGCACGGTGCGCGCTGTCTGGCGGCGACCCGAGACGTCAGCCCTGCGCCCGGGCCGGTCGACGAACAGGGTCCAGCTGACGTCATCTCCCCCCGTGGGGTCTGCTTCTCCAGCGACACGCGCCTCTTCCCCGGGGCTCAGGTGTCGCTCTTGCACGTCTCTTTCACGTCTCTCTTGCACGTCGCTCTTGCACGTCGCTCTTGCACGTCGCTCTTGCACGGGCGTCTCACTTCTGGGTCCGCTCTTGAGCTGCACTTCTCCGTATACAGAAAAGGTCTGAATTCAGCCGACAAACCTGGGCTGCTGGTTCGTCACGAACAAATCAAGTTGAAATCACATTCACTACGTATGGTCCAAAGTGCTTTCCGTGTCCTTGAAGTTTTAGCTGAACAACTTTATTTATTGTAAATATTACACAGGATGTTATATGGGTTATATTAAGGTCTATAATGTAAGGTAAATAATTGTTTTCTCGTCTCAATCGTATGCACTGGAGTGTTAACACGAAGATGCTGGCTCATCGCGGCTTCAGGCTCGGAGAGTCCAAACTGCCAAAAAAGTGTCGCAGTGTAGAAATTCAAAATGTGTCGTAGATTGCATCAGGTGATTTAAAAGTTCTGTTTGAAACTCTCAAGCCATCAGTGATTTAGACATGCGAAGAAAACGAAACTAAGTTTACCTAGATCTCTAGTCCATGACTGTAAACATTCAAACGAAACTTTTTTTTTAATACTTTACTTAAAGCCTGATACAACTCGTAGCTTTCCTATGTCGTCTAGAAGATAAAATGTAGATTGTTCCAGTTTTCCGTAATAATTGTAGCGTATTTTTTCAACTGTATGTTTTGCCAAAATATTCTTCCGCATAATGGAGTGCACTAAAACGAAATCTAACCTGTATAAAAGACTATAACAGCTTACTTTAATTTTGTTAAATGTTTTTGACGCGATAAAGTCTGATAAATCGATGAACGCCGGCTGCACGCACGAAAAAGCATGACTCATTGTCACGTTCCGCCTGAGCCGAGCGTGCAAGCGAGAGCGCGGAATAAGCGATAGAGAGGCACGATCGGCTTGTGACGCATCTATCTCTCTTCCACTCCATCGGCCGATGCGTCCGAGTAGAAGAGAGACAGCGGCAGCACACAACCTACACGTGAACTGTTTTGTCAACTGTTTGTGAAGTGAAGTGAAAAGTTAATGTTGTTTCCATTATTTATTACAACAATTGCTGCAAAAAAAGGTAATTAATTCTTGCATTTTTATAATTTGATTAGCGATATAATCTCATATATTTTTTATTGATTATTAAAAAAAAAGTAGCATCGGTCGGCGAGTGCAGTAATAATAAGTGATGTTACAATTTTGACTAATGAATTATTATCTCATATAAACGATCGTATAAAAAGTCAACTGCTTTTATTTAGTATTCAATTAAAAAAAATTGTAATTTTCAGTTAACTTCTTCTTTGTATTATACAAAATAATGATGATTCAGTAATAATAATTCAATTCAATTCTTAAAAGTATGCAATTTTTCATCAACGTTTTCTTATGACGTTATCACGTATAATTATCGTCGTAAACCGACTTTACAGACAACTCCATTTTTTGACGTGACAAAGTCTAATAAATCGATGAACGCCGGCTGCACGCACGAAAAAGTGTTCCGTTACGCACATTGTTCCGTTACGCTGTGTCCCGTTACACACATTGTTCCGTTGCGCTGTGTCCCGTTACGCTCATTGTACGCTTGCGCCGCATCTATCTCTCTTCCACTCGACTGTTTATAAAGTGAAGTGAAAAGTTAATGTGGTTTTCATTGCTTATTACAATAAAAATTTCGGCAATAAAGGTTTATATTCTTGCATTTTAAAAATTTTATTACTAGTATAATTTCAAGTATTTATTCATTTATTATTAAAATAAAAATGATTCAATTTTATTCATAAAGTAGGCCTATGCAATCATTTCATCAATTTTTTGTTATGACGTCACGTTAAACTATCGTCCGTAAACCGACTTTACAGACAACCAATTTTTTTTTTTTAACATGGAAAACCCGCAACTGCCACGTGCGTGAAGGGTCGCTGTAAGCTGACTCCTGCACCAAGGACGACCCGGGGTTGGTCGTCGACTGTATCGACTGCGAGGTGCTGCACTACCAGAGAGAGGGAGAGAGAGAGAGAGAGAGTAGTGACTCATGAGAGGTGACCGCGATGCCTCACCGTCAAGCGTCGCCATGGCAACCCCTCCCTGGAGCCTCCGGCGCTGGAGCGAGGAGGGAATGTATCGAACAAGGGCCTTCTTCTCCCTTCTCCTCCCCTTGTTGGCACTGCCACGCAACTCCACTGCACTTAGCAAAAAGTGCGATGTCGGGCATTCTAGCCAACCTTCCACGTCTCGGAGGGTCCCCAAAGTTCGGGACTCGGCACTGAACCTCGGAATAAATAACTGGAGACTGCAACATTATTGACCTCTACTCCACAGTCCTCTACATACTCGGGCAAATGTCAACTGTTGATTGGTTGGATTAGTGTTTAGATATTAAGTACTTTTGAGGGTTTCATGTTGTCTCAGATTCATCTACATAACCTTTAGGGCAATTGCTAAAGCTCCAAAGGGTTTCGATTTAGTGTTATCGCTAGATTAAACACCGAAGTTTTTCAGTATCCATAAATAGGGACTGGAAAAATTTGCGTTTTCGATGACCTTCAGGATAGACTAAACAGTCCTCAGTATACTCGGGAAAATAACGCCTTAACATTGGCTGCTGGCTTGTGAGTCATCTCAACTGGTCTGCCTGTTATACGATACTTCTTTGGTTGAGTGTTTCTCATTGGCCTAGAGTCGTCCGGATGAACAGTGAACCAATAACAAAAGCAGCTTAAAGGTATATGTATTTGAATTTTAGCGTATCGCGAAATGAATCCGCGAATTTTTCCGGTCTCTATCCATAAATTGACTCTGGATTGTTTGATGTAGGCGGGGCTGTAAGGTCGACATGTTGTCTGATTGACCACTCCGCGCTCACGGAGTTTTCCCCTGGGAAGTGATTGGTAGATCGCGCTCCGCCATACGACTGGTCAGCTCGACCATGCTGTAGTCGGCGCAAGTCACGCGATAGTTCCACTCCTGTGCACGTGGGTGACCAGACACCGGGGCTTGGAGTCCCGTGGAGTTTACATGCCTTGCGGGTACTGGTGGCCTGCTTGCCGCCGTGCCGAACTAACCACCAATCACAGGGGCAAGTTTTAGATTTTAGAAGCGTAAGGCTGTTTCCACACTAAATGCGCGTTACTGCCGCTGCGGCTAAAGCTTCCGCAGCGTTTGTGTTGTCCGAGTATTCGTTCGACCGCCTTTCCTAGAGTGCACAATGTAGGTCTCTCAAGGATGCCTCAACATCGAACATGTAAACAGTTGGTAAAGACGAAATCCCCGAGAAGAAATTGGCAACCGCTCCGATCCATCAATAATTTTTTTAGTCGGATGAATCAGTCGGTACTGCGGTACATAAATTTACGAAAATCGGGGTTCTCTTGCAAGCATCACACGAATCCTCCTAATGTGTATAACTAGGGGCAGGCATTTTTCGCGAATAAATCTGAATGCCTATTAGACTGCAACAAGTTACACCCACACCAGCGGTTTCTTCCTTGTGATTGGCAGCCGTCTGCGAGAGAAGTCGTTGCCTTATTTGACCGGGCCACTCAGGACGCATTCGCTTCTACACTGAATTACTGTGATTGGTGTTGTGACAATCGACGTGGAACTGAAATAAACTCACCTAATCACGTAACACAGACGATGCTACAGTGTTTTAACTTTCAGCTAGTCGCGGAATCTTTTCGCGAAATATGCATGCCCCTATGTATAACTGTAACTGTCGCATTTGACGGGCGTCTTGATCGCAGCAGGAGGGGAGTCGAGGGGCGAGTGAGGTATCTCTCTGTTCCGGTCCAGGGTCTCGTGATCGCGAAACGCATTAGACCAAGTGAATAGAGGCTTCACTGGGGAGAGACCCCTCTCCTGATCCACCCTCGTCCAATGGGATCCTGACCTTCCCCCATTGTGCTGGGCCCCAACTTCATTTCGTTCAATCGCTACACAACGACTTCTTTCGGGCCGCCTCCTACTGTCAGAGGGGAGGCCGTCATACCCTCGTGTAAGGATTAAGTCGAATCTAAGTCATCCCCAACAGTTCGGTTCAAACTGTATATCCCCTCTTTTTGGGGGATAGTTAAAGGAATGTTCTAGTACAATTCAACTTCAATTGCGATTAAGCATTCAAATGAAATGAAGAAACGATGTTCGCTACATAAAATGACGGTTAAGTATGCCCAACTTAAAAAAGTAGCAGGTATCTCAGCAGTGTAAAATTTCCAATTTATTTATTAAAAAAAAAGGGGGGGGGTTGCCTGTAAAGTCGGTTTACGGACGATAATTTTACGTGATAACGTCATAATAAAACATTGATGAAAAATTGCATACTTTTTAATTTTCAAATATTATTTACAGTTTTTGCAAATTTAATTTAAATAATTTGTTTAATTATAACCACGAACAATTAGTTAAAAAGCCCGCCTTAACCTGTTTGATATTATAGAAGATTTTCTCGCACGGTGATTGGCCAGTTCTTGCACGCTCGGCTCAGGCGGAACGTGACAATGAGTCATGCTTTTTCGTGCGTGCAGCCGGCGTTCATCGGTTTATAAGACGTTATAACGTCAAAAACTACATTTCCTGCTGTTTAAAATTATGTATAACACTTAGTATGTATAACACCTAACTCCCCTCGCTATAACACTCGTTGTGTCTCTCTCACTCCCACTTTCTGTCGCGGTGCAACAGACCCCTGTAACAGGCGGACTCCGTCGCCTCAACTCCCAACAGCCCCTTTTGTGTGCGTGAAACCTCAGGTCTTGTCGTCCCCCCCCCCCCCCCCCCCCTGTGGCGCTGCCCCATTATTCCGCGCTGACGCCGCAGCGATGCGTGGTACACACGAAACAAGGAAGAGAGAGTCGCAACTCAGCGTTTTAACGCTCTTTGTCTCGTTTCAACTGTTGTGCCGAATTTTTTTGGGTTCAATATTTTTGTGCTGTCATCATTTGTGGGGGTTTTATTCGTTCTGTTAGACCAATTTTCTTTGTTTTTCTTTGTTTGTTGACCATATTCCTGTTATGGAATATTATGTGGTGTTTATATCCTGTTGACAACAGCAGTTTTTTGCTTAATTTGTGTTTTTTTTTGTCGTTTGGGTATTTTTTAGTTTTCTTCTACAGAAAAAGTGCTTAGCAATGGCGTATGTCCAAAAGTTTACACCAAGCTCTTTTTTTTTTTGGAAGTCAGCTAACTGTGCGGTATTTATTGGCAATCTAAATTACGTTAACGTTTCGAAAGTAAATGTTGGCAATCTTGAATTTTTTTTATGGACGTTTCGTTGCTGGGAATATTAAATATAATTGTTTAAGATTATCTGTTTTGCAATACGGAACAACCAAAACACTATACTAAAATGCTTTATATTTTGGTTCCAAAAATTAAAAAAACTGCATAGTCGCAAACTATGAGTGTTGAAAACCAAAACCTCTGTTTCAATTGCAAAGAAGAAGAAAAAACACGTGCACACGTCTCCACGTATGCACACGGCAGCCATGCTTATTTAATTGCTATAACAAGGTAATTCAACTTTGTCAAAAATTTATTCCTAAGTATAATTTTTTTGCCATTAGGTATTATCAATACGTCACTCCGTTAATACACCACTCCATAAATTATTCTGAAGTAAGAATGTTTGTAAAATTACTTTTTTTTTAATTTAAGTTATTATGTTTAAGTAGTAATGTTGTCTTTATTACATTTAAAACTTAATTTTTTGATGTTGGTATTTTTCAAACGCGCATATTTTTGTTGGTGGTCCGTGTTCAGCCTGCTGTATGCATCGTGACACTGTGACACTGTGTCCGTGAAGCAGCTGAGACTGGCTGGTTGTCGGCTCTCACGGTGCCGAGCGGAACACGTCTCTCCCAGAGCTTCGCGGGGAAGGGGGGGGGAGACGTATGTACTTCCCACAGCGCGCTGTCGCTGGGGGCCATGTTTTATATTCGCATTCCCTCGCCCTCCCCCCCCCCCCTCCCTGGCGAGTAGCCCGCGGCGTCTACAGTCCCGGCGTCCGCAACTGAGCGCCAGTCCCTCGGCGGACCTCCAGGATAGACTCCAATATCCTCTGCACACTCGGGCAAATGCCACCTGTACATCGGCTGCTGACTTGTGAGTCGTCTCGACTGGGTGGCCTGTGATTCGACACTTCTATCAGTGAGGGTCTCTAATTGGACCTCAGTCCTCCAGATTAACAGTGGACCAAAGGCAGAAGCAGCACTAGGGTATAATTATTTGAATTTTAGCATAACACGAAATGAATCCGCGAATTTTTCAGGTCTCTATTAATGACACTTTCTTCGTCTCCTGGCAACAGCTTTTATATCATCAAATGTCTAATTCACTGTCGTATTATAATACAGTCTTTCTGTAATCATCTATGTATGCGATTTTGATAGCCCATAAAAACGTGTTTAATCCAACTTGATTCACAATTCTTTCCTTTTATCTTGTTTCTAAGTTTTTTTTATTAATTGATTTTCTTTAGTTTTTTTTGTTTTGTTTTACACTCAGTCGGGGCAGTGACGTACCCACGAGGAGTGCGAAGTTTGGGTTCACTGCCAGCAGCGCGTCGTTCAGTGACTAGCAGATCAGTCAGTGGCGTGTAGTTTTCACTACAGCTGTAATAGTAGGCTACTGTCCACAGAAGTAGAGACCGGAAAAATTCGCGGATTCATTCGGTGATAGGCTAAAATTCAAATACATATATACCTTGTAGATGATTTTGCTATTGGCTTACTGTTAATCTGGACGAATCTCAACCAATTATAAACCCTCAACCAAAGAAGGATCGAATCACAGTCAAACCAGCTGGGACGACTTACAAGTCGGCAGCCAATGAACTTGCGTTACTTGCCCGAGTGTACAGGGAAATGCGTAGACTATCCTGAAGGTCATCGAACCCGCGAATTTTTCCGGTCCCTAGCCATAGCTGATTGGAATTAGGTAACTACTTCCTTTTCTCTTGACAGAGTTAGGTATTTTTCAAGACAGTTTTCAACGGGAGTTTGAATAAGCTTAAGAACCATTCGAATTATAACATCCCGAAATCATTCAAACATTTTTTTAGTAATGATAAAAAAAAATTTGTTTCATACTTAATACAATTTTGTGCGTGCCGGTTATATTGTTCCGAAAAAGTTTCCATAACTGGATTGATTGTTTCCGGACTTGAAAAGCAAGAGAGCAGAAATATTTTATCGTGCCTGGTACTACTAACTTTTCCGCGTTTTTTTTATTCGCATATCTAATTTAACCGAAGGGAAAGTGACAATGGCGACGCTTAAAAGAGCGCGTCTTGCTGGCTGCAGAGTTTATACCAGAGAGATTCAGCTCTCTCTCTCTCTCTCTCTCTCTCTGGCCTATCGCGCCGGCTATGAGCCTCCAACCACCTCCCCTCATCAAACATCCGCCTTTCCGCCTTTTGACTCTTCCTCGCCAGAGAGTTCTAAATATTCCGTCTCGTGCTCACGCCTGAAGAGCGCTTCTCTTCCCCCTCTTCGCAATTTCCTTTTGGGGCGCTATCCGTCTCCTTGTCTCCTCCTCCCCCCTCCATCACGCTCGTCGCGAGTTGGGCTGGCGGAGGATCTCATTTCCACCTACAAGGCCTCGTCCAACTCATCCGAACTGCTGAGAGAGGGATTAAAGGGAGAGAGCAGAACCAAAGCCAGCCAACTTGGTTTCAACAGGTTTTATGTCATGGAACTATTTTCTTTTAAGTTAGCGTAATGCCTGCAGAGAATAGTGAAGTCCTTGGCGGTATTTTTTTTTATATATAAATTACTACGTTTCTCTTAATATTATTGATGGATTACATGCTAGGTCTGGTGGTATCTGCCTCAACAAAGTCACATTTTCAATATTAAACGGTAAAGTCTTGTTAGGGCATGAATGGACTGAGTCGGTTGCCATCTCCACCCCTCGCCTGTCGGAGCTGAAGTACCACAGATCACTCTCCGAGACGTCGAGGGTTAGATTCCCGGGCGGCATCTAACAACAGTGGTAAACGTTGCCGACGTTGCTCCTGATAATAGTCCTTTAGAATAATACTATTCCAGCGCATTTCTGACGTCATGTTAACAGACGTTAAATCAACCAGTTGCATTAATGAATGTAATTATAACAATAAAATTTTGAAAATAAAACTTCCAACCTATTTCAAAAGTAAGGCACAACCTGTAGTATTTAATTTGTTTGTTATCTATACATAGAGACCGGAAAAATTCGCGGATTCATTTCAAGACACGCTAAAATGCAAATAATTGTTTTTTTTATGCGACTTCTGTCATTGGTTCATTGTTAATCTTGGAGGACTGAGGGCCAATTAGAGACCCTCACTCATAGAAGTGCCGAATCACAGGCCACCCAGTCGAGACGACTCACAAGTCAGCAGCCAATGTACAGGTGGAATTTGCCCGAGCGTGTAGAGGATATTGGAGTCTATCCTGGAGGTCATTGAACCCGCGAATTTTTCCGGTCTCTAAGGATCGGTGGTTCTGTGGTAGTAGGGCGGAGGGTGCAATCTCCCGACTGCTCGTACACTCGGCTGTGCGAGGGCACGTACTGCGCGGGGAGTGCAAGCCGCGCCCAGAACAGCCAGGACTCACGGCGTGTGTCCAGCTGAGCCTGCCCCGAGTGTCCGTGACGCTTCAGGACACCCGCTGAATCTGAATCGCCCGCCATTGTCGTGGTCGACACTCCTCGAAGCAGGCGTGCCTTTGTTCCAGTAGTGCATTCGCTGGAACGTAGTGCGTCATAAATTGGGACTGGAAACATTCGCTGTTTCGATGACCTTCAGGATAGACTACACAGTCCTCAGTATACTCGGGAAAATAACACCTGTTCATTGGCTGCTGACTTGTGAGTCGTCTCAACTGGTTTGCCTGTGATACGATACTTCTTTGGTTGAGTGTTTCCCATCGGCCGATAGTCGTTTAGACGAACAATGAACCAATAACTAAAGCAGATTAAAGGTATATGTGTTTGAATTTTAGCGTATCGCGAAATGAAAGAGTTTAAATTAATTTAAATTAGTTTGAAAAATTGAGCTGGTATTGTTGGTATAAAATCTATAACTCTGATAGAGGCGAACTTTGTTTGTTTATTTATTTCGTTCGGACATCTCGTGGATAGCGAGGTCATTAGAGACTGGTGAACTAAACTCAACAAGACAGCTGAAGGAAACTGTGAAAGTCTAGCCGGTCACGGCCGTCGGTAAACCACGGACAGAAGTCGAGCCCGGGCAACGAGCTCGCAGTGACGGGATCCGAAGGTATTGTGTAGGTTCGTCAAGAAATGTACGTTGTTTCGGACTGTCACTCGTACTTCCATGAAGTGGACGATGGTATCAGGGGGAGGGGTGTGGGGGATGCTGGGAGGCCGGCTTGTCGCCTCGCGCCTGGCGTGCCAGCTGGTGTTGCCATGACGACCCGCCCTCATCTGCCACGTGATCAATAACACGGGCATCAGCAGCGGGGCCGCCTCGCAACTTGCAGCGCTGCAGAACGTGTAGTACTCGCAGGTTGTGATTGGTTCTCTCTCTCTCCCCTCCTCTCCTACCCACACCCACGAGTCTCCACATGCTGCCGGGAGGCGCGACTCTCGTCCCTATGCACGACCTAGCCTGTCTCTTCTCAATGCGAGTTGGAGCGAGATGATTAACAGAGATTTCTTTGATGAGATGAGAGTTGCACAAAAAGAGCCTGCAAAGAAAAAAAGAAACCAAATAATAAATGAAACAAAACCTTAAGTCCTCGGTCCCACACGTAAGGAAGGTTTTGTTTTTCTTCTCTTCATTACCTCGTTATTGCTATTAGTAAGGGATATTTTGCAAGTTTTAACCCGGTGGTTAGTCACGCAAATGATCATATTCATGAACACTCGCGTGACGGGATATTACACTTGCTGAATAGCTGTTGAAAATACTAGCGACAGAACAGAGGCAAGGGAATTATCGGGTTAAAAATGGCAAAATATCCCTTTATAAATAGCAGTGAGGAAAAAATTTAAAAAATCAACATGGCGTGTGAGACCCAGCCTTATGTGAAAGGATTTTAAGAATCTCATCTGGAGGGTATCTCCCAGTAAATAGTTCCTTAACACAGAGCTAACCGTCTGCAGCCTCCTAAAGTTTCTTGATCGAAGTGCACAGCATTTAAAAAGAATTCGTGAAACATTGTGTAAGGGAAGGTCCAGTCCCTCTTTTTTTATTTTTTTATTTATTATTAAATACAAAAGCATGGATGCTTAGTGGGGGAAAATGATTATAACTAAATCAGAGTTTGATGTGAGGGCACCTGCATCCTTTTGAAACTACTTGTGGAAAGATGTCATTTATGTTATGTTATAATAATACAAGAGTTTGAGATTATTTTATTTTACTGGTCTAAGCATTTGATTATTCACATTTTTTTATAAAAAAGATATAATTCCTGCATAAAATATATGCAATAAATTAATTTAATAAATATGATTCTTACAGATGAATTATTAATTAATTATCGTTTTGCATTTTATATAGTTGATTCAAAATATTAAAGCCCAATCATAATACTTTCAGTTGTTGTTGTTATTACGACTAAACGAAAAAAATAAAGATACCAAAATTAAAATTACCATACAAAAAATTACATTAAAAAAGTTGAACTCCTTGAAAAATTAAAAACTTTCAGTGCCGTAAGAATGACCTAAAAGTGGGACAGTAAGATAATGTATAGAGAGCAATATCGAGTTTTACGCACCGGAATTACATTTATCATCAAATGAAACGTGAACGTTTTACTCTTTGTGATGGTCGCGTTTTCCTTCCTTCTTCTTCGGGCGTGTTTGCTTTCAACTGCCGGCAGCTGAGTCGAGGTCAGCTGACATGTCCCCCCTCCCCCCTCCCGCATGGCACGTGCGGATATGTGACGTCACTACTGACGGTCTGCAGACGATGTTTTTTCAGTCCAACGGAACACACATCGTAAATTTTTTAACATTTCTTGACCAACAGATTCAAACATTTTTTTACGACGTCAAATTACTTCTTTAAAGAATGATATATGCTCGTTCATTGCATTCAATAATTAAAAAAAAAAGCGATTGAATATTTGAATGCCAATTGTCAGCAATCGTTGCTTAGTTGGCACACTATCAACTCCGTTCAAATTTTTGTAAACTTTATAAAACTAATCTAACAATTTTGTCTGGAACAATTTTTGTTTAACTAAACACTGCTGCAAAGCGTGAAAAATGCCGGCGTTGAAGGACATAAAATTTAATAACTCCCTTATTAGGTTGGTACAATATCAAATCTGTTACAATTGACTGTACATTTTTTTTTTTTAAATAAATTTCCATACGGTCAACCATTACTGCAATGGGTGGAAAAAAAAACAATGGTTGAAGGACAAAAAGAATATTAGATGCCTTACTATGTTCACTATCAAATTCGTTCAAACTCATTGTAAGACTTCTAAATATTATCTTAAAAATTGGTCCAAGGCAAATTTTTATATGATGAAATTTAGTTTTTGAAGTGTGTGTGTGTGTGTATATATATATTAGTACGCGTAGTATGAAATTCGTTCTACTTATTCGTTGCTGCATGCATTGAATTCAATACATTCGAAGCTTTTTCTCTGTGTGGAATATGAGAAACGTTCAGGTAAGAAATAGGTAGGTACTTCGGTGCGTCGCGTCGGTAGGCTGTATGGGAAGGGAATGTTTGTTATTGTTTTATCCGTGTTCGATCTCCAGTGAAGCCACTGGAGACGGGCAACTGTCAGTCGGCGAAGAGCAATGCGCGCCACGTGTCTCGCGAGGTGAATGAAGCTGTCACCGCGCTGTCAGATAGAGTTGAGCTCCGCTGGAGACGGCGCGGCGGTGCGGCGGTGTGTCAAAGGCCTGCCTGCACCCCCTCCTCTCACCACCACCCTCCAGCCAATCACGTGTGGTCCTGACGCGGCACTTCCTCGCGGCTGTGGGGTCTGCAGCTGCGTCACGCACGGGCCACAGGCTGGGGCGAGAGGGGGGAGGTCGGCGCGTGGCTGTTGACGGGCCTCTCAGCGCCTGTCGGCGTGATGACGTCATCACAGTTCAACAAGATACAACGTGCGTCGATATAGTCGTGATTTTTTTAAATTTATCTTTTCAATGTTTTCAGAAAAAAAAAATCCCTCGTACCGTGAGAACCAGTGATGCATCCAGAGACCGGAAAAATTGGCGGATTCATTTCACGACAGCCTGAAATTCAAATAGTTATACCTCAGTGCTGCCTCTGCTATTGGTTAACAACTCACCTGGATGACTCTGGGCCAATGAGAAACACCCGACCAAAGCTTTATCGAATCACAGGGCTGCTACGTTGGGACACCTCCACAAGACAGCAGCTAATGAGAGGGTGGCATTTTACCGAGTGTACGTAGAACTATAAAGTTAATCCTAGAGGTCATTGAACCCGCGAATTTTTTCGGTCTCTATGCATGGCTATTGAGGGCATTAAAATAGTAGCATATTATTTAAAAAAAGCATAAATCCAATATCAAGGAATTCGAGGGTGTTCAAGGTTTTTATTATTCCTGGAAAACACAGATTTTGGACACACGAGTTGGTTTTATAACCCGGGTTGGACTCCGTGCGGGTTCTCCTTCCTCTTCCTCGCTCGTCGCGGCACGCCCCCCCCCCCCCCCCTTGCAGCCGCCGGTAACGGTTCCCCGGCCCCAGGCGTCGCTAAGGGCGTCGCTGCCTCGCTCCGGGAGCACGCCGGCGCCCCTACGTGGGCCCGAGTCTCCAGCGAGACGTCATGCACACAGGCGTGCCAACTCACCTTCAGTCTCCCGAGACGCTAGAGTAGCTGAGCCCTTCGTTAGTGTGCAAGTGGGGATATTAATATTCTTTAAAACTCTGTTTCCTTTTGAACGTTGGGTAAGGTTTAGGATTTTTTATTTAATTTTATTTTTAACATTGCCGCAATTGTCAGTTAAAAACAGTTGGAGTGTTGAGAATGCGGATCCCAAACAAACTGGGATCTCCCGTAATAAAGCTTACGTTAAAACCGGATTTAAATAAAAAATATTCGTTTTCTATACATCTTAATCTTCAAGAAAGTGTAATTTTTTCAAATGTTTTTTTTTATTAATCCAGTAATTATTTTTAATCTAGCGAGGGGAGAGTTCCGACTCACCGATGAAGTAGAAGCAGGCAGACGCCATTTCAGCGGCGTGTACTATCTCTGAGTGGGAACTAGCAGGCGCGGGAAAGCTCTTTACAGATTTCAAAATAAAATTTACTAAATCATTAGTTCCCAATATAAATGAGTTAGTGGCTTGGTTTAGTGGTTAGACGCATCGTCTGATAATTTGCAGTTTTGGGTTTTGAATCGCAATACAGTCAAAAATATTTTATACGTTTATTTTTTTTCTCGGAATATTAAACAATTACAGAAATTAAATAATTTTAAACTGTTAGATTTATATATTTAAAAAGAATATATTCCATATTGTAAAGTTTTCTTTGATTTAGTTAATTAATGTGTTTAATTAGTAAATGTTTTAAATTATACATTTTGGAATTATATTTACTGTCGAGCGTGGTTTGTGATTTAAACTTTCGTCCTTCAATAGTAACGTTTTGTTGTCGTTATATCCCCATTTGATCCTTTTTGTTTATCTCTTTCGGGCCTTCAGAACACATGGCCTTGGCAGGTGTTTCAAATCCCCTATAGTCGGCCATTATCATACATTTTTTCCCTTCAAATCCCTAAATGATAGACTCCATGATCCTCTAAGCACTCGTGCAAATTACATCTGCTGATTGGTTACAGACTCGTAACACCTGTTGACTGGAATGATCGTGATTCGCTAATTCTTCTGTTAAAGATTTTTAATTGGCCCAGAGTCCTTAAGATAAACTGTGGCCCAATCACCGAAGCAAAATAATGTCAAAAGTATTTGGACTCTATCCTATGGCGAAATGAATCCACGAATTTAACAGGTCTCTAGTGATCAGGAATCAGGGATCTGGCAACAGTGGAGGCGGGCCTCGAGACAGCCAGGGACGGCTAGTTGGTCAGATGCCCGTCGACCCTGGGAGAGCCACTGTCGCGCCGAGCTCCGGCGGAGAGTGGACCGTGGACTTCATGACAGAGTGATTCATGTGTGGACAGAAGTTTCAAGTGTTGTAATTAAATTAATAGTGTGAATAGGAGGTAGTAAATAAAACTGTAGTTAATTAATTGGGCTATACTTTTCGAACCGGTTTTCCCACTCGTAACAATAGGTTAACGTGTTGTTTCTGACTAGTAAATCAGTCCAATTCACCGGGAATGTGTTATTGAGATAGTTGAACTCCTTGGAACTAATTTAAAATTTAACTGATGACAAAACTGATACATCGGTGTAATTTTTTAATTGAAATAAACTGACACTATAAATTCACAGAAACGATTGGAACATATTGCATACTTTACTACATAAGGTTTTTAAAATGTTTATTTTATATGTATTTTTAGAAAATAAAGTATATAAAAAGGGGTCCTCAGATTGATACTTTACTGGGGAGTAGCAGTCACCAGAGAAACCTCACAACGGGACCTCCGTCCTGCTTGCCTCTGGAATCATTTGCGTATCAACGATGTACATTTAAGTTTCGTTAGACACATAAATATAAAACAGCTTAATGACCTTCTTGTGGTATATAAATCAGGCTTTAATATTTGTACTTTATAATAAAGTATTGTTTCTTTTTTTTTTCAGGTGAGTACGAGTTAAATATTTCTCCCATTGCATTAGCGGCTCAAGTATTGGTCTGGTGAGTTCTGCTGTGGCCCTTATCACACACTGTTTCCATTCAATACATGTGTGTGTTTATTTACTCGTCACAACTGATTGAGTCGTGGCTCCTACCTGTGTTGGGGTGCATCTCCCGAAACATGCACGGCTTTGACTTCGGCAAACTTTTGGTTCTTAGCTCTTTAACGGCGGGCATTACAAGAAATTAAAAAGGCTAGCTTTCAACAAAATCTTGTTTATAATTATTAAACTAAGAATTTCACATGTGGTTATAAAATAAATAAAATATTTTAAAAAAGTACCAAGGTAAATGAACATTTGTTAGAAACAAATATTCACTTTGTAATTAAGCTATCTTCCAATCATCACTAAGTATATAGGAACTAGCAGCACATTGATTTATGACCTGCATTTATTTATTTTTTATTTGTAGAGACCGGAAAAATTCGCGGATTCATTTCGTGTTATGCTAAAATTCAAATAATAATTATACCTTAGTGCTGCTTCTGTCATTGGTTCACTGTTAATCTGGAGGACTGAGGGCCAATTAGAGACCCTCACTCATAGAAGTGCCGAATCACAGGCCACCCAGTCGAGACGACTCGCAAGTCAGCAACCAATGAACAGTTGGCATTTGCCTGAGTGTGTAGAGGATATTGGAGTCTATCCTGGAGGTCATTGAACCTTCGAATTTTTCCGGTCTCTATTTATTTGTGATGTAACGAGTATTCTTCAATGAGATTTAATATTTCCCGTAAAGAATTTTCTGCTACTTTTTTTTTTTTTTTTTTACAAATAATTGCCCAATTTAACGAAACGTGTTCACTTCAGAGTCGTCATTGCTGCCGTCTCACGTGGTTGGTGTGTGTTGTTGATGTGGACCTGTACGTCTACTCGTGCTACTTTCCTCGGTCACTGGCGCTCCTTTCGAACTGTCCTATCGCCTGCGCAAACAGCGGGTCTCTCCGGGCGAGCTTTCTCCCGAGGCGCGGACCTTGGTTCGAGGCGAGTCTTCAGGTTCACCAGCTTTCCAGTTTCCCTTTCCCTCCCCCCCTTCCCTCACCCTCTTCGCCCCTATCCTCCTCTAGCATCGCCCCTGCAGTCGAGGTTACCTCGCGAGCTTGTGTGCTGCTTCGTTCGCTCGCACGTAGTCCAAGCTGGGGACGCACCACATCGCCGAAATACATTAACCCCGAAAAATGCCATTGCAGGACTGCCACAAAGGTTAGGTTAGGTAAGGTTAGCACACGAATTCATTAAGTTGTTTTTCATTTTGCTCCTGTGGCCCCCCTCCGCTTCCCGCAGCAGCATTTTTCGGCGTTACTGTATTTCGGCGTTGTGGTACACAGCAGTTTTCTAGCTGTCGGCGTTACGGTCAATTTGGCATTTGCAGCGTTATGGTATTCGGCGTTGTGGTAACGACCCGTCCAAGCTCACGTGACGAGGGTCGCGGGTTCGAGTCCAGCGCTCGCCCGATATGGCTGCCTGGGTGATCGAGCCCGCTTATAAGCCTGGAGTCTCGCTCGTGATAACCGCCAGAGCACGACTGCGTCGTCGTGGAAACAGCAGCTTTCTCCCCTCCGCTGTTTGACTCGCCGCGACTTGGTGGTCAGCGATGCCAACGTTGCCGTTTGTTTGTCGGTTCGTGGCATGGTCCGGGGGCGGCCACTAGTCACCACCCACCTGTGTGCGGTCCTCTGGAGTACACTCGCGGCTCTATAGTCTGTCCCACGGTTAGATGGCGCCCATTGTAGCTTTGCTGATACCACCCGGCTTGTTGAGGTCTTCTAACACCATAAAATAATTACACTAGAAGTACCAACACAGTTGTAGTAGTCATTCTGAAAGAAATAAAATTAATAATTAATTGCTAATTACTAGAGACCTGCAAAATTCGCGGATTCATTCAGTGATAGGCTAGAATTCAAACACATATACCTCTTAGATAATTTTGCTATTGGCTTACTGTTCATCTGGACGAATCTCAACTATTTATATACCCTCAACCAAAGAAGGGTCGAATCACAGACAAACCAGCTGAGACGACTTACAAGTCGGCAGCCAATGAACATGCGTTATTTGCCCGAGTGTACAGGGTTATGTGCAGTCTATCCTGAAGGCCATCGAAACCGCGAATTTTGGAGGTCTCTACTAATTAACAATTATTATTTCACAGATGAAACTATTTTTAGCTGTCGGCGATCACTATTAATAACAAGGCTTTACATTAAATTATGTAAGTAATTTGCTCACAGTTAAAATTTATAATATTAGGTATATAATTATTTTTTTCTCGCAAAAATGGTTGAAAACAATATTACGTCATTCAGATACGCTCATTTAAGTAAAAATTTAATACCATGAGATGAAGTTCTTTATTACATACAAGTAAAATTATTTCCAAAATTGTCATTCTAGGTTTTCCTTTACAAATACAATGCTTCAGATACACTTATGAAGTTGTGTCGTGAATAGTTGTGCTGTCTGGCAACAGTGGACAGCGCGCGTGGGAAAAGAGACGAGAGCTGGAGTCACAACACCGCGAGCTCTGTTCCGGCTGTCGGCAACTCTTTCCCAGCCAAATACGTTTATAAATTGCAGTATAGAAAGTGATAAAAAACAGTGTAGAAGAGAAAAAGAAAATGCTATCTCAGCCCATGATTGATTTTTCTTTATTTTGGCTGATTTCTGTAGTCCTTCAACCCAATGTCATGCAAAATACAACTTGCCTGAACTTTATTAATTAAGAGTTATTCGCTGAATTCACCCGATCTTAAATTAAATATTGAACAATCTACAATAATAACATCGTTTGTTCAAACAGGCGAGGACACGCTATAAATGTCAAAGTGTACCCGCAGGTAACACGAAATTTAGTTTCCGACGTGATAACGTCTTATAAATCGATGAACGCCGGCTGAACGCACACGAAAAATTGTCACGTTCCGCCTGAGCCGAGCGTGCAAGAACCGGCCAACTACCGTGCGAGAAAATCTTCTGTAATATCAAACAGGTTAAGGCGGGCTTTTTTTAACTAATTGTTCGTGATTGTATTCAAACAAATTATTTAAATTAAATTTTGCAAAAACTGTAAATAATATTTGAAAATTAAAAAGTATGCAATTTTTTCATGAATGTTTTCTTATGACGTTATCACGTAAAATTATCTTCCGTAAACCGACTTTACAGACAACCCCTCTTTTTTTTTTTTTTCATTATAAAAGATTTAGCAAGTGGGAAAATTTTTTTGTTGAAGTTTAGTTTTGTGAGGTTTCCGTCGTGCGGCTGACAGCTCCAGAGTCATGACACGTGACCACGGCTGCGGGTTCACCCACCTGCGCCCCGCGGCCAGGTGCGCGGCGATGGCGCGCAGATAGCAGCTCGCCATTCGCCGCGGCAGCCTGTGTACACTGCCAGAACCCACACGCCACGTGCAATGCTCTGTCCAACTCTTCTTCCAGACCCATCCTTCTGTTTTCCCCTAAGCCTCCTGCTCGATATTAATGCATGAAATTTTGCATCCCGCAAGTTCACAAAGCCAAGTGGAAACTGTTTTTAAAAGAATTGTAACAATATTGGCAGATTTTTTAATATCAAATTCCGTGTCGAAAATCAGGTCCAAAGCCGGGGTTTAGTATTTTATCGAGTCTTTTTTCGTTTTTATCGAAGCCGTTTCATTATTACAGTTCAAAATTTCGATCTGAATTCTAGCGGCGGACGCGGAAACTAAGTGTGATTCGCGTCAATAAATGTAGTGTAAAACACTATTCTTGTCCTATATTTATCACACTCGGCATTACTTTAAAGAATTGTGCGTTAAATGTCTTGTCCGAGTTTCGTATTATTATTAGCAAAAAAGAGAACACGTGAATTTGATTTTTCTCGTTACCTAGGTTAGATGTTACACAACTTAAACTTGTCCCCTCCCTTGAAATTTTTCTGTCGCAAATGTTCCCAACAGACGACTGCACGACAGAAATACTTCGGGTCGGTTCGAGCCTAGCATTTATTCGTTATAAAAACATGGTTTCATTTATTCAAAGAAAAAATATGAAAAAAACTTATGTTCGAATTTAATTAATCCAAAAATAAAAAAAACAATATGATAATTGATAGTAAAATTATACTTTATATTTCTTTGAGTTCAATATAGTTTTTCTTTGTATAAATAAAACTTCGTCATTAACAAAGTTTTTGCACGGTTTTAATGGCAATGGAAGCTTATTTAAATATTTAAATTTACATATTTCAAACAAACTCCTTTTTTTTCTTCATAGAATGGAAAGCTATTTATAAGATATATTTTTACCTAGTTAACACGAATTCTCCCTCAGTTTAGCGAATATTTTTACACTATATTTTCTTATAATCCGTGTGTCACGTCGAAAAACGTATCTGAATGTATTATTTTTGTAATAGGCTACGTAATATTACATATAATGTTATTAGGAATAGATGTATTTCGTAATAAAATTTCCTAAGCAAGTAGAGTGAAATAATAAACAATTAATGGAAGGTGCAGTTAATTTAAAAGGGATGTTGTTAAATTAACAGCAAATTTACTTTTTTTTTTATAAAGTCATGGTAGTATGACGGCTGGAAGAATTATTGTTCACGAGCGCTTTGCCGTATTCTCGCGAGATTTGTTTTTCTTGCAGCGTATACCTGGGCCCCAAGAACCTTCTGGTCCCGAGAGAAGCTGTTTGGTGGTAACTGAGGTCGCGGGCGGGACTAGCTTCTGCAGTCTGCATGTTGGCAACAGTCGCGCCGATTGGTCGCGGCATTTCACTGGCCCCCCGCCCGGCGCGACGGGTGTGCTCGCTCGCTGCGCCGTGACGTCAGCTGGCGACCAGCTCCCCTCGCTCTTCACCGCACGTGTCTCTGACAGAGAGGTTTCTGCACCGCCGCAACCCACCTCCACCCAAGTATAGTCTCGAGTCGCCGCTCAACAGCTGCCGTTCATTCGTTTTTGAACTCATACTTGGGCCTTGCTCAAAGAGAAAACGTGTGTGGTTTACGTTCTTTAAGTGATTCAGGCAATGGTGACTTTTGATTTAATACACTTTATTGGACATAATGCCATTGCAGTTTTGCACTGTTTGTCATTTAAAAACATAAAAAAACGCAAACTAAGAAATAAAAATGAAAACATAAACCCAACAGAGAACAAGCCTAAAACAGCTAGCCTATGTCAAACAGATAAACCCAACGATGTACCTAAAACAGATATTATGGTCTGATCAGGCTGTTTGTGCCTGATGTCGGGAACATAAGCCAGTCCTGAAACGTCGCAACTGTTTTTGTCGTAGGAAACCTACTGTGCTGTCGTAGTTGTGTTGTTCAAGAATCAATCTTACCCCTCTCCCCTCCCCCTCGCCATTTTTTTTTTTCAATTCAAGCAAACCAAAACCTTTCCCGACAACATCTCGTATCGCCACCACTAATTCCAATATTTAAAATATTTTTTGATTCATCTTAGATGGTAAATAAATATATTTATTTGCAGTCATTTCGCTTTCAATACATCGCGAATCGGATAGTACGCGAAAAATACCAGTTTTTAAAACATTTACGATAAACGCGTATGTATCTTTCAATACAGATAATCCAGTTCATCTGCCCTCCAACTTTTTTTTGTTCTAACGCTACGATATTTAAGTGAGTAAAAATGACTCTGCCAGTTTAATGCCCCCCCCCCCCCCTCCCCCGGATCAGAGCGAGTGGCTGGCTCGACAGTAATCAGCGAGGCATCGTCTGTTCGAACCAATGGGCATTCAGGCCCATTCGGGAGATTCATCACACCGAGTTACAGATTAGCTCTCATTTTCGGTCGGCTAGCGTAATCAATTTGTTGGGATAGTTAAACACCAGTGTAACAGTTAGCTATCGGCCGAAAGGGACGCGAGACAAAAAAGAAAAAAAAGCGTATTGGGCATTTTTACAAATTCTTATAAATTGAGATATATTTCAAGCCTTGGATAACATATTCTTCTCATATTATACTAAGAATATTATCTTTATATGTTTGTGCAGTCGCATATTATAATTATTTTGCAAAATCATGTATATAATACTTTCAGTTTCTTCCTCGGTAAAGCGCCTCTATGAACTTACGACCCTTGTACATGAATTGTGTTCCTGCAAAGTTTCAATGGAGTGGTAAAGTTAATGGTTACTTGCACTTGGCTGTACCACTTATAATAGTCCTTATAATTTTTTTTCAAACCCATAAAACATCCGTTTCAGAACATTTTATTGCAAAAAAAAAAAGGTGCATTTAGGAATAAACAAAAAAATTGCGTTGGCAGGCATAAACGCTCTTTAAAACTGTTTGTAACGTATTTTTTGAAAGCATTCAGCAATGTAACTATTCCGTCATCTGCAGTCACCGACGCGAAATAATGTTAGTTCCAACTGACTGTTGCTTGCCAACTACACACTATAAAGGTGTAAGATAGCTTGGGAATGTGGGGTAATAATTTGGATGGCTATTTAAAAACAGATATTATATAAAAACACTGATGAAAAATCAATCACGTAATTGCGCTTTAGTGCTTGAAATACACGGTTTTAAATTAAAGTATTGAACGTATTCTCAATAAAAACTGTCTTGGCTGTCGAAGTCGTGCGATATTCCTCTTGGAGCTCAGCCTCTAAGGCCGAGGTAGTTCACTAGACAACGACCTGCGTGGAAGCCCGCATGCAAGACTTGTGCCTTGCTCGCTCTGAACCACACGCCACTCTTAGACCAGCACCGCAGGGTTTCCCTTCCAGGAGGGCAGTCGCCCCGCCTGATGGCGAGCAAGGGGCGACGTACCTTGGTGGATGACCTGTCGGGCCGACAGCTACACCGCAGGATGATTATGACATGTGACTGCACAAACGTTCATAGCTGATATTCCGAGAAATGAATAAGTACCAAGGACAGTAAAAAAAAATATTATATAATCTTCTTCTTAGTACACTCTGAGAAGAATACGCTATCCAATTGTTTAAATATCTGTCTCAATGTTGTCTACGTGTCCGGTCTAGGTCCAAGGACGCGGGTTCGCCTCGCGCCCGTGTGGAGCGCTGGTGTCGCGTGTCCCTTCCCCCCTCCCTCCCCTGAAGGCCGCTGCGCTCCTGACCAACTGCAACTGGCAGCCCCATTTTACTCGCGTGCTCGCGTTTCCTCGAACCAGCGTTTTCAAACTGCATCGGGTCGAATGGGACTTTCCATTCGCGATGGATAGAGACCTGCAAAATTCGCGGTTTCGATGGCCTTCAGGATAGACTGCACATACCCCTGTACACTCGGGCAAATAGCGCAAGTTCATTGGCTGCTCACTTGTAAGTCGTCTCAGCTGGTTTGTCTGTGATGCGATCCTTCTTTGGTTGAGGGTTTATTACTAGAGACCTGCAAAATTTGCGGATTCATTCAGTGATAGGCTAGAAGTCAAACACATATACCTCTTAAATAATTTTGCTATTGGCTTACTGTTCATCGGGTCGAATCTCAACCAGTTATAAACCCTCAACCAAAGAAGGATCGAATCACAGACAAACCAGCTGATACGACTTACAAGTCGGCAGCCAATGAACTTGCGTTAATTGCCCGAGTGTACAGGAATATGTGCAGTCTATCCTGAAGGCCATCGAAACCGCGAATTTTGGAGGTCTCTATTTATTACTGGTTGAGATTCGTCCAGAAAAACAGTAAGCCAATAGCAAAATTATCTAAGAGGTATATGTGTTTGAATTCTAGCCTATCACCGAATGAATCCGCAAATTTTGCAGGTCTCTAGCGATGGAGCGTATTTGTAAACCGGAACGTGCGCACTCAGGGTTGCCAACACTGCCGCTCCCTCCGAGGTCACGTCTCAGCTCCGTACTGCCCGGTGTCTGGCGTGGGGAGTCAGTCAGTGCTAACTCGGTACATTCGAGGTTGAATGTTGTACTTACGAGGTATTATTGAGGCCTTGGTGGCTGGAACAACCGGTGATTCACGAAGCAGCAGCGGTTGTAAACACTAGCACGCAGCTGTCAACATGAATGAGAGGGGCCGTGACCCCCGCCCACGGGTCGCGGCTGAGTCACCGCAGTCTGCCGGCGAGGCGGTGCGCGGCCACGGCTGACTCACGTCGCGGTGCGGCGAGACGTCCCTCCGGCTCCCGGAGACTGCCTGGCGCCGTCCCTGGCGGCGCCTCAAGGGAACCGATGGATAGGGACCGGAAAAATACGCGGGTTCAATGACCTACAGGATGAACTCCATAGTTCTACGTACACTCGGTCAAATGTCACCCACTCATTGGCTGCTGTCTTGTGAGACGTCCCAACCTAGCAACCTGTGATTCGATAAAGCTTCGGTCGGGTGTTTCTCATCGGCCCAGAGTCATCCTGGTGAGTTGTGAGCCAATGGCAGAGGCGGCACTGAGGTATAACTATTTGTATTTTAGCCTATCGCGAAATTAATTCGCGAATTTTTCCGGTCTCTACCGATTGACTAGTAACATTTTTTTTTTTTTTACAGAAATATCAGTAGAGACCGGAAAAATTCGCGGATTCATTTCGTGATACGCTAAAACTCAAATACATATACCTTTAAGCTGCTTTTGTTATTGGTTCACTGTTCACCAGGACGACTCTGGGCCGATGGGAAACACTCAACCAAAGAAGTATCGTATCACAGGCAAACCAGTTGAGACGACTCACAAGTCAGCAGCCAATGAACAGGCGTTATTTCTCCCTAGTATACTGAGGACTGTGTAGTCTATCCTGAAGGTCATCAAAAGCGCGAATTTTTCGAGTCCCTAAATATCAGTGATATACACTTATAATTTTGTGACTACCATTGGCCTATTTTACTGAGTTAACGACAGTAGTTTTTCACTGGTTGAAATCACTTGTTCCTGTTCAGAGTTCACTCGCGCCACTATCTGTGGGCTCAAATCTCTGAGCATAAATTTATTTCTTGAGACATGCTTGTAGACTCAAAAACCAGCCAGACAGAAGACCGAATAACCCAAAGTTGGCAGATTTTGGTGAAATGAGATCAGCCAAAGTAAGCAAGACTGTGGAAACCAGCTTCAATGCCATCCACTGAATCATCTAATTTCTTGATTCATAACTGCTCTTGCACACCGTAATAATTTTGCGAATATATTTTAGTGTTGGGATATACTTAAGATTATGATATAGGCCTGTTAATATTTTACTTTTGACGAGCCTTGCACATTGCAAACTAAATGCCAAATACGTTCAGCGCACATCTGACCTCGTGGCAGCAGACAATGAGAGTTGTAATTGAACACGCGGCAGACACTACAGGCAGTCTCCCAAGGACGCGCACCAAACGCACGGGCTCCGATGTGTTCTGCTCGGGAGAGGCCGCCATTAGACTCGACAGACTCTCCACATACGACACTCACGCCCTCCCGACTAGGCCAGTCAACAAGAGGCAAAGTAAGCACTTTTTACCAGCAGACCTGAATACTTGATATAAGGGTAATTCGAGGACGCTGAATCAAATGGTGTTAATCTTTTTGAAATCGGACGTGAAGTTTTTGGAGAAAAGGGTTAAAAATTGGTTTGACTCAGTTTTTCTCAGAATCTAGGCGTTTAAGCGAAAAACGTTTCAAACAAAAGTTGGTGGAGAATCAAAAAATACACAAAAAAGGTTCCCAGGCCCATCTTCTTATTTGTAAACATGAGCGAGAAATATTTGAGAGAAAGTAGTGAAGCGTAATTGTAAAAGTTGGGCTAGTGTGCGGGCGAGCGTACGTGTGAACTAAACACTAACGAAGGGTCTTCGGCTATTCTCGGACC
Source organism: Bacillus rossius redtenbacheri (assembly GCF_032445375.1). Classification (NCBI taxonomy): domain Eukaryota; kingdom Metazoa; phylum Arthropoda; class Insecta; order Phasmatodea; family Bacillidae; genus Bacillus; species Bacillus rossius. The sequence goes on along the minus strand of NC_086339.1, from coordinate 1,049,531 downwards.
TCTCCGTCATGACTAGGGAGTGCGAGTGAGACGGAACTATTTGACCTCATCTTTTTATTATCTCACGCGTGAGCGAGTATTTTTCGTCTTTGGCCGTCAGGCGTGAACTGCAGTCAGGCCGTGTCGACTGCTCTCTGCAACGACTAGCGTCCCATTTGACTGAACAAACTTTAACTCAGAACAAGTTTCGTTTGCTGGCTGATTACCACGTCTCTGCGACAGTCAGGGGTGTATTTGTGTCAGGCGGGATTATAAGTGCGACGATAGCTGGTGCTTGTAGCGTGGTATCACCTCTAAGCGCAATTCTCTGAGCTGGCGCGCCGTCTTCTCGTCATGCATAAGGCAACTATGAGATTTGAGCGGTAACCATAATATTATATGGCGGAGAAATGGAGATAATGGTGTATTGCAAGTCCCTTTAATTATTTCGGTAATCTTTACCGAATGTTTCATGTATAAAAATTATTATGAAAACTCGCGTTTCAACCATGTTCACTATTCTAAAACTACAATTTAATAACGGAATACGGAAACAGAACTAGTCATCCACCCTCAGAGTATTCTTAAATGCTTTTCCTAAACAGACACTACTCTGCAATCCTGAGCAGTTTTCAAATGTCGTTTTATTTTTTCCTGAAGCTCTGCACACCGCGTGTGTTGTCAGGTAGGTGAGGGCCTTATCAGAGTTTATTGATTTTTAAAATATATTTCAAAAAAGGTTGGAACAGCGACTGCGAATAAGTTCCAACGCAACCAGTGATTAAAGTGAACCGAATTATCAGTGAAATTTGGCAGGATTGTCAATGATTTCCACTGTCATGCGTTTAAGGAAAAAAATCTCAAATAATGATATTATCTGCCAAAACAAATCCTTTATTTTTTTATGGAAATGTAACTTTTAATTAAACCTTGTTAGACAGTTAATCGAGTCCGTTAATTCCTCGTCGGCTCTGGTAGGCGATAGTAGCTCATACCGCACTTGGCTGATCCGCTGTGATTCGTCTGGGAATAACTGTGTGCTAATGAACACAATTACATCGATCACTCTGGGAAAAAAAAACTGGTATTGGCTCCCCGCAGAATGTTTTGACGACGATACAACTTACGCCCTAAAAGCATTTGTATTAGGAGCACGATTGTGCGGTCACCAGTAGGCCACTTCGTGGACATAAGATAATATTTGGTGAGGTGTTTCTCGACCAACCACACTGCAGTGGCCACAGGACAGTTTGTCGTGAACGGGCGGGCGACAGAGTGCGCTTGTAACCGGAGAGCAGTGCGCGCATGCGCACACGGTGTTGCGGTCAGCCGCGCCTGTCCGCGACCTTGTCTCCCCCCCCCCCACCTCCTCCCCCCCTCCTTCTTCCGTGTCACGTGCCGGAGGCATCCCGGCCTGGTCGCGTCAGTCCGACAATCGCCAATTGCACCTTTTTAATACACGTGGCACCTACCAACATTGTGAAAACAAAAACAACTTTCTTTTCTCACAAAAAAAAATTATCATTATACAGGTTTATGCGAAAACATTTAACTCGAGTGCTTCCAATTTCTTTAAAAGAAGTTGATCATGTTTGAAACCAGATAATATGATACAGTAGTTTAGTTGTGAGACGCCTAAGGCGCTTGGTGAAATATGGTGAAAATAACCATTACTAAAAAATAATATTGTCGCGGGTTGAAATTTTGCAGGGTTGTTGAAATCAAATTTAGGGACTTTACTGACGGGACTCTGGGCTGGCTCCTCTGTTCACTCGTCAGCGCAAGTGGCGTGACCATTTAATTGGGGCACGGGGCCGGCGCGGCGCGCTGCGGGCTTGCAGAATTTTGTTTGTTTGTTTGGCCGCGCGCTGGCGCAGCCACGGGCCGCAGTTACTGGGGCGCGCTGTCGTAACAAGCCGCGCGGTGTGGCCTGCACATTGGTGTAGAGGGGGGGGTAGCCTTCCCAGATGTTCTAGTTAGTTGTTTAGTAAATTTGACTTCAATAACGAGCTTTTGTTATGGTAGGCGCGGCAGGGCGCGCGAATTTAAGCGCAAGTGAGTGGTGACTCAGGCTCACTCAGGCGGAGGCTATGCGTCTCACCTGTGGTCACGAGTTGTTAGTTCGTTCGTGATGTAGGAATTCAGGCTCACTCAGGCGGAGGCTATGCGTCTCACCTGTGGTCACGAGTTGTTAGTTCGTTCGTGATGTAGGAATTCAAGCTTTCGGGCGGAAGCTATGGTCGACGCCAGAGGCCACGAGTCGTTTAATTTAAGTTAGGTCATAATGTAGTCGTCAAGCTTTCGGGCGGAGGCTATGGCCCTCGTCAGGGGTCACGCGTCATAGTTTTTAAAATGTAATGTTCGTTCGGGATTTCAAGGGCAGGAGAGGCCCCTACGTTATTTTTTTAAAGTAATCGATCAAGAAAGGCTTTTCGGAAAATGTGAGTATGGACTTATCTTTGTTTTAATTTTAAGTATTAATTATGATTTGAGGTATTCGGAAGGACTAGGGAAGTGTTTAGTGAAGTTCTCTCATTCTCTCTCTTGTAAGGTCGTTCAATCGTTAAGGAAGTAAAGAGATTATTGTTTTAAATTGTAATCCCGCTATTTAAATGTTCTTTAAAATGATGTTGAGTATTTGACTTTAAGAATAAAATAATTTTAATTAAGTATTATGTTATTTTGCAAAATCTCCTTAGTTCAGCTCTCACCAGACATCCTGTACGGGATGACGAACCTATGATCCTAGGTACAGTAAAGTATTTTATGAAGTTAAGACTAGTTGATGCCAAGCGAGTTGTTTCTATGTAAAGAGCTACGATTCTCGCCCCCCCCCCCCCTCTGAAGGTGGATCGTGACAGAAATGGCGGTGGCACCGGCTAGGTGCACGTGACAGAAATGGTGGAGGCGCCGGGTAGGTTCTATTTCTGGAGAGAGAGAGAGGTAGATTTTTATGTTTATTATTAAGTTAGTTTCAGCTTCTGATAGCAGGTTATTAAGAGTTTACTTGAGGAGAGGATTACGGAATTTTAGTCTATAGTGGAGGAAGTCTTTGAGATTTTTTTTTTGACGTAACAGATGTATATTTGAGGATACTTGTAAGGATAAAGTTTATAGTGACAAGTTGTTTTAAGTCGTTGAATTTATTGTAGATTTATATCGGGGATTATTACGTGAGGAGAATACATTATAAGTTAAATGCTTAGTAGAGATAATGCAAGTGGTTTAATTTAATTGAAGTTCATTTTAAGATTGTAGGTTAAGAGAATTATAATTTAAAATAAAGTTTTTTGTCGTAAATAGGAATTATTTTCAAGTGAAGTTTGTTTTGTTTTCGTGCGCGTAGGAGACGAGACGTACGAATTAAATCAGTCGAGGGAAGGATAAACGTTAGAAAGGAATTAAAGAGAAAACGAGAGTTTATGTAAAAGAGAGTTATAGAATTTATAGTGATGTTTTGTTTTAATTAGAAAAATGTTGAGAGTTGTTTCAGAACGACACGTCAGTGGACGTGGCAGAGTGAACACGTGACGGGGAGGTGCTGAGACCTAGCGGAGAACGGAGGAACCGCAAGCGAGGGTTGGCGCACCTGATGGAATTCGGTGACGTCACGAGCACGTACAGAGACGTGGACGGCCGTGACCTTGTTTTGATCAGCTGTACGGTAACTTAGCGATAAGAAAATAGACTATTGGTTAAATAAATTTAAATTTAAGTGTGTTTTAGGAGAAGAGGAACTTTCAGTATGTAAGTAATTTAATTTAAGAAGTGTATGATGTATAGGCTAGAAGTGTTTCGTTGTAAGTTGTTTATGTTTTTGTTAGTTAAATTCTACCTCGGTTTTAAAAATATTTTTTTGGGATTTGTAAACATTATTAAGGAGGTACACTATAAAATCGATAAGCATTGAGAAAACTGGGAAGGCTAGATTTTGTGTGTAGAGGGAATTTACTCCAAAAGAACAGAGAGACAAAATTAATGTTTTCATTAGGGCGAGGGACCCTAAGGTGAGGCGTTGTGTCCCTGGGAAGAAAGGGAATTGTAGCGCAGACCATAGGAGATGGGCTGACTACGGAATTAAGGGTCAGGAGAATCCTGAGAGTTGTGAGTAGTTTGGGGCAGGAGTTCCCCATGGTAGTACCGAAGTGGCTATCCTGTATGGGATAGGGTACCATTTCAATGAAGTTTGTTGGTGGGGTTAGAATCCCTTGTTGTGTAGTGGGCCTATAGCAGATAGGCACTACAGTGAATTTGGTTATTTTGTGAGGTAAATTCCCTGGAGGTTAAGTAAGATTGGATTCAGTTAGGAAGGAGGGAAATGAGAAACATTGCTGTAGAGAGTTAGTGTACTTGCCTAATGTGAAATTGAATTTTAATAAATTAATTAATGAGAAAGTTTTTTCTGGTCAAATAATAATGGAAGGGAATTAATTAATTTTTTTGAGTAAGGTGTTTTAAGTAATGAAATAAAATAATGTGAAGAAGTTTGAATAATTGGGGAGGAATTTCTTTAAGAGTTTAGATAATTGTTTTTGAATTTATTGAGATATTCAGCCAGTGGAGTTTGAGTATGAGAGATACAGTGAGATTTCAAGGAAATTGGTTGTTTATTAATTAGGACAAATGAGATTTTATGATTAAGAGTCAGTAAGCATAGTTAAAATTTACGACATGATATTTGTTGACAGTTTACAGTTATTAAGGAGAAAACAGAGTAATCTATTTATTTTTATTTTAATGGTTTGAAGATAAGATTATGAATTTTTTTTGGAAGTTTCTTTGGCATGTTGGAATAATTTTTTTTGATTTTTAGAATTTACAGAGAAAATTTAATTGATTTACATTAGTTTGGAAGTATGGAGGTTTAGTGTTCGATTAGCCCTAACTTGATGGTCGGATCCCAAAAGAATGCCGTAAAACCGATAGCCAATTGAGAGGAATGCGGTAGGCGCTTGTGTAGAGAGGGGTTGTGGGAAAACTCCTTGGGACTGATGGCAGATCAGGGGCCCTAAATAGTGTGTGATGCTGTAAAACCAGTGCAGAGAAAGCCTGGTATGCTTAAATTTTTGGGCACAGGTTATGTAAACCTGGGGTTCCATGGGATTTAGTCATGTTAGCTGCTGTGAGACATTAAGATTTCCAGGCTCCATAGTAAATTCAATGTAAATTTTTGTTTTCTTAAAATAATAAATTTGTTTTTAATTTTTTTGAGATATTTGATTTGGAACAGTGAATACAGACCCCGAGGAATAAGAGTTGTCATGCTGTGAGAGGAGAAGGTGGTAGGCCTAAAAGGGTACAGGCACCACAGAGGTTATGTGCATTGCATAATTTAAATATAAGGAAACTTGAGAATTTGAAATTTTGTTGTTGGTTTGTACACCCATAAGAAGAGTATAGGCAGAATTTTTATTGTTATGAGATGTCTAATTTAATTGAAAAGAAGAAAGTTTAAAGATGCAAGGTAACATTATTATTGTAATAATTGAAAGAGATTAAGAGGTAGAGAGAAATAGGCAGTTTTTGTTTGTAAGTACTAAAGTTTACATATAGAAATTTAGTAACTAAGAATGAATAATAAGTTAAGTCTAGTGTAAAAGTTTTTTTTAAGTTTGTTAAGTTAAGAGTCACAAGTAAATTTTTTTTAGAGAGAATGTCTTTGATAGGAAGTATTAGAAACTTATGGGAATTTTAGGGTAACATAAATAATGTAGGTAATGAATAATAAATAGATGGTAGGTCTTAAGTTAGGATTAACATTTGAAGCAGAATTTAATTAAGAAGAAGGAAAATAAATAGGCCTAATGAAAAGAACAAAAAAGGATTTTATGGTAAAGCATTTTTTTTAAGTAATAAACAATGAATAATAATGTTGTTTCAGGGTAATGTGTACTAATAATACAATTTTTTTTTTAGGACCAAAGAACAGGAATTATGTAATTTAAATTAACATGTATTTTTGAAACTGTTACAGATTCCTTAAGATGAGCTGAGCAGCAGTCCAGTTTACAAGATGACAAGAGTTCGAGAGACAAGATACAAGATCACTGAAACAAGAGCCAAGACTGAAGATTCAAGAGAAGAGAAAGCTGGCAGCCATGGACTTACAAGTGGAGATTAATAAGGTCATGTAAAGTTTTATTTTTTTTTATGGAAGACAGTAACTGGAGTTTTTTTTTGTTATAAACATTATTTACAGAACTTTTTAGGTTATAGTAATGTAATGGAACTAGTGAGTTGTGGTAGCTGTCAAAAAGAACTAATACCTTAAGTTTAATTTTTAAAGTTAATTTTCTTAATTTACAGAGGGATTAGTAGTTTTTTTTAAAACCTTATTTAGGTTGGAATTTAAAGATAATAGTTTATTATAAATGTGTACGAACAGTTCAAGTTCACAGTACTGATAGGTAGGTCAGATGATCTTATTGATTTTGATGATTTGTTGTTTTGAGTTGATTTTTAAGTGTTGTGAATTAGACAATGAAATAGTTCTGAAAACTTAAATTATTTCAAGCTAAGAAATAGTAAATTTAATTGTAACTCGAAGGACACCAGAATTTACTTTTTTTTGAATTAGTAATGTTTGAAAATTTTATACTTTACCAGAAAGGTTATAAACAAACAGATCGGATGGAACAAGGATGCAGTAAATCACAATTTCATTTAGAATTATTGATTTGCTTTTGAGGTTATGAAGGAAAAGTAGCTATAATTTAAAAATTTGAATAAAAATGGTTTTTTTTTAATTTGTTTGAAATAGAAAATTTAAAAGTTAATTAGTCATGATCTAGGTGGGTGATGGGGTGGGAATTGGCCACTCTTTTTCCCTATAACCTCCCTAACATGGCCTTCTATTACAACTAACAGAAATAAAGAAGAAGAAAAATGAAGAATTATTAGTTAGAATGTTTCTTTCATGAAGATACCTGATGAACTTTTACTGTTTGGAAGAATAGAAGCAAGGTTAGTCAGATATTTTTACTCAGAAGAAGAAGAAGATAAAGCAGTTTTATGACTCGACAAGCCAGAGATTGGTGTTTCCCCTCTGCGCTCCTATTGACTACGTTGTTTACTCTCATGGGATAGCTGGTTCGGCACCATGGAGAGAGATTGGTGGGCATTGTGGTTGCCCCCAGAAGAAAAGAAGAGTAGAAGAGGTTATGGGTGGGTCATGTGAACTGACCTTCAACCCAGTTACTTCGTGGGGACTATTTGCTGTATAGAGAAGATCAAGACTCAAGAGGTAGGGAAAATCATTGGAGGTCATGTTTCCCTTCCTTAAGTTTTTCCTATCAAATTATTTGCCTGATTAGATTATGCTAAGGGTGGGATACTTTATGTTAGCAGTTGAATTAATTAATTTTATTTTTTTGTGTGTTTGCATCCTTGCCCATCGATTGCAGTTTAGTAGTTAGTTTTGTATTTGTCAGGCGTGATGGTAATGCCTGTTGATGATGTTTCAGAATTGTAATCTGTTCGTGATGAGGATGGCACAACTCCGAAGCAGATGTGGGGAGAAGTTGTGAGCTGCCCTGGAAGCCAGTCCAGTAGCTGTTGGAGTTGAGTGGTGTTTGCTGATGGCCAGCCCAGGGAGCTACTCTTCTCGACAACACTGACTTCGAGGAGTTGCACCAACCTTCACGAGATAAGAGTTTAATTAATTGAAACACTGTAAGGACACTTAATTTTTTTTGAAGAACGAAAGAAGTATGGTAATAAACGGAAACCGAAAAAAAAAAAATAATAATAATTATCAAGAATTTGCACATTGTTTAACGAATACTGAGAAACTAAGAACAGTAATTTAATTTGTAAAGAGAGCTTCACTAACAGAACAATTTTTTTAGAATTGAGAACTCGAGCCTCTGAAGGTTCCTGTGAGAACAAACCAGATAAAAGTTTTACATTTAATTTTATGAATACTTGTTGTTTTAAAATAAATCTTACGCAGAATCTAGATGTATGTTCAGACAGCAAGGAACTAAGAAAATTATTATTTTTGTGAAATGAGGAATTTATAGTTATGGTTTAATGGAAAAAGACAATTTGTAATTTTGAGGTAGCTCGATGGGGCTCGAGCTCTGTGAGGGGAGGGTTATGTCGCGGGTTGAAATTTTGCAGGGTTGTTGAAATCAAATTTAGGGACTTTACTGACGGGACTCTGGGCTGGCTCCTCTGTTCACTCGTCAGCGCAAGTGGCGTGACCATGTAATTGGGGCACGGGGCCGGCGCGGCGCGCTGCGGGCTTGCAGAATTTTGTTTGTTTGTTTGGCCGCGCGCTGGCGCAGCCACGGGCCGCAGTTACTGGGGCGCGCTGTCGTAACAAGCCGCGCGGTGTGGCCTGCACATTGGTGTAGAGGGGGGGTAGCCTTCCCAGATGTTCTAGTTAGTTGTTTAGTAAATTTGACTTCAATAACGAGCTTTTGTTATGGTAGGCGCGGCAGGGCGCGCGAATTTAAGCGCAAGTGAGTGGTGACTCAGGCTCACTCAGGCGGAGGCTATGCGTCTCACCTGTGGTCACGAGTTGTTAGTTCGTTCGTGATGTAGGAATTCAGGCTCACTCAGGCGGAGGCTATGCGTCTCACCTGTGGTCACGAGTTGTTAGTTCGTTCGTGATGTAGGAATTCAAGCTTTCGGGCGGAAGCTATGGTCGACGCCAGAGGCCACGAGTCGTTTAATTTAAGTTAGGTCATAATGTAGTCGTCAAGCTTTCGGGCGGAGGCTATGGCCCTCGTCAGGGGTCACGCGTCATAGTTTTTAAAATGTAATGTTCGTTCGGGATTTCAAGGGCAGGAGAGGCCCCTACGTTATTTTTTTAAAGTAATCGATCAAGAAAGGCTTTTCGGAAAATGTGAGTATGGACTTATCTTTGTTTTAATTTTAAGTATTAATTATGATTTGAGGTATTCGGAAGGACTAGGGAAGTGTTTAGTGAAGTTCTCTCATTCTCTCTCTTGTAAGGTCGTTCAATCGTTAAGGAAGTAAAGAGATTATTGTTTTAAATTGTAATCCCGCTATTTAAATGTTCTTTAAAATGATGTTGAGTATTTGACTTTAAGAATAAAATAATTTTAATTAAGTATTATGTTATTTTGCAAAATCTCCTTAGTTCAGCTCTCACCAGACATCCTGTACGGGATGACGAACCTATGATCCTAGGTACAGTAAAGTATTTTATGAAGTTAAGACTAGTTGATGCCAAGCGAGTTGTTTCTATGTAAAGAGCTACGATTCTCGCCCCCCCCCCCCCTCTGAAGGTGGATCGTGACAGAAATGGCGGTGGCACCGGCTAGGTGCACGTGACAATATACACGAAATATTTATAAAAAATTAATTTTTTTAAATATTGTGCAAAAGCTTTTGGGTCAGCAAGTATGCGAATGAGCGAGTGTATATATGTGTGTGTTTGTGTGTGTGTGTGTGTGTATATATATATATATATATATATATATATATATATATATATATATAGACACACACACATATTTATTAAAAACGAACGACTTTGCTGCGGAATCTGTCAGCGTTACAGATTCAAGTCTGCACGGAGATGCTCCACTCTAGCACGGAGATGGCGCCCCCGTGGCTCTAGCCAGGGGAGGAGGGGTGGGGGAGCGGATAAAGGGATAAGGAGTGTGACACAAAAACCCAGAGGCCCTTAATTTCCGCTCTGTGGAAGCTGTGTCCCAGGTCTGACAGTATGGGTGTCTCGTCCCTGCGTTTGTCATCACCCGAGTCGTTCTTAGACACACTTCCTTTAGCAGTCGCCGGACCGTTTCAAAGCTTCATTTCAATGTAATCGCACAACTTAATGTGCCTCCTAAACTAATGCCTTACCCGGAATTCGAACCCAGAAGCATGTTATCTCTTCTACCAGCTGCTCTACAGAGTTAGACATCACACTCTGCGTGCATCCACAGAACATCCTGAATCGCAAGTTTTATGTATCTTTGATACTAAAGTTATTTTTGTTGTATTTTCTTGTCGTGTGTCTCTTTGCAAGGCCATGAACATGCCAGTGGCAGCCTAGCTTGTTGTCCGCGCGGCTCTTGTGAACTTGAAGCTTGAAGCAAATGTTTCTATGTAGTCGAGTGTTTGACCTTCGCCAAGCGCAGCTACGGCGTGACGACGGAAGTTCTGCCAACCAGCTTCGTGGACCGCGGACCGTCTACTCGGGGATACTTGGCCGGACGACATGTTGGACTGCTGCGTGTCTCTGCTTCCTTGCTTTCTCCGGAGTCGCTTGCCTCACCCAGGCCTCGTCGGAGCAGAGACCCGGTCCTTGCGTTCACAGACGCCACACCTCTCTGTAATTACAGCGTGGTCGGGTCTCAGAGTCGCGCCTGGTCCGAGAGTGCCTCCAGCTCACGTAAATGCTCTAGGAATAATACAGGGGAGGGGGGACAGGTCGTGTCGCGCTGCGCTCTTAAAGGCGGAAGTAAGTTACAGTTATAAGTGCAGGAAGTTGGTAATATCCTGTATTTGCGTGCACTTCCGTCACGGAGTTTCCTTCTTAGCGAATACTGTGTTTATGAAGCGTCTATTACTGGTTTACTTTCTGTGCAGCGCAACTCCCAGGTTTCCTATCTAGGAATTGAATTTTTTATGTAGACACTGAGAGAATTCAGAACTGTGCCAGTTAACAATTTTTCGTGTTTTAACAGAGTACAAAAAACGTGACAATTTTTTCGTGCGTGCAGCCGGCGTTCGTCGATTTATAAGACGTTACCACGTCAATAAATAACTTGACTGCAGTGTAACGATCTGCAGGTGATACCTCACATCTGCATGTACGCCGTGCTAGGTGTTGTTGAAGTGCGACCAACTCACAGGTGTTGTAGTGCTGGTTGTCGGTAGATCAGTCCGCGAACTGTCCTGGCCCTCCAGACACACGGAGTGTAGGAGACGGCTCTGGAAGCGGAACTTCCACAAGTGTGGAATGAGAAGCGGGGACGCACCACAACGCCGAAATAGCACAACGCCGAAATAACACAACGCCGAAATGCCAAATTGACCACAACGCCGACAGCTAGAAAACTTCTGTGTACCACAACGCCGAATTACCACAACGCCGAAATACACTAACGCCGAAAAATGTCATTGCAGGACTGCCACAAAGGTTAGGTTAGACTAGGTTAGGTTAGGCTAGGTTAGGTTAGGCTAGGCTATGTTAAGTTAGGTTAGGTTATATTACGCAAGATTAGGTGAGGTTAGGTAATGTTAGGTTTGATTTTGGTATTTCGGCGTTAAGGTACATTTAAAAAACACACACAAATTCATTCAGTTGTTATTTAGGCGTTGTGGTACACAGCAGTTTTCTAGCTGTCGGCGTTGTGGTCAATTTTGACATTCGGCGTTATGGTATTTCGGCGTGGTGGTCAAATTTGACATTCGGCGTTATGGTATTTCTGAGTTGTGGTAACGACCCGAATGAAGCGCATGGCGGCCACTGCTGGCGCCGTGGTTGTGGTTGTGGCAGCAGCCCCGGTGTTTGCTGACGGGCGGAATGCTAATGAGCGCAGTCAGTGGGCGCGCTGTGCTCCGTGGTTTGTTCGCTCGCGTCTGCTCAAGGCGGTGTTTACGTGTTGCTAGTGTTTGATGAGCACAAAACCCAGCCGCAGGTCTTCTTCAGCAGCCTTCCCTGACGTCATTAGCATCTAGAACTAACTGTTCATTTCCGAGTTATTAATATACAATTAATATATTGCCTGCTACCACCTATACCACATCCAGTATCGAGTATTAAAATTTTAATAATTTAAAATATGTGTTTGTGTGGGGGATATAAGTTTAAGCCATTTTTTACTGTAAAGAAATGATTTTAAACATATGAATGAAACGTGTGTAGGCGCGTGTAAAGGTGTGTTGAGCTCTTGTTTGCGTGTGTCAGACATATCGTGTGCTCACAGAGGCGACACCTGACCTGAGACGGCAAGCGCCACGTGGCGTCGACAGCGGGCCTCGCACTGCGGCAAGGGAGATTACCTCCTTTAGTGGCCCATCAGTGTACAAAATAAAGGGTTGTAATTTTTATTTTTAGAAGTTATTCTTTAGGAGCGTTACGAAAAAAAATATGAGAGTGATTTTTTACGATGCGCGCGCACTAGGCAAAGAAATTTGCACAGAATAAAAAAAAGCTACCTACAAATAAAAATTAATATATGCATTATACATTATACAAATTAAAAACTTTTATTTATTGTGAATATTAGCGATTAAAAATTATTACATTACTATTTATCAGGTAATTAAAATTTATATATATAAGAATAAATTTTAGCTTATTGATGAATTACTATATCGATTTTGTTACGAAATAAAATATTTCAGAAGACTCGGACAATAAAAAAATTCAAAATGATTAACAATAAAATGTACAACGAAGACTTTAGTTTATTGCTATTTCTAAGACTGAGGAAAATAAATGCGAGGGAGATTTGGAGTGTGAAATGCATTAATTTGTTAGGTGAAGAGTTTCTCAGATATTACTAAACCAGGTTGTTATTTTAAAAAACTTATTTTTTAAAAATGTGTGCGCGTGTAGTCACCGTGCGACAAAAGTGAAACTTTTTGCTTATTAGGTATAGATAGATTTGAATTATTTACATTTTCAATGGCACTATTCACATAAAAAATTATACTTATAAAGTTGATTGCACAAATCAATAACTCTTTTCCACACGAATAAATAAATTGTAGATTCTTTCAATAAAATAAATATGGTCATTCGTTAGCCGTTACAAAACTGAGCAGTAGACAAACACAAGCAGCGTTACGAAAGTTCTGTGGCCTGACTGCTGCGTCATTTCTACTCTCCCCTGCCGTCTCCCCTTCCGGCCGTTACAACTAGCATACAGCAGCTACGCTACGTACCTACCCCTCCCTCTTGTCATGTTCCCATTCGACCGCTAGTGCATGTGTTGGAGTGGCGTCGCCGCTGACGCACTCTCCTCTACCGGTTCCCCCACCACGCACCTAACTGTTCCCCTCGTGCGATCGGAATTTTCGTAACGCTTTCGTAGACCCCTCAGCCAAGAAGTTGCACTTAGAAAAAATCGCAAAACGCAATTTTTATTTTAAATTTTGGTTTATTTTACATAGTATTGATTCAAACTAATATTTTTATTTTTGTCTTTTGAAGTGGAAATTATTGAAAACAAATGTTACATAAAGCTGCATGAAAAACATAATATTTACTGCAATGAGTCACAAGCTAGAGCCGGGATGAAGTGAGATGTAATTGGAAAGGCGCTAGAAGCACGAGTGTGTGGTGATGACGCGGCTCGCAAGCACCCAGGTGGCACGCTGCCAGCACTCCGCACGGCAGGCAGGCGCACGGGTGCCGCAGTTGGCAGTCCTGCGCGTGCGCCGGGCGCGCACTTCAGTCCGTGGCACAAGCCGCGAGCTCCCGCGCAGCTCGCCGCAGTTGGCAGTCCTGCTGCGCGGTCTCGCCCAGGGTGCTGAGTAGTGTTGGGCACCATCCACTAGTTTATACTATCGAGTAATCAATCATTATTCGTACCGCACTAGCGAATGATTAGCTTTAGTCGAACAAATTTTCATTAGCTACAGGCTACAACGGTTGATGTTACTGACACCTGAGTATGTCTGAATGACTAAATAATGTTCTATTACTATTCAATCTGCAAATATGGACTTTTTTTGTTAAATACCAATTTTTTAAAAACTATATTTACCGGCTCAGTTCAGAAATAACGAAAATTACATAGGTAACTATTAATACTTTTTTAAGTTAGTATAATGATGATGCAAACATATTTTAATAAATTATACCAGATATAAACCGGGTTAGTATCATTATCATAAAGTTTAATTTGGCACACCAAGTTGGCATGTACCCTAATGTTTACGGAAGTGAGTCCATGCGAGTTTATGTCGCTACACGTGGGTCCGCCATCTTTGTGACATATTTCCGTTCACCGACTTCCGTTCCATTTTCTCGAAATTTCTCCTACCAAATGCCGTATACCGTGATTTTCTTATAATATTTCAAAAATATTAAAGTTCTTATAATTATTGACCATATACAAACTAAGAATTTTAATGTCAACAAATACAAAGTCTTGGACATACGCCATTGCAGAAAACAAGCCTAAATCAGCTGATGTCAACAGGTTTTTGTCCAACGAGCCTAAACAGGTTTTACTGTTGTCAAAACATTTGAGTTTTAGTGTGAAGACACTATTTTATTTTATTTTCCGTATAGTTGATTAAATTATGTAAGGTTTATGTGTTTCCTAACATGTATCGTGCTACTAAAGTATTGTAGCATGCGATAGTCCAGGAAGATGTCGCCGGGTGTTAGCGGGACTTCTTGGAAGGCGGCGGGGAGATTCATTGTGTGAGGAGTGGTTGATGCGAGACCGCTCTGTTATTTCATGGCTTGTAAAGGAATGTTCAGTTCGGACGTGGCATCAGTTTGGGAGCACAATTAAGAAGTTGACTCGAGCGGCAGGCTTTGTAATTTACTCTTGCTGCGCCACTGTTGTTCTACAATTGTTCTCTGAAAGCAACACCAGCTTGTTTAGTGGCCCGACTAACTTCCGGCCGGGTCGGAGATTTTTGAAGTTATACTTCTTCAGGAGCGTCATGAAAACATGAGTGGGGATTTTTACGATGCGCGCGCAGCATGCAACAAAAATTGACACGATTAAAAAGGCTACATACAATTATAAAATTATATATGTGCTTTTAATTCCTACACTTTAGTGACTGTTATTGATTACTGGTCCATATAATTAAAAAAAACATTTGTTTATTGTGAATATAAGTGGTAGAAATTGTGTTTATAAGTTTTTACAAGTGTATTTATATAAGTGAGGTTATGTTAATTTATTTACATTATAATTAATTACATTATTATTTAATATATATTATGCAAATTAATAAATTATAATAAACATTCATTATATTTATTGATGTTCATTACTGATTAAAATTTATTTTGATTATTTTACTAATTAAAATAATTTTATACATGTGTTTAGGCCTATGTTAATATTGAAAACTGATTATTGAATATTTTTAATTTGATTCGAGTTATACTTTATCATACCGGATATATAATATTACTGCAGTAATTTCATTATTTTATTTCTGTTCATCTGCATACAAAATTAAAGTTAGTTTTTTTTTTATCACGCCAAGTGAGTATAACTTCTAACGTGAGTAGATAAGTACACGCTACCATTTTTTATTTACAAGGTTTAGGAAACAGTTTCCTGACGTCGTGATGTTGTTCGCTGTCCTTCCTCCTGGCCCTGTGGTTCAGGTCGCGGAGAAACTGGCCAACCGCCGAGTCGCCGCTCGCTTGCGAACCAAGAATTAACCACGATTTCTACCGCAAACTTGTTTGTGCTCGTTTAGGCAAGCAGACACTTTCTGCTTCGGTTCCTCTGCGGCTCGCAGTGTACCTCCGTGACTTCGGAACACACCTCAGATCTCTCGTTCAGCGAGGCGTGCAAAAGCTTGTGGCTGCGAATACATTATTGGGATCTCGATTACAGATTTTTGACGTGACAACTTCTAATAAATCGATCAACGCCGGCTGCACGCACGAAAAAAAGTGTCCCGTAACGCAGATTGTCCCGTTACGCTGTGTCCCGTTACGCTAATTGTACGCTTGCGCCGCATCTATCTCTCATCCACTCGATTGGAACAACCATCGATTTGACTTTTTCGAGGCACATTAAACTTGAAACACTCCCATTCGTTTCCCACTTTTCCTATCATCGTCCTATCCTTAACAGAATAACACAGATTGGAAGAAGTTAAATAACAAACATGTATAAAAGTTATAGTTAAAATAATTTCTTCGTTAAAGTAATAAACATATTTGAATTAATGAGTGCAAATAAAAGTAAATTTATCAATTAAATTGTAGATTTCATTTCACTCCTTCTTTATATCCATACAAAATAGTGATAATTCAATAAAAATGATTCAATTTTATTCATAAAAGTATGCAATAATATCATCAATGTTTTGTTATGACGTTGTCACGTTAAACTATCGTCTGTAAACCGACTTTAGACAACCATTTTTTTATGATTAAAAAATACATTTTGTATACAGACATTACGTCGATTTCAGTGGTTATAACAGCTTACATAGTATTGTTAGCAGCAGTTGTGGATGGGAGTTAGGTCGTGAAGCGGTCGTGAATCGCACACGTGACCTTGTCGACGCGAGCTGTGGTTGCTGTTGCTGTTGGATGTATCGTTCATCGTAGAAATGGAGGACTCTTAGGATGTTGCAATTGCAGTCGCACGTTTAGTTAGAAGTTTCTAAGTTGTGTGGTTTTGCGTTGCGTGTTGCTAAGTTACGTGTTTCTAAGTTATGACAGTTCTAAGTTATGATCGTTATAACTTATGACATTTCTAAGCTACGTGAATTTTTTCGAGATTTCAAAGTTATGATTTTTCTAAGTTGTGTGTTTCTAAGTTATGCGTGGTTCCCGGCTCTCGAGACTCCTCAGACAGATTTGATGGGAAGCCATCATTTCCGGCTGATAGTCCACCATCCTTGCTGACACATGAACTGATCGTGTGTGGAGGCCTTTAGAGCAGGCGGCGCCGAGTGGTAACTCCCGGCCGTTACAACCACGCGTGTGTGTCGGTGCGACAACTGCCCTCGTGCCTGCATCCACTTCCACACTCACCAGCCCTGCACATCCAGCCCGTGTCCGACACACCCTTTACCCTCGCCTTCGCGCTGTCTCGGCGCCGTGTTCTCAAACTGCATCGGGTCGAATGGGACTTTTCATTCGCGATGGTGCGTATTTGCAAACCGGAACGCTGGTAGTTGCGAGCAGCGCTGACGCCACTGCGTCGTGCGCACTCAGGGTTGCCAACACTGTCGCTCCCTCCTCTTTTCTGCCCGGTGTCTGGTGTGGACTGTGCTGGGGAGTCAGTCCGTGCTGACTCGGTGTATTCGAGGTGAAGTGGGGGTCGGGTATTTGGAATAGCGCCTCTGAAACATACAACAGCCCGGGAAAGCAGCAGTATATATAGTATATACAGTATATATAGTATTGGTATAACTGCATTGGGAATACTCACACCGCAGCGGCCAATTGCGTGTGTGAAAGGAGCCTAAAATACACGACAAAACACTAAACGATTATGCAGGACAAGTTGAGTATCTGAAAATTCCAATGGACATAGGTCCAAAAAATCCCTGATTAATGATTATTGCTAGAGCCGTTACCTTGTAAATGCAATATAGAATAAAAGGCTATTTACACTGGGAGAAAGGAATGGTTGACATAGTAATTGTGTATTGGTATTATTGCATCTTAATTTAGTAGGATCTATTGTTACGACAATACTTTACATTAATTTTTACGGCTTACTTAATTTTTATGTATTCAACATTCTTTCGCGGTTACAGAAATACCATTTATTTTTACTTGGTTCGTTTCCAATGACGCCGATGTCTGCGAGATGTGAAGCCTTATTTCATTCATTAATTCATTACCTTCGAACGCGAACGCAATTAACAAAAGCACGTCACGGATTATTGTCATTGAAATTGTGTCACATGACCATCTGTTGTAGTGTGTGTATATATTTGTTCACGGGGGGGGGGGGGGGAGGAGGAGATGAAACATAGCACAAAGAGGAGAACGAAAAACGAGCCCAGCAACATATATATTTGGCCAAGTTCCTCTTCTCTGTCCTGTTCACGTCAGAAATGTTTCACAACAATGTTTCAAGTTTACGTTGCATTAAAATTCGGCCTTGAAATGTTGCTCTCATCGCGCCCGAGGAAGTCTGACGAGGCGGTGTTCGCGCCAGGCCTAGAGACTGCGAGTTGCGGAGGTCGGCGCCCTGGGCTGTCACTGGCGCAGCTCGGCCAATCAGCAACCACGTCTGCCCGGAGACCCGCTTTCTCCGCCACGAGACCAGCCAGGCGTCGTCTTGTTCTTGCCTACACTTAACCACAGATTAGGGGGGGTTGTCTGTCAAGTCGGTTTACGGACGATAATTTTACGTGATAACTAGAGACCAACAAAATTCGCGGTTTCGATGGCCTTCAGGATAGACTGCACGTACCCCTGTACACTCGGGCAAATAACGCAAGTTCATTTTCTGCCTACTTCTAAGTCGTCTCAGCTGGTTTGCCTGTGATTCGATCCTTCTTTGGTTGAGATTCGTCCAGATGAACAGTAAGCCAATAGCAAAATTATCTAAGAGGTATATGTGTTTGAATTCTAGCCTATCACCGAATGAATCCGCGAATTTTGCAGGTCTCTAGTGATAACGTCATAAGAAAACATTGATAAAAAATTGCATACTTTTTAATTTTCAAATATTATTTACAGTTTTTTGCAAATTTAATTTAAATAATTTGTTTAAATATAATCACGAAAAATTAGTTAAAAAGCTCGCCTTAACCTGTTTGATATTATAGAAGATTTTCTCGCACGGTGGTTGGCCGGTTCTTGAACGCTCGGCTCAGGCGGAACGTGACAATTTTTCGTGCGTGCAGCCGGCGTTCATCGATTTATTAGACGTTATCACGTCAAAAAATGTTTACATTTTCAAATAAAAATAAAATAGAAAAATAAAGATTGTGATCACTTTAATAAATGACTAAACTAAAAACAGCTCACACGCAAAGCTGATAAAAATCATTTTTCCCCCGCTTCAGTATGGGTTCATCAATGCTGATCATATTTCTTACTAAAGAAAAATTAGAAGATAAAAATATAAAAATTTATGAGAATTGTCAAAAAATTGTTGTTAATGAAGAAACCCCTTGAAAAACTTAATTCCGTGTTAATTGTCTCTGGTTATTCAATGATCTTACTTGCTGTGGATTCGATTCATTATAAGCCAGGATGGCAACCATATTGGCAGTGCGATTCGTGTGAAGGTACTCAGTTGAAAAGGGTCCGCAACAACATTAGCATGCTACAACTCAAATGTGCCTTAACATCTTTCCGCGATCAATTTAATCCTATCATTAACGGTGGAAAATTTGACACAACAGTGGTTGGTAGATTCATATTTGCAAGTGCAGGCTTTATAACTTGAATTATGTTAAACAGATACACGCGACCGAAACGTGGCAAACTAAGCCACGGCTCGCTACTTCATCACTGGAAAATTTAGAAACGAACAGCCTCGTTAGCAAAGAGCAACGTTAGTGTTTCACCGCAAGCGCATGTAAACAGAATTCATACAGCGTACAGAGTCAGTCAGTGATGGGATTGTTACATATGTAATAAAGTGAGTGCGATGTCTGCTGCGAGGACTGCCTGTGGGCGTGGCCTCGCCGGGCCTCGGTGGGCAGAGCTGTCTGATTGGCCGGCTCTCGCACTTCCGGCTCGCGTCGGAACCAGGCGACAGTTGACAGCCGCGGCAGATGTTCTAATAACTACCCCCCTCACCCTCCACTGCTTTCCCTCGTCCGATGTCCTGTCAACTGAACACCCGACACGTCCTAGATCTAGATACCTGTAGTTACGTGAGTTCCCGGCGTTGTTGTCATGCCAGTCCGAGAGATGGCAGGCGGTTCGCCCAGGAGGCACAGCGTATTACATGCTACCAACTTTGTGACAACGAAAATAACATTTTTTTGCTCCTTTGATCACCACACAACTTTATTGAGGGCAAAATAATCCTCCACTGCGTCAGATTTTTTTTAGAAAGAAATTAATTTACATTTGACACCAAGTATTACAATATATAATTTAAAGTTTATATATTTGCAGTGGCACCTCTTGCCGCTAGGTTATTTTCTCTGTGTTGTTTGTATATAGCTTTGCGGTAAGAGTCGCTAGTGTATTTGCCTCAACCATAACCAAAGCGTGGCTGGCAGTACGTATTTCGACGGACTCACATTCTTAGTAGCAGGGTTGCCAGAATCACTGTTTTTATACTAAAAAAATATTTTTATGCTAACAATTTTTGTTGTTGTTTTAAAAATCAATATTTTGGACGCATGATACAAACCCGAAAATACATTAAGTAAATGAGTGAAATAATTGCGATAATTTTTATTTCTGAAATTTTCCAGCTCTGGTTTGATTTTGGTTCGTTATATTTTTGATCTATTATAAGTATTCCGGTTCCTGTTTGGTTTATGAAATATGTTTTTTACCTAATGAAATAAAATGGGAGGTTCAGTGCTCAAACCAAGAACAAACTTCTTTTTTTTTTTTTTAAGTTTTTATTTGACTTATGTTTGTTTGCCTGATTAGTTCAGATCTTGCAAATTAAATTCAAACCACTTGGCCTGAACTAGAGAGCTGAAATTTTACATACGTGTTGAGTTATGATGACAATAAATTTATTTGATACTCACAGATTCCGCCATTTTGAATTTTGGCCGCCATCTTGAAAACTCGTTATTTTTCTTCTAAACCCGATTCTCACTGAAACATTATACTCATGAATTTTATTTTGTGTGTAACACGATGTGGTTAATTTTGTATTGAACGTTCAGTTAACAGATTGTAACTATCCAGCTTGCGCAAGAATAAACATCACCTGTGGTTACTGCTGCTACACCGTGCTTTGTTTTTCGGCCAATTAAATGCTATTCTGAATGATTATATATATTTTTTTACTCTGATTGTAGAATTCCGTGCCTTTGTTTTTATTATATTTTTCATATATTTTTGTTTTATGCGTAATGTACTTTTATTTTTAAGCTCTTCATCATAGCAGCCATCAATAAACAACCCAAATGAGTATAAAATCTGCATGGGGAACTAGGGAATTTTTTCTTGTACACGTGGAGAGTGGCAGTCCTAAAATTCATTTCTAGGGCTTTTTAATTAAAAACAAAGGGCTAACAATGATTGTTTTTTGTCCTTTACTATATATAACATCCAGAGTACACATCAAACTCACGCATATTTCAAAAATAGTCCCACCGCCGAATAAGATCCCTCGCAGCTAACTAACCGCCCTGTCTTCGCTTGACCGAGATTCAACATGTCCACGCGTGACCACTATTCATCTAAATATCGTTTCTCATAATTTAAAAGTAAACAATTTTAAAATTTCATTAAGTTTAAAATAAGTAAAGGTAAGATACTCAATGTCTCCGATGTAAGCAAAATCCAGTCGCTTTAAAAAAATGTATGTATTCGTTGTAGCGCTGAGCTGTTGCAGCAACTGGCTCTCTGTAAGAGCTGAGGTCAGCGGTCCAGCTGACCCGCGCCTCGCACGAGCGCACGCGCGCATCACGATACCTGTCTGTGTTCCGAAACTGTTCCGTGCGCGCTCTCTGCGCCCCGCCCCCGTCACGTGACCCCGTGCGAGCCACGCCCACTCCGCTGACCCACAGCCGCGCGAGTCAGCAGGCAAATTGGGTCGTTACCACAACGCCGAAATACCACAACGCCGAACGTACAATAACGCCGAATGCCAAATTGACCGCAACGCCGACAGCTAGAAAACTGTTGTGTACCACAACACCGAAAATACAGTAACTACAGAAAATACAGTTGCTGCGGGGAGGGGGGGGGGCACAGGAGCAAAATGAAAAACAACTGAATGAATTTGTGTGCTAACCTTACCTAACCTAACCTTTATGGCAGTCCTGCAATGACATTTTTCGGCGTTAATGTATTTCGGCGTTGTGGTACACAGCAGTTTTCTAGCTGTCGGCGTTGTAGTCAATTTGGCATTCGGCGTTATGGTTTTCGGCGTTGTGATGCGTCCCCGGAAAATTTTATTCTTGGGGGAAAATCCGAGAACAGTGAGAGTGTAAATGTCATGTCTTGGGATTTACATTAAACAGGTTCGAATACTTAAAGGCTTAGCCTTAATTCGTTAACTATGCCATGCATATTATATTCGGATATAATTTTTTGACGTGATAACGTCGTATAAATCGATGAACGCCGGCTGCACGCACGAAAAAGCTTGACCATTGTCACGTTCCGCCTGAGCCGAGCGTGCAAGAACCGGCCAACCACCGTGCGAGAAAATCTTCTATAATATCAAACAGGTGTGATTTATTTGTCCAATTTCGTCATTTCAAATTAACAATTTATTGACATTGATTTGATTTCAGTTTATTTATATAACTAATTGTTCGTGATTATTGAGGCCTTACTTAAGGCGCTCGAATTTAAAGTCGGGAGCCGCAGAAGGGTATACCAACTAAATGCAGTGAGAAGTACGGTCCCTAGGCAAAAAAGAATGACCTGGATAATAATTGAAAACATCACTGCCTGTTTACTATTTAATATTCCTGCTTGGCATCGGCTTGGTACATTAAAATACAGAACCATTTACACAAAAACTGCAGAAGATCTAGATCTCGCATTAAAGAAAAGGACATCTAATGTAATCACATATTATAAACACTATATTACGGGTAATTTTACAAACATTTAGAAAGGTTAAGTTTTTCCCTAACAGGTCCGTTGATTACACTCCTGGATGACGTAATAGTCTATAAAAGTTATTTAGGCACAATTCCCAATATTCTGGTCTAACCGGACTATCGTTTCGACGTAATTATGCGAGTCTCACATCCCGCACCACAGCAACGTGATAAGTCTGGCTTGCAGTTTACGTAAATTCTCACGTAGCGTAAAAAGGAGAAGTAGAGTTTATTTCGCCACATTACGATTCAAGAAACTAGCAAGATAATGAATTTGAGTTTATGATCAGTCAAGTCTCTCTGCTCATAGCTTTTCCTTAAAAAACCAACCCGGTGCCCGGTTGTTAATAGCGGTTGCGTCGAGGCTTACTTGTAGTTGCGCAGCATGGTGGACGATAACCCGGGCTGGGCACTGGTCGATGCGTAGGTGAATGGAACAGCCTTTCCATTTTAGCAGCGGCGCAACACGCCTGCACCCGCGAGCCGAAGTTGACTCCACCAGCCGCCAGCACCGTCTCCCCGCTCGCCAGCCGCAGACCGTCGCAGGTTAACGCGTCACCATGACGTCATAAGGCTTCGCGCGCCGCGCGGTGTTGGCTCGCGGAAACACACACAAGCGCAGCGCCGTGAATGTCCGTAATGCTTATGTTTTAATCAATCTTCAGGACGAAAATGAACCAAGTGCCAAACATATGATATAATTAATTACCAAATTAAAAGGAGGCGTGGCAAACGCCTCATTATGTTTAAACAAATTATTTAAATTAAATTTGCAAAAACTGTAAATAATATTTGAAAATTAAAAAGTATGCAATTTTTCATCAATTTTTCTTATGGCGTTATCACGTAAAATTATTGTCCGTAAACCTACTTTACAGACAAACCCCCCCCCCCTTCTTTTTTTTTCTTTTTTTTTGCTGGTGTGCCAATATTTTTGAGCAGAGCCGCATTTAACTGTATTTATTTTGTGCACTTCATGTTGAATGCCACCTATGACGGTTCCTCGAAGGATGAGGTAATAAACATAACTTTGTGCACACTTTACAGCGAACAGCTTATCACAGCATGAAAGAATTGTGACTGCAGCAATGTAAGGCAGTAGTGCAGAAATTTATATTTGTTATTTTACATGGAAATATCACAGTGATAAGTTGTAAAGTCCGAGAGAAGTCAGGAAAAAATTAGGTAATTACGTTTGTGAATTAAACAGGCGAATAACAATTTTTTATCGTTGAGTACTGTATAAATCCACGGGTTTATACGCCTGTACGATAGACGTGAAATACCTCAGCTTACTCGGACAAAAGCCGCTTGTTCATTGGCGGCTGACCTGTGAGACGTCTCAGCTGGGTTCCCTGTGATTCGATACTGCTGGGGTCGAGTGTTTCTCGCTGGATGAGTAGAGACCGGAAAAATTCGCGGATTCATTCGGCGATAGGCTAAAATTCAAATACATATACCTTGTAGATGATTTTGCTGTTGGCTTACTGTTAATCTGGACAAATCTCAACCAATTATAAACCCTCAACCAAAGAAGGATCGAATCACAGTCAAACCAGCTGGGAATATTTACAAGTCGGCAGCCAATGAACTTGCGTTATTTTCCCGAGTGTACAGGGGAATGCGTAGACTATCCTGAAGGCCATCAAAACCGCGAATTTTTCCGGTCCCTATGGATGAGTCATCTAGGCGCTGGTGAGCCAATGGCAGGAGGAGCAGCACAAAGTATGCCTGTCGCGAGCAGTAGCCCTGAGGCACAGCTATAGACACCTGTCTTTTCGCTAAAACGTGTCGTGTCAAGGTCCGACGGTTATGGCGGGAAATGGCCGTGCCCAGTCAAATGCGGCAGAACGTCTCCTTGACGGACCACTGCCAATATTACCATTGTGTGCAGGCGTACGACATTCTAATTATCCCGCGAAGTACAGGCTTCTCTTGGCCTAGAACCTAATTTAACTGGAAGCTGAAGTCGACAGCGATGGGCTGAAAAAAAAATACCTGAGAAATCCCTGCCGTGCAGCATTCAATTCCATTTCTAAGGGTGGCTAAAACTATACTGTTACTGCAAACAATTGTTTAAAATTCTCAGAAAATCTGTTAATAAATGTTGTTTGCTGTAACGAAAGCATTTTCAATATTGAATGATTAAATAATTGTAGGCCTAATATCCGAAAACGGGTTGAATACAAGGTACCGTATTTTGGGTTAACAGGTCCAACTCAGTATGTGGTCTGCTAATGGAAGAGCACAGACAAGCCAGGCCATGAAGGCATGTCCTCTGTGCTAGCTCAGGTCAGCGGTCCTTGTCACGCACACGTCAAATCCACTGTGTTCGTACTACAAGATTACTCCACGTTATCAGCGATGGTTGTAAAGATTGTGCAAAAAAAAAGGGGTTGCCTGTAAAGTCGGTTTACGGACGATAATTTTACGTGATAACGTCATAAGAAAACATTGATGAGAAATTTCATACTTTTTAACTTTCAAATATTATTTTCAGTGTTTGCAAATTTAATTTAAATAATTTGTTTAAACATAATCACGAACAATTAGTTAAATAGTCCGCCTTAACCTGTTTGGTATTATAGATTTTCTCGCACGGTGGTTGGCTGGTTCTCGCACGCTCGGCTCAGGCGGAACGTGACAATGAGTCATGCTTTTTTCGCGCGTGAAGCCGGCGTTCATCCATTTATAAGACGTTATCACGTAAAAAAAAAAAAAAAACCCGTTGCATCTGCTCGACCCCGCACTAGCGAAAGAGGACAGACCAGTTTTGTCGCAGCGAACGAGCTGCGAGTATCGGAACAGCTTCTCGCGGTGAAAGTCGGCGCTATGTGGCGCAGGTGGTAGCCCGGGGCGCCGCACCAGGTATGCCAGGCCTCACTCGCTCTCGCTGCGACAACTGCTTCCACCTCCGTCCGGTCACAAGGACAGTGGCGATTGCCTTGTGTCGTCGTCTCTTCGTCTCGTCTGTTGTGATTTTAGGGACTGGAAAAATTCGCGGTTTCGATGACATTCAGGATAGACTACACAGTCCTCAGTATACTCGGGAGAATAACGGCTGTTCATTGGCTGCTGACTTGTGGGTCGTCTCAACTGGTTTTCCTGTGATACGATACTTCTTTAACTGAGTGTTTCCCATTGGCCCAGAGTCGTCCAGATGAACAGTGAACCAATAACAAAAGCAGCTTACAGGTGTGTGTATTTGGATTTTAGCGTATCGCGAAATGAATCCGCGAATTTTCCCGGTCTCTAGTGACTTACTTCAGTGTAACCACGTGAACACAGTCTCAAGTGCTTCCCAGGGCTGGTGCACGTATATCGGTGGAATTCAGACTCAGCCTCTGTGTATTATTAACATATCTGTAGGTATATACATATATGTATGTTCCATGCAGATAAATTTCCACCGCAAAAAAAAAATCATGCGGTATATATTTCCGTCCTGAAGGTGAACATTCCCCCACCCGCACGGAATTGAAGTTTCCCCTCGTGTATTCCTGCTCGACCCCGGAGCGGCGGGCCCGCGGGCTATCTGCTGCTCGCCAGACTGTTGGGGCTCGGCGTGACTCCACGGACCGCAGATCGCTCTGCTGATTCGCCGCGGTGTGCGGAACCTTGAGTGCCGGCGCGGGTCGTGTTGTCTTGGCTTGCCCGGGAAGGCAAAATAAAAGAGCGACGCAAGTTGTTCCCCCCACCACCCCCACTTGAGCCGGGCTGCGAGTCCTCTGCTTCTCGTGGGAATCAAACTTGTTTCGCCTTTCGCGCCGGCCCTATCCATCTTCGTGCTTCTTGTTTGTCTGGTTTCATAATAAAAATATTGATATTGATGAAGAAAATTAATATTTAAATTTTTATTACAATGTATGTTTAGCTGCTTGTCAATACCTTTCGATTTTGTATAATAAACCTTCAATGATTTAACTGCCTCGTGAAATGCGATTTCATCGGCATTTGATCGTTAGCGTTCATAAAACTAGCGTGAGTATAAATTTACCAGGTCAATACTGATATTTCTTAAGATAACTAAGTTTATTCTTCGTCGAAATTTTAAGTTCCAGTTTGGCTTTTCAGATTCCCCCCCCCCTCCCCCCCATTCCCACCAAACTTTGTCTGGGGGCTACTCCATAGCTCCAGGCCCTCCGATGAGACTTTCCGCCAAAATATAAGGGCCCCGCAAATTCTGAGGTCGCCACTGTGTTTCGCAAATTTCAAAACATTTGGCTGAGTAACAACTATATTTCAGATTTAATTACATTCGGTTTGGTGTAATTAACGACTGTAACTGTTGATTGTACTACTTTTATAATTAAATATTCTTATTAGTTTTCTGTAGTGGTACAACGTTAAACACGTTTATGGGTTCAAATTCTAGATGAAGATTGAATGAGAGTGCAGTTAACCTGTTTGATAACCATTGGTTCCTTCCCTGATATCCAGTTGGTATATCGTCACGTCGTGTTACGTTTAATTTCCTCTTTGTCGAGAGGGCATTGCCACCTCCCCTCGCCCAAAGAGGGCGTGGCCAATCAGACGCAACGCCATTTGTGTTATCCCTCGGTGCCATTAGGAACAGTCGCATTCCTCAAGAATGTTTCGTGCCAACATAGTTGTCAGAACACTGTTGCTTCTGATTGATTGTATTATTGTTAGAATATTGTGTTTAACTGCTATTACTAGGGGCCATGAGTTTTTTGCGATGATATTTCGAGACTGACTCCGAGTTAAAGCACTGTATTCCGTGATAGCGCGAGTTCTTTCAGGTTCGAGAATCACGGGCGCTCAGCGCGGAAGCTTCTGAAAGGATCAGCCAAGTAAGACAACTGCTTCTCTTTAAGACGGCCGCCAATTAAAAGGGAACAATTACTGGTTTGGGCGTTAATTTTATTTATTTATTTTTTTGCGAAAAATACTTGTCTCTAGTTGTTACATAGTTGTATGTTGGTAAATAGCAGACATTAAATAATACAGTTACTGAGTTCTTATTGGCTGATTGGAGTGCGGATTGACGTGAACCGAGTGTTTGGAAGTGCGACAATCAGTCGGCGCCGCCCGCCGAGACCAGTGGGAAACGTGGCGGACGTTGCCGTCCGCCGCTCGCGTCGCTGGTCGTGATTGGTGGTAGGAGCTCGTTCCGCGTTCTTAAGCGACCAACGAGATAACACGAACTGCAACACAGACTGTCCGTGATTCGCCTTGGAGTAACTACACCACGTAAATCGATTATTGCTTACAACCGAGTAAAAATGATGTTACAGCAGATTGCTAGAGGCAGGAAAAATTCGCGCTTTCATTTCGCGATACGCTAAAATTCAAATACATATACCTTTAAGCTGCTTTTGTTATTGGTTCACTGTTAATCCGGACGACTCTGGGCCGATGGGAAACACTCAACCAAAGAAGTATCGTATCACAGGCAAACCAGTTGAGACGACTCACAGGTCAGCAGCCAATGAACAGGCGTTATTTCTCCCGAGTATACTGAGGACCGTGTAGTCTATCCTGAAGGTCATCGAAAACGCGAATGTTTCCAGTGCCTACAGATTGCAGACTTTAATAACGCAAAAAAAAAAATGTCAACGTCACTGCGTGTGAGACCAAGTGTTAGGTTTGGGGTTTTGGAAAAATGCAACGAACAGAACTTCACGATTGTATTTGGTGGACGGTAATCCCGAGGTGTAGGTGCTGGTCCGGCCACGGCGCGCGCAGGTGAGCGGCCTTGACCCGCAGGCCGCGGGTCCGAGGACAGAGCGCGACGGGAATAGCCTCGCCTCGCTGCTGGGCCCAGTCAGGTCGCCAGTGTTGTGTTTCCACCCCCGCCACCGCGAGGAGGCCATGGGGGGGGGATTAGCGTGAAACCAGCGATGCAGCCCTCACGACGCTAGTTTCATACCAGGCAAGCAACTGTATAACCCTGCATGATCTGAAATAAAAAAAAAAAAAATCAAGATATTTCTAAACATGCACCTTCAAAGACATTTTCACATTCACTATACAGTAACTTGGTTACATATTTGAGCAGCAAAACAGCAATAAGAAAGTTACGTGTTAATACGATAGTCACAGCTCGTGTGCCGCACAATACTGTTCTGCAAATTTAATTTCAATAAGACTGACCTAGAGGAGGGGAAATCAGCAGTCCCGCGGCGGGCACTTCCAAATCCAAGTCATTACGTCGGGCTGCCGGCTCAAGCGAAGACACAATTAGCTACATACTGTCACTAATAAAAAAAATATTATTTTTGTAGGATTATTGAACTCCTTAGTGAGCTAAAATAATGTATTTACTCCCCCATTTCAGCACGACATGCCTCATACACAGAAGCGGCAGATATCAAATACCGGTTTGCAAACATGTTTCTGTATGTGTGTCTTTCATACCAACTTGACACGTACGTTTCACGTGTTTTATAACATTAATATATCTAGGGTGCCAGGGAAAAAGAGTATAAGTCACGTTTTGGGGAAAATGAGATAAGTCAGCAGGCTACTCATAGGAAGGTTCCGCACATGTGGTCTAAGTAGTATAAGTCAGCACTGCAAAACGTCTAATGTGTTGCTTTTGATCTCAGTATAAGTCAATTGACGTGTATACAGTTTGAGAAAAACAGTATAATGTGTATTTTTGACTTATACTCTTTTTCCCTGGCACCCTAGATATATGAAATATATCAAAGGGGCTCCGAGAGCTGGGTGCCGGCCGCCATATTGGATGACGCCACCGTTGCGTTTTTCGCCACGGTCGCCATATTGTATTGTGACGTCACTGCGGCCATCTTGGATGACCTTGACCTTCAAAAGTTGCCAAAATTCGCCAAGAATTTGCCAAATATTTCCAGTTTTTACGAAAAAAAATTCTACGAAAAGTTCTAAAAAGATATAAAAATTAAAACAATTCACTATTTCGAGGGGAAAATTCCCGTTTTGAGGATTGGGCATTCATCGGAACCACAATGTATCTTCTGTGCCAATAATTTTGTACATATGTTCAGTGCGAGGCATCATGAAATATATCACTGTCCTTTTAAAGAAACCGATAACTCTGTACCGTGTGCTGTACGTGTAATCAACTGTCTCGTGGAGATGCCCTGGAAGTACATGCGAAGGTATACAAGAACTAGCTTGACACTCTAAGAAGATTTTAGAAATCAATAAACGCTTGTAATTTGTTTGTTTTAGTACTTGTAGTAGTGTAGGATTTATGTAATATATTTTTGTTTGTAAAAGAACTAATGGTATTAGTTTTCTTGACTCTGTCACTTAATGACAGTTTTATATGATATTTAATCAAATTACTTTTTTTTACATTGGCCAAGGATCGAAGCAAGGACAGGAATCCCTCGATTCAATCAGTAAATTAATAAGTGTTTTTTTTATTAATTGTGGCATTTTTCCCGATTTTCTAGATAAATAATTACAGAATTTCAATATGGTGGCCAATATGTCATCATCGGCTTACTGGAGGCTGGTAGTAGAGTAATTTAAGCCTCCTTTAGGACTTTCCACTATATTAATTGAAATTAAGATTTTTTACGTAACATTAATTTTTTTTTTGCATGGATCAAGTATCGAACCAAGGACGTATGTATATAGGTCTATAGATTACTTTTTTGCATAAAAACCTGTGAATTAAATTTTTCAAACCTTTTTTGTGCAGTTTCGATAAAAATAATGTAATGGACTACAGTAGTGAAATGTTTTAGGTTGAGAGGCAATGCTCTGTTTAATTTATGATACAGTTATAATTTCTTTCAAAAAGTTAATTTATTTTTTGTGACAAAAACTAGAATTTTGTTTAAAGTCTACGTAGGAATACTACTATTAATTTTTCTGAAAGAAATTCAAATCGTGATGTAGCCAGTAGTATTGTCTTTAAACAAAAAAAATTTCATTAACCCATTTAATTTTCTTTATTGGTACGGCACAAAACATTGGCAGTTAATTATGAAAATTATTGTAATGCAAATTTTTAAATTCCTGACATTCCCGTGGCCTCAGCACCGAACTGGTGAACGCGGCTTGCGTGGCGCGGCAATGCCCCATTACACGAGGTGGCTCGTGATTGCGTAACAACAGCCATGAACCTCGAGACTTGAGACTCTCTTACAGGCACAGCTGTCGTGAAACTAACAATTATAAAAGTCGTAAATTTCAACTTTACCTGTCAGTCACATTTGTAATGTTGGAAATCGCTGAACCAAATTGAATTACTAAAACGAAACTGTTCAAGTTGAAAATCAATGTTGGCTACTTAAAATTCTGAAGGATGCAGAAAATTTTTTTTTTTAACTAAATTAATTTCGATGAATACCTCGTGAATTAATTATGATTGTGTCATCGAATTGCAATAGTGTCATCTCGATTTTGAATTTTACATTTCTTGTAAGATATGCTTGATTTTTTTTTTTACTTGGTTTCAATCATTAGTGGTAATGGTTAATGTTTACAAAGATTTTCCATGTCTAATGAACGTATTTTTTACGTTCCTTAAAATATGAACTTCATGTTGGGTAGACGTAAAAACCATTGCATCGATAGTTGTCGAATGCCGTGATCGATAGTATCGATTGTGGTCGTGGTCGGATGTCCGGCCGCTCGAGAGCGCTGGTCACGCGCCGTGCGTAGTGGACCGGCGGCTACTACCCCCCTCCCCCCTCCCCCCGTCACACCGCCCATGGTTGACCCGTGGTGTAGCTCGTGTTTGCTGTTCCCACGCGCTGAGCTCCTCCCACACATTCCCATGCCCATCTCTGCTAGAGCCATGGCTGGTCTATACGAGTACTCACGATCTGTGCCAACTAGCAGTCCATGGTTGATACTAAACTGCGTGGAATATGCGCTACGTAACAGTTTAATGATTAGTAGTTGTTTTGTTTCTAACGCAATGCATTGTAGTTCACATATTTTTTTTTTTTTGTAAATCATAGTTTCTGTCTTATTTCATAACTAATATTATTTATAGCCAATGTTTGTTTTTATAAGTAACAGTAAATAACTGTTATTCCCCGTGGTTAAATGTAAGACGAGGCAGTCACCTTCGCCTACATTTAAAGTAATACGAGTAAATGAAATGTTTTATCTAAATTTTTGGAATATTTAAGAACACAGGGAAAAGGTGCTGTTCACGTATTGTTTCCGAAATGTTCCAAACGTTTATAAAATAGTTCAGAAGTTCCTGAAATGTTCAAAAACTAATATAACTTCGAAATATATTTGCATGCATGCCGAGCTTTTTTTCTTCCTCCGATTGTTTTTTTTCCTTCGGCTCTTCTCTCTTCGCATCGCATTTCTAAAAGTGTTCAGATCCTCCAGTGACATTGAGATACGTGAGCTTGGCCCCAGTCAGTGTTGTGTTCTCGAGCGCACCGTACGGCTCAGTGCGTTCACCCCGACACACACGGACACACACGGACACACACGGACACACACGGACACACACGGACACACACGGACACACACGGACACACACGGACGCACGGCTGCGCTAAGCACCGCTTCCTGTCGCTCCGAGCAGACTGCAGACCCTCGCCCAACGGCAACACACGCACCGCCCAGTATCGACGTGTAGACATGTTAGCTCTTGCTAGGAGTGACTTCGTGAAAACGGCACGGATAGTCGATGAAAGGAAATTAGTAGAGACCGGAAAAATTCGCGGATTCATTTCGTGATAGTCTAGAATCCAAAAAAACCTTTGCCTTTTTACTGCATCAGTGATTGGGCCACAGTTTACCTGAATGATACTCGGCCAATGAAAAACCTTAAACAAAAGATGTATCGAATCACTAGCGTCCAGTCAGTAGCCAATGAGCAGATGTAATTTTCCCGAGTGCATAGAGGATCATGGAGTATATCCTACAGGTCATTGATATCGCGAATTTTCCCGGTCTCTAGAAATTAGACACAAAGATGGCCGACCAATGTGTAGACACACAAACGGGCATATAGTCAAACTCGTAAACAATTGGCGTACGTATGTGCCAAACATATGGAACAGTCTGGACCCGTGTCCTTATCCTAATGTGAAGGACGTCACATTGTCGCATGGAAAAAAACATGTCCAGTCTACAATAATTGTTATGTCCGAAGTCACTATTTCCTGTATTCTAAAGTAGTCACTTATATCGCAGTAAATATTTATGATCGGTTTTAGTTTATTGTTTTCGTGCATGTTTTTTTTTTTTTTTTTTTTTTTAACGGGAACTGGGAAAACAAAACATCGCGAGTGTTCTGTTGTTGTTCTATGCTACCAAAGAACACCAGATTGGAACAAGAAGTTCAAGCTGACCAATGTATCCGGATGCGGGCCACGGCCAGGCGGGTATCAGTGTCAGGACATTGCAGTTGCAGACGGGTGTGTATCCTCGGATGCCGACAGACTGCAGGCGCTGCTGAGCAGCTGATGGCAGCCTAGCCGTCTCTGCGCGGGCTATATATAGGCGAGCAACCTCGGTGCCGCCTGGCGCATGCGCTCTGCTGTCCCGCCTCCACCAGGGTGGCCACAGTTAGTACTTCCTAGAGACCGGAAAAATTAGCGGGTTCAATGACCTCCAGGATAGACTCCAATATCCTCTACACACTCGGGCAAATGCCACCTGTACATTGACTGCTGACTTGTGAGTCGTCTCGACTGGGTGGCCTGTGATTCGACACTTCTATGAGTGAGGGTCTCTAATTGGCCCTCAGTCCTCCAGATTAACAGTGAACCAATGTCAGAAGCAGCGCTAAGGTATAATTATTTAAATTTTAGCATAACACGAAATGAATCCGCGAATTTTTCGGGTCTCTAGTACTTTTCTACTAGATCTAGTACTTTTATAATTTTTTTAGTGGTCTAGTACATTTTCGCTCAGATCTGGTACTTTTTCTTTAATATAATAATATTACAGTAACTCCAGTACGCTTTATTATTAAGCGTAATTATTTTTAAAAACTATGGAATGTATGTGTGTGTGGTGTGATATTTAGGTTCGAGCATTTCAATGTCATCATAACTTCCTAAATTGTTCAAACCATAACAAATTATAATTTAGTACTTTTTTTTTCCAAATCTAGTAATTTTTTTCTCGCCTAAGTTGGTACGAAATATTTTTTTTCTCTTGTGGACACCCTGGCCCCCACGCAAACACGCAAGAGCCCGAATCCGTCGAGGAGAACAGCATATTCCTCGAGTTTTACTAGTCGCTAAAAGAATCAGCGATTTTTTTCTGGTGACCAAGTGCGAACCAGTTGTGTGAAGGAAAGGCCATTTTGACAGCAATGAACAAGTTGGTGTTTAGAGAAGGCATTGCACATATGGTTCCGCCTACTCGCACATACGGTGTGCAGAGCTTCAGAAAACCTGCATTTGAGAATACGCTAAAGGAAAGTGAGTAATTCTGTTTCCGAATTTATTTTTCTAACTTTTTTTTTTTAGAAGAGTGAAAATGGCTAAAAGCGTGTTTACAGAATAATTTTAGGCATGAAACACCCAGTAAAGATTCTTGAAAGCACTCAAGAGATCTGCATTACAACTTTTATCTTCATTTCTCCGCCATGTAATGACGTGGTTAACGCTCGAATAGCAAAGTTGCAACACGCACTGTGAGAGGACCGCGTATTACTTAAAAAATAAAAGCACAGACAGCTAATAAAAAAAGGAATAAAAGTTTTTAGAAAACATATTTTTTCATAGAGTTTGTAGATTCGTGTTGGGTTTGCACGTTTCGTTCTTTCTTAATGCGACTGTTGGATTAAATCGACTGAAGAAAAATTTCGGTGTGCAGTTGAATGACGCAAATACGGCAACGTAAAACTCAAACAACTCCAAGTTGAAGTGTCTGGGTAATGGTTATTGTCTCGGGTGACCTCGCCAGGCAACAAGTGAAGCGTGGCTTTGGGAATGGGAGTCAGGCTTGCAATACCGTTGGCTCGGCGCTGACCCACTTGAGCTGCGACGGCGCCGAATAAGGCCCTCCTTTCAGCGCCAACTGGCGTGAAGGCCATTCTCGGCCCTGGCAGGTGGCACAACTGGGGCGGCCAGAAAGTGCATGCGCTCTTATGGACGGAACATTTTAAAAATTGGTCGCTACTTACTTAAAACAAGAAAAATATGTATGTAGGATATAATTTACCTAGCTGCACACATCCCCCCCCCCCTCATTTCGGGGCCCGTAAGCGCTTGCAAGAGCAGGGTTGATAGGCGTGAACGTCAAAACTATGTTTTATGGATAGAGACCGGAAAAATTCGCGGATTCATTTCGCGATACGCTAAAATCCAAATACACATACCTCTAAGCTGCTTTTGTTATTGGTTCACTGTTCATCCGGACGACTCTGGGCCAATGGGAAATACTCAACCAAAGAAGTATCGTATCACAGGCAAACCAGTTGAGACAACTCACAAGTCAGCAGCCAATGAACAGCCATTATTCTCCCGAGTATACTGAGGACTGTGTAGTCTATCCTGAAGGTCATCGAAAACGCGAATTTTTCCAGTCCCTATTTATGGAAATGTTTCTGTATATTTTAAAGTTTTCTGCTTCTTGCATGCATATAGGCCAACATGTGAGCAGAATACAATATTCAAGCGCCATATCCTGAGTTGACTTGTGCCTGTTAAAACATACGCACATAATTCTCTGGCCGCAGGGGAGACCCCTGTGAAACCTGCAGATCTGCGTCCCTGTATGTGTGTGTATGTAAGAAGTGGAACAAGTAAGAGTATAAATTATAGTTTTCAAAGAAATTTCCAATGTTTGCATGATGAATAACTTTATACAACTAAAGTGATCCCATTCCCCCCCTTTTTTTGGTATCCATAACCATAATTCATAAAGTGAAGTTAGCGGAATCATTTGATTCGAATAACCGAGTAAATTTACCAATAATTTAATTAGGATTGTACTTTATTTTAAATACATAAATTTACCTAACTTATATGGTGGAATTATAAATCATGGGCTGAAGACAGCAAAAAATTAAGTTATTTTCTTTGGTTTTCCTGGAGATTGCCAGATAATTTATGCTGCGATTCATGTTCCAACAACTGCGTGGATGAGAGCTTGAGAACGTTTTAAAACAAAACCCGGAAATTTTACCTGAGAGCGATGGGCACGACATTTTCAAAATTTTTCACGTTATTGGTGACAATGACTTTTACCACACGTGCGGTGATGGTGAAGCATGAAGCTGTAGGATGCTGGAGCCTTGGTGGCTTAAGCACTGAGTAAATGCAATATAGAGTACTGTTATAGAGGAGAACTCAGTGTCATTGATCCTCGCTTGTTTTTCTTTGCAGTCGCTTTACAAAATAGTAACATTGACAAGCATGAAAGCTGTTTGTCGATAAAAACATTGTAAGTCAATAAATGAGGAATCTTGTTAATGAATAATATGCATGTCTAAATGCTAGCTTTCTATGTAGGTATGCAATAAATAGTTAAAATGTAAGCTATCTGTACGGGAAAAGTATGGAAGTTTTTTTGTTAGCATGTGAATGTAGCAACAGGTCTGAATTTATTTTTGGGCGTCGTAACATTTATATTGGCTATCGCAATTTAAAAATGGAAGAAGAGCATGTGAAAGTTGTTGGTCTTGTGTGATTGTGGCACTAACACAGCACTTGACACGCATTCTGACCGCCTTGTTCTCTTCGTGTTTCCAACATGTCGCATGTGCAACACGCGTTAGAAAATATAAAAACATTTTTGCTCATATTTAAAAGTGATAAAAATCTTTTCCATTGAGTCGAAACTATGTCAAATATAATATTTAAGGTGGAGGTCTCGCACGTCATGTAGATTTTATTTTCATATTCTGCAACCCAGAAGACAAGCAACTCTAGACAACGGTCGCGAAAGCATACGATCTTTATGATATATATATATATGTATATATATATATGTATATATATATGTATATATATATATATATATATATATATATATATATGTATGTAAAGAAACAACACCCAAATTATTATAGAATACATTATCGATTATATACAAAAATAATTGAAAATAAAGAATAGTAAAAACTTATAAAATCTATTTAATGAATATTCAAACTAAGCATCGTTTGAAACACTGCCCAGGAAAAAAAACTAGTCTTTGCAAGTACTTTCCAAATAAGCGAATTCTATCTTGAGTTATGGTAGCACCAGCTTTTGAAAATAATCTCTCACAAGGTACAGAAGTTGCCATGTAAAATATTTTTTTTTCTCGTAAAAAAAGGTCCCAGAGCTTACTTACTGCTGGAGCCATTTCTTTGTTTGTCGTTGGTTAATGGAGCTTTTCACTGCAAAAAAAATTGTACATATTTGACAAAACGAACTTAATAATAAAATTAACCCAAAGTATTTGTAAAGGTACCGATTCATGATCACGCATTAGAAAATTTTCAAAGATTGTATATTGCCTCGTACGACACCGCTAATTTTACCGGAAATTTGATCGTGATCATTTATGAAACCAAATCCAAATAAACTTAGCCTACCAGTAAAGATTATCAAAATTTCTTTTGGCGAATAAGCGTCAAAATTTTAAGTTCCAGTTTGGCTATGAACGTTGTTTGAAAGAGTTTGTTTTTTTCACAAATTTCTGAGTAGGGCCTGGGTGTTGTTTCATCACCACCCCCCGCCCACGCTGGTTCCTGCTGCCCCAGGGCCTCGCGCTGCAGGGGCTTGGGAGGGGGAGGTGTAGATTGCGAAAAGCCGTGTGGCCCGGGGCGCCGCAGCTGCCCCAGTATCAGCTGACCGCGTGTTATTACACCTGGCCGCCGGCTGCCCTGCCACGCCGTCAGCGTGCCAGCTCGCGATACTACTTCCGTGTGAGGAACTACTCAGGATATCAGAGCGGTGCGTGGTTACGAGCATCATTTCAGAATACGCTAAGAGCGTGTGAGCTTTCATGTTTCCGCATGTCCATAAGGAAAGAAGAATGGCTAAAACTCGCCTGAAACATACGGTACAGATTCTTAAAAGCACCCAAGAAACTTGGGCCATGTCTGTATCTTCAATTCCCAGCCGTATAATCGTATGGTCATCACTCAAATCTCAATAGTTACCCGTGCACGACGAGAAGACTGCGCGCAATTTGCGAGCGATGCCGTGCTATGAGCACCTGCGAGTCACAGTAACACAAATACAGCCCTGATTAAGCCTCGGTCCTGAATACTTTCTTGCCCGCACTTGGAGTTGAATAACGGCGAGAGCGACACCGGCTCGTGTGCGCGCATGCGCGCCGCGGACTGCGCGGGAGTATCGCGTTGCCGTAACCCTGTCTGCGCGGGCCCCAGTCTGTGTCTGTGTCTGGCGACCCGACCAGGGGTGTACAGCAACCCTCGACCAAGAGAAACTGTAGGCCACTGTACCTCGTCTTGTACTTAGGGAATGGAAAAATTCGCGTTTTCGATGACCTTCAGGATAGACTACACAGTCCTCAGTATACTCGGGAAATAACGCCTGTTCATTGGCTGCTGACTTGTGAGTCGTCTCAACTGGTTTGCCTGAGATACGATACTTCTTTGGTTGAGTGTTTCCCATTGGCCCAGAGTCTTCCTGGTGAACAGTGAACCAAGAGCAAAAGCAGTTTAGAGGTGTATGCATTTGAATTTTAGCGTATCGCGAAATGAATCCGCGAATTTTTCCGGTCTCTAGTAATTCGACATCGTGAACAATTACATTGCAATACTCGCTTACGGCAGAACATTTCGGTAGGCCGACATCGGATATACTGTGGAAACATCACTTCCGCAAATATCAAGAACAACCAACGTACTGCAATGATCAAACATCGATACTGCACACCTCGCAAATACGTTACATTGGAAATATCACGATATACGACATACTATAGTTTTTGTCAATTGTCGGTATCCAAATTATTATTGACATACAGGTCTTTGGATGGTAAAATGACGGGATGCATAATTGCATGACGTTTTTGGTCATTTCACATGTTCTATCGGGTTTTGTTCCGTATATTTTGATATCAGCAACAATTTTTTTTTCATTAAAAGGATAAATGGTTACAAATTACGAAAATTATCATATTGTGGAAATACGTGAACACAGAACGCGTTGTTATGAAGTCTAAAACCAACCCGCGAATAACGGGCATGCGACAGCGTGTATGCTATAAAAGTGAATATTTTAAATTAATATCTTGTTAAAGATTGCAACAAAAAAAAAACACTTTCCTGGCGCCATAATAATTTGATTAAGATGTTTTTTTTTTTTACCTTCCAGCCTAAATCGCGACATTGACCGCTCGTAAGTTAAGCACGGGACGAGCGTAGGAGCGTAGGAGCGTAGGAGCGTGGCCGGCTCTCACGCTCGGCGAGACACAGCCGCTTGTTACAATGAAGTTGTTCGGCCATCCATTCCGTTTACATCAGCACTGCGTCACTGTCAACCGCCGACCTACGGGAGCTATCCAAATATGGGTGGCCGTTTTTTTTTATTTCATTCACGGAGCAGCTTTGGGACCAAAAGAAAGAAACCAAGAGGCATGACTAACTAGACAGGGATATAGAGACGTCTAAATGATATCTTTTTCCCTTATCGAAACAGCGCTTCCAATTAAAAATAAATATAAAGCGGCTACCAGCTGCCGTACAGACGGACGGGAACTATAAAAATGGTCTTGATTCATGTCATTGATACAAATTGCTTACGTTATTCGCTCATTAAATGACATGTTTTTTTATCTGGCAAAGATAAGTTCAACGTATGTTTAAAGTATACCTATAGACTATGTCAATTAATTGTAATTCCTTTCTTTATTTTTCAGGTGAGTAGCGGTCTTGAACGTATGCAAAAATTATAAACAAGAAACTGGGTGAGTGTAACACTGTCTCAAGATTAAACAGTTTGTAAACATTACCAAGTTACAGCTTTTATTTTAATATATTAACTTTAGACAGTTCGTGACTCAGTGGACTTGACTATTTTCCCATGTATAAGCAGTGGGGATAAAAAGCTGTTTCTTTTCTTGGGGTTGACAAAAACCAAGACAATAAATATAAAATATTGTTTTCAAAGACAGAAAATAAACAAACACGCATTAACCTCGTGTGATGAGGGTCGCTAGTTCGATCCCCACTCCGACACAAGTCCTTACTACTGGTTGAGAGAAACATTTAAACATAGCGTGGTTACTGTGAGGTGAGTCTCGACAGCTTCGTTTCCATTGGCCCAGTCAGAGCCGTAACGTGCACCCCTCGCCAATCAGAACGGGCGAAAAAATAAAATCATGTTGTAGACGTGAAGAAACAATAAGAATTTACCTGCAAAAACAAGCTATCTCTATGCGTGTAATATATTCTATGTATGTAATATTTGAATTTATACTATCACGCTGAATTTCGAACATTGGACCACCGTAAATATATTACGCATAAAGTCACTATTCTTGCGCGGATTCATTTCACTATAGGATAGACTCCACCTGCCTATATATAACCAAGTTTAGAATTCTCTTATGTAGACAGCCAGGTCACATACTTTGGTGGTGTGCGCGTGATTGGTAAACCACTTATTTGCTTTGTTTCCCAAGAACACTGCAGTCCAATCATCAGCGAGAAGATGTACATGTGTTTCAAGCTACTTTGCTGCCCGCACGCAACAATTTTAGTGATTAGAAATAATTCCATATATAAGATGAGTTCAGTTCAAAAAAATTATATCATATTTCATTCAGTCAGTACGCTAGCAACGAATATAAAGTATAAAAAAAAGTGTTAAAAAATTGCGGCAAAATAAGTAATGTAGGCTAAGAATATCGTCGATTTTTAGGGTTCTGTGTTCCAACAAAATTTTGAATAACACTGTTTTATACGTTATAGCAATATGTGTTGTTGCAGTTGAAATAGTTCGATGTTTTAATGAGGAAGTATGGTTTACGGGCATAGTTATTTCTGCGTGAACCACGGATGTTTAGGGGCATGCATATTTCGCGAAAAGATTCTGAGACTAGCTGAAAGTTAAAACACTGTAGCATCGTCTGTGTTTCGTGATTGGGTGAGTTTCTTTCAGGCACAAGTCGATTGTTAAACCACCAATCACAGCTATTAAGTGTAGAAACAAACGCTTCCTGAGTGGCCCGGTCAAATAAGGCAACGACTTCTCTCGCAGACGGCCGCCAATCACAAGGAAGAAACCGCTGATGTGAGTAGACCTTGTTGCAGTCTAGTAGGCATTCAGATATATTCGCGAAAAATGCCTGACCCTACGGATGTTCTTTATTGCAATTCGTGTTTTCTGATTGGCTGATAGTGCTTCTCTCGCCAACCGTAACAATAGGGGAAAAATACCGGCAGTCTTGGAAAAGTGTATCAATGCCTAGATACCTGCAAAATTCGCGGATTCTATTACCTCCAGGATAGACTCTACTACACTCTACACACTCGGGCAAATGCCACCTGTTCATTGGCTGCTGACTTGTGAGTCGTCTCGACCGAGTGTCTGTGATTCGACACTTCTTTGAGCGAGGGTCTATAATTGGCCCTCATTACTCCAGATTAACATTGAACCAACTGCAGAAGCAGCGCTAAGGTATAATTATTTGAATTGTAGCATATCATGAAATGAATCCGCGAATTTTGCAGGTCTCTATCAATGCCTATCGATCAATCGCATTGTTCCCGCGGTAAGTAATCATCTCTAATTATGCTGAAATAAAATCAAAGTTATTCGGGTTTGGGGGGGGGGGAATAATTAAATAATTAAATAATTAAAAATTGTGTCTGTTTCTCCTCCTTCGTGCAAGTTGGTTGAATAACTGAACCGCAGAGGTACTTGTAAATAAAACGTCATCGAAGCTGAGCTCACAGCGAGTCGCCGGGCGGTCAGAGGCCGCGCGCCTGGCGAGCGACGGGGGAAACATTCGCCAGCCTCCGCGCTGTTGCCAGACCTCACAGCTCTGCATGCGCACTGTCCTCACTCACTGTCGTCACTACCACAACTGCAGTGCCAGCGAAATATAGCTTAAGCTTGGTAGTGTAGTTATAGTTTTCTATTATTTATTTTTTCGTTTTCATAATTACTTACAAGATCCATTACTACGATAGATAATGTTAATTTAGGTGTAGGAAATACACGTATTTGTTGAACTCCGCTCTTGGTCAAGCTGTAAGCCAGTGGGAGTTCACTAAAACTGCTTCATACAGTTTCAAAACGGAGCAGTTTCAAAAGTTATTTAGAGAAATCGCACTAATTCCCAGTAGCTTATTGTGTTTTTCTAAGCTATGACAGTACCCCTCCATGATTGGGTGTTTTCATAACGTTGAAACACACAACTTAGAAACACAATAGAATTGTTCACATTATGTCTGTTGGTTATGTGATTCTAACTTGCTCCTAATAGTGCTAAGTTATGTGGTTCGGCGTTGTTTGTTTCTAAGTTATGACAGTGCTGTCTGTGTGTAATGTTTTTAAGTTGTGATGGTACTGAAAATATGTATGATTTTCTAAGTTACAAAGTTTTTAAGTTGTGTGTGTTTCTAAGTTACGCGTTTCTGAATTACGATTGTTCTAACTTATGACAGTTTTAAGTTATGTGGATTTTTTTTTTCGAGAACTGTTTAAGTTATGGCTGTTTTAAATTGTGTGTTTCTAAGTTGTGTGTGGATCCCAATCATGGACACTCAGTGGTACAGTAACATCGGCTGACTTGAATCGGAAAGGCTCGCCATGACCAGCCTAAAAGCACTGGCAGGTTTGTTGGTTGGCCATTCGTAGGGGCAGGCATTTTTCGCGAAAAGATCTGAACCCCTGTTAGACAGCAACTAGCTATACCCGCACCAGCGGTTCCTTCCTTGTGATTGGCGGCCGTCTGCGAGGGAAGTCGTCGCCTTATTTGACCGGGCCACACAGGACGCGTTTGCTTCCGCACATAATTACTGTGATTGGTGTTCTAACAGTAGACATGCACCTGAAAGAAACTCACCCAATCACGAAACACAGACGATGATACAGTGTTTAAACTTCCAGCTACTCTCGGAATCTTTTCGCGAAAAATGCATGGCCCTAGCCCATTCGTGTCGGCGAATGCGGCTGGAGCCCGTCCTGATTGCTGGAGCGAGCACCAGAGCCGCTCCATCGACTCTGTGTCTGCTACAGCACTGCTGGCCTCAGACTAGCGGCCACGACCCAGACAGGTGCGACCTCCAGACGCAGGGTCAAGTAGGATCCCTCGTCGTCGTCCCTCGGATGAGCTGTATTGCGTCATCGCGCGCGCTGCTCTTAATTAAGGCAGGATTTATGTACCCATTAAACTGCAGACAAGACGATTCCCAGTCGCTGTGGCAGGCATTAAATAATGGTGTTCCGTGCCCGTGGTGTCTTTTCTCTTGGTTTGGTGGTTCGCCGCTGCAGTTTTACAGGCTGTATTTCACGTTTACGACTACTTAGAGGTTATTGAATGGAGCTTGGATATAAATCACTGTATAGCTAATATCTAATATTACCAGCAGATTTATTTAGTGGTGTTGGCTCAACCCTTTATTTTCATTCAATTCAAGGCTGCTTTATTAATAGCGCGGTTCGTTCATCGATTAGGTCGGAGCTGCGGGGGATACGAGGTTTATTTTTCCTCCTCCGACCAGAATAGTCCCTGGTTTTTCTTAAATGTGGCCAAAGGCCGTGTTTTTATTGGCCATTTAGGGCATTAGCTCGACCACGTAACGCGGTTACAGTCCTAAATACACAACCACTTTATTTTCCTACGTTTTGGCGTCGGATAGACTATCATCTTTCCTCGTCAGACTCCATTCGGGTTGTTTTTGAGATCCACTTGTGTCTTTACATTAAATAAAAGCCAGGGAAGCATATTGACTCATTAATATCTCATTTATTAAGCCGTTTTATGTGGCTCGCGCTCTAGTTTACGTTTGAGTACTTGTTTATTAGTGCGATTATAAACATTTGTTCTTGCAAGTTTTAAAATAATAAATGCTGCAAAGAAACGTAATTCATTCTATATCAATGGTTTAAGAATTTAAATTTATTTTTCACGTGTATTATATTTATTTAATTAGTTCCTCCCGTTGTCAAAATATTGAACAAATGAGAGGTAATTAATCCACATAAAAATCAAATTTTACAAATGTCGAAAATCTACAGTACTGGGGAAATTTTCGCCTCAGCGGACCTGTGTCTGTCTGAAACCGTGTTCGAGTAGGCACTCTTTTTATAAACATAATGGGCACGTGATTCAGTGTTGATGACAAAATTTGTAGTTTTGTCAATTTCGAAGCTTACAAATAGCAAAAACACTCCCGTGTTGTCTTAACCTCGGGTGAATGCTAAATACTTAAATTAAAATAATTATAAGTATGATTAATGAAAAATTTATTTTAATCATAAAAGCTATTTCATAAATATCATACGATAACATTTTTCCAATGCGTATAAAGTTTCTGATATGTTAACTAATTTTAAAATTGGATATGCTTTTATGAAACAGAAATGTAACGATTTTTAGAAGGTTAAAATGTGTTTTTTTTAATCATTCTTATTTCTAATTAATCTTATTGCTCTTTCAGTACAAGATGCAAACTATAAGTGACGATAGAAGTGTTGTAATTAAACGTTAAAAAATAT
Source organism: Bacillus rossius redtenbacheri (assembly GCF_032445375.1). NCBI lineage: Eukaryota > Metazoa > Arthropoda > Insecta > Phasmatodea > Bacillidae > Bacillus > Bacillus rossius. The sequence continues at coordinate 1,005,600 of NC_086339.1, read as the reverse complement.
AGACCGCAAAATGCAACCTACTTATAAATGCTTTTCCCAGTAATAAACAAAAAAAAATTAAGTTCTGAACTGTGATGTTTATCACTCATTTTTCACGGTATTGTTCATATGTGGCATATTTGTATTTGTTCAACGTGGTAGAGCAGGGTCTAGTTTGCTGACCATGAAATTTTTCCCTTTTTTTAGACACGCTCATAAATTTAATCGTAATACACAATCCAGGGAATATCAATATTTTATTTTTCTAAGGTTTTTTGTGGTTGAACATAAAACGCAATGTGTGTTCGTAAAAGCCTCGTACACAGCTGACTACTGGCGCTACCTGTCGAGTGGCAGCGGAACCACCAGAGCAGAGAGTGCGCACAGCTGCCACTAGGTATCGCGTCGAGAGCTGTTCTATCGAGCCATCTGTGCTCGACACAGAGTATTGTAGAGCGTGTTTCGCATACACACCGATAGTCCTGAACAGACTAGTGAGGTAAATTGCTTGTTATTGGACCAGTAATGTCAAAATCAGCTGATGATAATAATGGGTCATGCGTTTGTGTACAGTTGGTATTAATATATAATTGAGATTTTGTTGAAATTAAAAAAAAAATAATATGTGTTTTGAGTTCATGCACGCGTAGAAGTTATACTTCGTTGGCATCATTAAAAATAGTTTTAAATTGCATGCAAATAATTAATTACAATAAAATAATATATAGAAAATGCAAATAGGTTATATAGGAATGTAGCATATTCAAAATAATTTAAATGCCTGAAATTTTTAAATATTAATATAAGAACTTTTTCTGCATACTTTCAATTCTTTTCTAATTAAAATCTTTTGATGCAGAGAAAGTTATAAATTTAATAAGACCTAAAGATCTTCGTGTGTTGCTAATAGTATTATCTGCATGTTGGTGAAAAAAAGCTTGGCATCCAATATAACTAGAAGGTCTTAAGAGAGGACACCACGTTTAATGTCATTAGGTACTTACTATGTGATAATTCTGATTAATTAAATTAGTTTTTTGACTAAAGGTTATACAATAAATGCTATCGTAATTCAGAGACGTTTGTTAACTTGAAAATCAGATCCGGACAGATGAAATATCTTGCTGAATAGTTTCACAAACATATTTCCCAATTATATTTTTTTTATCAGCATCTTTTCTTGGCCAAATCTGATTACAGTTGGAATATCATTTATTAAATATTAAAGAGTAGTTGAGATAAACTACTACTTTGCGGAACACCTATTACCATGAAATTGCATTTGCTAATTTGACTGCAAAGCATCTATTTGTAAGATAAATAAAACATATATACAACGCATTGCTTGACGAGGCCTAAAATTGACAATAATTTTCTAATCATAAGATTGTGTTGGAAAGTATCAAAGGCTTTGCTAATGTTTAAATAAATAGAATATTTTATTTACATCTGGAATTATACTGGTACACACACACACACGCACATGTGTATATATATATGTGTGTGTGTGTGTGTGTGTGTGTATATAAAGCGTGTGTTAAAGATGATATACCTGATTGAAAACTATGTGGTTTTACAGAAAGAATATTTTTAGGAATAAAATTCATGTGCCTATAAATATTTTTTCGTCAAAAACTGCTCAAATACTACAAAACAAAGGTTTATGACTAGAATTTAACCGTCAATAATACTTCAAGAAAATATATACCGATAAATGGTTGAACACACAACCACTCACTGACTGATTCACACTTAATAAAAATATTTTTGTACAAAAACAATTTTTTTTTTTTAAATATTTTAAATGTTTGTTTGAGCTTTATGTATAACATGTTGGAATGATAATGCTACAGTTACTAAAAACTAAAACGCTACAAAACTACAAAAAAATATTTTTGCAAAACTCCGTTCCCCCGGAGAAACCCCCGGAATGGCCACCGCATGGGGAGCCCAAGAAAAGAAACGGGCTCCCCATTTGGAAGCCACCTGGAAGGTTTTTTTCTGTTCCACCCACCGTTTCTTTGGTAGCCTGACTTGTTGCAAGGGATTGTGTTCATACCAGAGAAAATGCCGCCATTTCGTCTGGGCAATCCGCCTTGGAGGAGCCGGGGCGCGAACCCGGGTCCTACAAGTCACAAGGCAGGCGCTCTACCCCAGAACCAGAGCGGTAGAGCGAATACTTGCAGTTTTCTTAACTCTGACATGATGTTATTCCATGAGTTTACTGTAGTTTCGTGTGTCATTAACACGTGCAGTAACATCTAACCTTGGTAACGAACAAATTTATGTGTTCTTATGTTGTTCGTTCAGCATGAATTATGTAATTTCATAACAGTGAAATATAATTTGTATAACTAGTCTGGCAATGCCTACACGAATGAAGTTAATGTATAAAATGTTTATTTATTTGGTTTTTAGGCCACAGAAAAGTTAACTTTTTTATATCACTTTTCGCTTTCTTTTGTTTTACCGTGCTTAATATGCGCAGCTAATACTGTAAAGCTATTCAAACAACTGTTTGCAAATAATTAAATATTGGAGGTACTGGGGCAACACGAAGCATAAATGGTAAAACTATTTTGTAGTTATACAGTTATTTTCATGTAAATGAACAAATAGTTAAGGTTACATGAATATTTATGTTCCATTTACAAAGAAAATGTACGGTGCACAACGGCAAACAGAATAAATCAACGATGAAACTTAACTGATAAAAATTTTAAAAAAAGGGGGGGCTATACAGAGACGCACAGGTGAACCCAGCGATGTGAAGAAACAGTGATGACAGCACAGACAAACACCGTAAGATACAGTTGAGCGAAAAAAAACAGATATATTTTGAAAACCACAACGATGATAGCGCAGACTAACACAGTTATGATTCCTAAGAGAACAGTTGCGACGTTTCGGGAAGGAGACATTTCCGTTATGGTACTTTTCCGCCTTTTTCGTAGAGGCCAGGTGGAATAGGGTATTTGATTATAGTGAAAATATTGATTTAAAAGTTGTTAGCTTTACAGTAAACATTTTTCAAAGCCAATTTGGCCAACGCATTATTCAGAAATATGTATGATTATTATAAGAAATCATTAATAAAATAATTAAATTCTCATGTTTGACCACGTGATTGAAAACGCACGGGATTGGCTGAATCTGGCGTGACGTCACCTGCTTGTAAACAGTAAATGCCAGTCGAAGTTTTGTACGGTGCATCGGTGTTTTCTTCAAGGTTTTTTCGTCATATTAACTAGTATTCTTATCTAATGCTGACTAAAAGTAAGAAATTATTGTAATTATTAGAAAAAATACGATGGAGACCAACTTCATTAAAGCTGACAGTGGAAACCTCCCGACTATTTTTTTAAAACAATCCCGATTTTTATGCTGCAGAATTAAAGAACATGAAAGTAGCGTTGTAAGTGTTAATATAAATGATTAAAATATACTTTTAAATAATTAAGTAAATTAGAAAAGCCTAAAAACTTTTTTTATTGTAAACATTTTATATAATGTTGACAGATTGATTGGATTGACCATTCAATAACAAAAGTAGGGCTCCCGTTAGAACTAATTTAAAGCGAATAAAAATGAAATTAAGTATGTATTTCAATGTATATAGATATAAAATTATTCACCAAATTATCGTTTTGTGAACCACAGTTATGTCAACATTACTTTAATAGGTAAGAGTTCCGTATCGCGTATCCAAATTGGTCTCTTGCTATGGATAGCATGATCCTGTACATTTTTGTTACTGTGGTACATAACTTTTCTGTTTTAATTCGTCGAAATATTCTGGACATAATCAAAATTTGTGGTAAAATAATGACTAATGGTCGTAAGTTGAATACACGATATATTTTACTTTTTATTCAAATCAAGATCATAATTCATTAGTAGATCACAAGTTTTTGTTTTATGCAGTATATTTCCACGTACTTAATTTAAACAGCAAGCATCATGTACCACAGGATCAATAATTATAGGATAATGCCACTAGGAGTAAGGGATAAACCTGGATACGTGATACGGAACACATGAAAGCATTAGTGCTTGCTGCTATATCTTTCGGCCTTCGGGTCTCTGCGAGCGAGCATTATCCACTTTTTACGAATCTCACAGTTCTTCGGAATGCTCACAAATATTTTCTCCGGTGTTTCAACGGACGTGTTAGTGCATTGTGGCACTACGCACCATTTGTAAGCCATTTCACATAACAGTAAGAATATCAAAGTTCTCACTAGCCGCATTGCGTCGTGAAAGTAGAGCTGTAGCAAACCGTATGTATTCGGTACTGAGTAACGGGTGCGCCATCTAGTATCGAGTAACGAAACGTTACACACGGCTGGATTTCGTTACTAGCATATTTCGCATGTTTTACGCATGCGCGCGCATATTCGATGATTTTACGTCCAAGTTTTTTACTGTTTATAAGAAAGTATTTTTTACAAATTAGAAATATGTATGTTTTTGTTTTTTATTATCGCGTATTTTCACGTTTTTTTTTGTTCTTATCTTTCTGCAGTCATCATTGAATCTCACATCACGAGACTCTGTCACCCAAAACTATCACAGAGGCCGTCGTCGCTGCTCAAGTAGTCTGCGGCGCCCTTCTCGAACCGACGAGAGCGGCTGTGACGAGTCGCGTCATCTCGGACCGACCCGACGCCCCCATACAGTCGCCACTCCCCAGGGGCGCTCAGCGACAGATAACGGCTCCGAGGCAGGACGATGCGCGGGGTGTGAAGCGGGAAGGGGGGGTAGCGACGACCCTTGTAACACGGCCTGGCGCGCGTGGCTTGCCTCACGTCAGTGGAGGCCTCGTGGCCGTGCAGGGCCGCCAGCCAGCTCCGAACCTGGCGCGCATCGCGGTCTGGTCTCTCGCGGTCGTTAACAGTACTTTTAACGAAATATAATTATTTTATATTAAAAGCAATGTAACTTATTTAGGATGTGGGATTGATTTTTATGTAACATCAAAAAAAAAATGCTTTAAAACTGTTTATTCTACATTAATATGTATTAATTTATTATATTATTTAGATTTCCATTTTTTTATATTTTACATATAACGGCTTTAAAATATTTCAGAAAATTTATTATATTATTTTAAGGACACATGAGGCTGCCACGAAAGTACCAAGGCAATTAAATATTAAGATAGAAAAAACAGTTATAAAAACATTTAGAATATGTGCTGAATTTTTTTATTTTATGGAATCTGAGTATTTTGAACAACGAGAAGACAGTGGTTGTAGAGTATTATTGACGTAATTTAACATTTAAAAAAATTGAATTCGATTAAAATTTAATGTATAACAAATAATTATGCAGTAATTCATGAAATGTTTTCCAATGCTGTTTAATGGGGGAGATCCAAGAAGAGGTGCCCGAGCTAACTCGAGCCAAGTGCAGTGGGCTGGGAGGGCGCGGGCCAGGGAACACAGATACCTCAAGCGGGGCAGCGCCTGGTGTGGCTCACCTCCCGGTTACACAGAGAGCCCGACATTATCAACAGAAAATACGTTATGATTCATTAAACAGTTATGTCAACGTCTTGGAAAGTCATTATTAAAATATTTTTTTAAATCAAATTTTTAAGAGTACTAAGATTTTTAAAAAAATACAAACAGAACAGTAGCACCAAGAAAAAATTTTAAGTAACACATTTTTACGCACACATAAAATCTTCTGGAAAGGACACGTGCAGGCTGGTTATGTCTACAGTCCCGGGAGGGCTCCACAGGACCGCCGCTGAGTGGTCCAGGGGACATCTCCCAGCCTCCCGGACCGGCCCGAATGTGTGTCGCTGTGCGGTCCCGTTAGGCGCCCGGGCTGGCCTTGAACCCTGGCCGTCGGGCTGCCCGGGGCGTCGGCGTGGGAGGCGCCGAGTCGCGTGACCCACATGCCGCCGCACCTGACGGCCGCGGCTTCCCTTCTCCCTGGTCTGCGGGGCCCGAGCCTTTCAGCTGCTTTTCTTATTGGTTCACTGTTCATCTGGACGACTCTGGGCCGATGGGTAGAGACCGGAAAAATTGGCGGGTTCAATGACCTCCAGGATAGACTCCAATATCCTCTGCACACTCGGGCAAATGCCACCTGTACATTGGCTACTGACTTGTGAGACGTCTCGACTGGGTGGCCTGTGATTCGGCACTTCTATGAGTGAGGGTCTCTAATTGGCCCCCAGTCCTCCAGATTAACAGTGAACCAATGGCAGAAGCAGCTTATAGGTATGTGTATTTGAATTTTAGCATACCACGAAATGAATCCGCGAATTTTTCAGGTCTCTACCAATGGGTAACACTCAACCAAAGAAGTATTGTATCACAGGCAAACCAGTTGAGACGACTCACAAGTCAGCAGCAGCCAATGAACAGGCGTTATTCTCCGCGAGTATACTGTGGACTGTGCAGTCTTTCCTGAAGGTCATCGAAAAAGCGAATTTTTTTTCCAGTCCCTACCTTTAGGCTGCTTCACTGACCTCCAGGATAGACTGCACAATCCTCCACGTGCTTGGGAAATTACCACCTGTTCATTGGCTGCTGACTTGTGAGGTTCGTCCGTGATTTCGCTACTTCTTCGGCCCTGAGTCCTCCAGACGACCTGTGAGCCAGTAGCAGGAGCAGAGCAGCTCAGAGCTATAAGTAGTTGTATTCTGGCCTACCACGCAATTAATCCGCAATATTTTCCCGTCGGTTAATCATCCCTTGATTGTGAGTAGGTCTGTGTGTTCTAACCTGGTTGTCAAATAAATACCGCAAATGTCAGGGCAACACAAGATACAGGAAAAACTCGTGGATACATTTCTCGATTGGCTAAAATGCAAATATTCAATCAGGTTTTTGTTTCTGCTACTGGATAAAAGTATGTGCTCCAAGTTAAATTTAATCTGATAAGTCGCGTAACTGTTCGCCCAATGATTGTCTCATATAGGCTACATTCGAAACACAAATCTGAGAAAACTATTGCGAATTATGTAAACTTAAAAATAAGGTCCAATTTTTTTCGGTTTGGAAAAGTTTTCATTATTTACCAGTAACATTTAACTGATTCACAGTCTGTGTTACTGTTTCGTATAATTAGAATGCCCTTTCTGATCTATAATTTCCATTATTGAATGGTTTGTCTAAGTTTCTGAGACGACAGAATGTAAATATAATGTTGTCACTGTTTGTTATCCGTTGCTACAAAGCGACATTAACGCACTAACAGACAACTCACATCTAGTTCCCGAGGCTCTCGCCAGACTGTCGGGCGCTGGCGGCGCAAACGCGCCTGGTGGCGCTCACGTGGACGATAACTTGAGTGTCGCCGACGAGAATGGAGTCATAAGCATCACATGCCTTACGGCAAGTCACAACAGTGGTCGTGGTAACACGCTTGGTTCGTAATTCATAGTTGTAATGCCAGTACATGTCGTCGCCGAGATAACCTTCATAAGCATAAACGTTGGAATGCATCGATGTTGTTTTTCCCATTTCCTGCAGCTCATTATATAACAACAGGTTTACGGAACGTAATATTTCTTCTTCTTTTTCTTCTTCTTCTTCTTCCTCTACGTCTGGTAGACAGCGAGGTCATTAGAGAGGGTAAACTCGACAACTCAGTTCCCGAGAAATGGAGAAGAAATGGCCATGACCTGTAGTGAGGAATCCTTAGGGGCATTCATTTTCGCGAAAAAATCAAATCGCTAATTAGACTACAGTAAGGTATGCCCACGCTAGCGATTGTTCCCTTGTGATTGCCGGCCGCCTGCAAGAGAAGCCATTGCCCTGTTTGACCGGGACATTGAGGTAGCGTTCGCTTCCGCACTGGATGGCTGTGATTGGTGTGATGACAGTCTGAAATAAACCCAGTCAACCACGAAACACAGACATTGTTACAAAGTTTTAGCACACATCTGGTCGGGAAATCTCTTCGCAAAAGTTACGTGGAACGCGAGTTTAAATTCTCGTATCCGCACCAACTTGATTATTCCGTCATTGTTTGAAGCACAGTTTAGCTTAAATGTGACCTTTTTCCTGTGGCCAGCTAGTTTCTTCCCAGCGACACTGCCCTGCAGCTCGGGGGTAATTGGCGCAGGAAGACGTACATCACGGGCAGTTACGTCCAACGGTATCTGCCCGCCGGAAACACGTCGCGCTTGAGTTAGCCGCATTGTTACCTCCTAGCGACTGGCCCGCTCCAGCTGCTAATTACCGCGGATTTGTTTACTTCCTGTACAGTCTGGTCCCCTCGGGAGTGGACACTCGGAGTGCTGGGTTGCCGTGAATCGATGAGTCGATTCCTCCGATTTATTAGTTGCTTCCGAGTCGGTGCGGGAGTTGTCCGTAACTTTTTGTCCATCATTATGTAACTTATAATGTATTATAATTGCATGCAGTAACATTGAAATGAAATGAGCTTGACTACAGGCCAGAAAAATATCCGAACATGTAGCGTACACAGTTTTGCGAAGTTTGTTTGCGAGCTCCGGGGTAGACTGATCATGACTACGCACGTCAGTCGTCGGGTGGTACGTGGTACGATTTTCTTTCTTCCTTTTTTTTTCCTAGCCTAAATTATTCTAAGTGTGAAAGGGGAGGGTCCAGGTTAGGGGAGGACCTAAGTGTGTCTCAGGCCGAAGCCTATACACTCTACCATGCGGGTTTTTAACCATGCAGGACAAGGGTGCGTGCATCATGTGCTAATTGGGGTTTACTGGCCAGCCATGGCAGCGATTAGCGCCATGGCTGACGCCCCATTGAAAGTCTAGCTTAAAAGCTAACTAATGTGACCCATGTAAAACCTGCACAGACACAGGGAAAACCCTTGGCTGGGTCATGCGGGGATCAAACATCATTAGAGACCTGAAAAATTCGCGGATTCATTTCGTGTTATGCTAAAATTCAAATAATTATACCTTAGTGCTGCTTCTGCTATTGGTTCACTGTTAATCTTGGAGGACTGAGGGCCAATTAGACCCTCACTCATAGAAGTGCCGAATCACAGGCCACCCAGTCGAGACGACTCACAAGTCAGCAGACAATGTACAGTTGGCATTTGCCCGAGTGTGTAGAGGATATTGGAGTCTATCCTGGAGGTCATTGAAGGAAGCGGGTCCAGGTAAGAAGAGTTGGGCGGGGCATTGTTGTCGGCGGAGGCGCGTCGAGCCGAGTCGCGCTCGGCAGTCCCCGGCGGCGCTCGGGCGCGCTCGGGCCGGCGGGCGGCCACGGCTCAGTGCGGGTCGCGACGCGCCGCGCGCAGCATGGAGCCGCTCCGCCTGCCCGGCTCGCCGCAGCGCGAGGCGCGGGCAGTGCGCGGCTCGTGGCGCGACTACCTGGACCACGAGCCGGAGGACGAGGACTGCGAGGCGGGCGACTTCGAGCCCTTCAGCGACACGTGCGGCGAGTGTGAGAGCAGCGACCTGGAGGGGCTGGACCTGGCGCTGTTCGAGCCCGCCGCCCCCGCCGCCGCCGCCGCCTGCTGCCGCCGCTGCGTGGCGGCGCGGCCCGGCGTGCTGGCGGCCACGCTGCTCTCGCTGCAGCCGCCGCACCTCGCCGGTGAGACCGCATCCCACACCACGCTCACACAGGCTGATCCGTCACGCTGCGGGACCGCCGAGTGTACAGTCAGCTGCTCTTCGCTGTGTTTAGTAAATTCAATTCATACGTAATAATTAGAGTCCCGGAAAAATTCGCGGGTTCAATGACCTGCAGGATGAACTCCACAGTTCTACGTACACTCGGTCAAATGCCACCCACTCATTGGCTGCTGTCTTGTGAGACGTCCCAGCCTAGCAGCCTGTGATTCGATAAAGCTTTGCTTGGGTGTTTCTCATTGGCCCAGAGTCATACAGGTGAGTTGTGAGCCAATAGCAGAGGCAGCACTAAGGGATAACGATTTGTATTTTAGCCTATCGCGAAATGAATTCGCGAATTTTTCCGGTCTCTAGTAATAATTGTCATTATTAGAGACCGGAAAAATTCGCGGATTCATTTCGAGATAGGCTAACATTAAAATACATATACCTTTAAGCTGCTTTTGTTATTGGTTCACTGTTCATCCGAACGACTCTGGGCCAATGGGAAACACTCGACCAAAGAAGTATCGTATCACAGGCAAACTAGTTGACACGACTCACCAGCCAATGAACAGGCGTTATTCTCCCGAGTATACTGAGGACTGTAGTTATAATCTATCCTGACGGTCATCGAAAACGCGAATTTTGCAGTCCCTAGTCATTATTAATTTAATAGTTACTATTGGTACTTAATAATAATTATTTTCACAATTTATTTGGTTTACATTGATTGCGGTCTTAAGCAATGATATCGGAAGAGAAAGTGTAATACCCGGCCGATGCATTTACGAAATATGTTTAGGTTATGATAGGGAGTAAATTCATGTAAGTGGTCATCGACATGGTCACGTGACGTGTTAACGATAACACTATATCTGTTCCTATTAGTGTAACTTATTGCGCTTTTAAATCTTAAGTATACGATTACTGTGCAGTAAAAAGTGAGTATAAATTATATTAATATCATATAGATAGGTATATACATAGTTTGAATAACGAAAAAAAAAAAACGGAGGCTTTGTAGCAATATATCCTAATACTTAAGAACATCGTTATTTAACTTTTTTTAGTACCTACAATTACAATGCAATGCGTATTTTATAGTAATTTAGGAGTTATTTCACTAACGTGTTAAACAAATTTGTTGTGTAATAATATTTTTTTCGTAAAAATTATGAAAACGTTTTCACTTCTGTCGGCAGTCCTCATTACTGCTTTGAATTTTTTTTTTCTTTGCGCATCGCTCAGAAATCACCCAAAATATTTCTTAGGCTCCCCCCACGCGAGCAAAGTTGCTGGCACTAGTAAACTGAATCATTTATATGTATGTAGTGAGTGTGCGCATGTATGTCAAAAGTGTTGTAGTAAACTCGGATGATCAGAGTCTGTCTGCAGCGTATCTAAGAGATGCTGCTCGGTTCTTAGCTTTCTTCGCGCCCAAGCGTGTCCACGTGTGCTGGTTGAAATGATTACGGCGCACGCTGGTTTGCCTCCAGCTCTCTAGGAGCCTCGCCCACCGACAGCCATCTTGCACACGAGACTCCATCCAGTAGTCTTCGTCCCGGGACGTCACGTGTGGAGAAAGTCCTTTTCCTCCTCTGCATATCTGCGCCGCCTTCGCAATGTGCGTGATTAACTCTCTGTGAGCAAGTGAGGTGATGGACGATGCTTCGGTGGCATCTGTGTGCCACATACACAGCCTGCCCTGAGACAACACCAACAATAAAATACCGCATTCAACAAAACAATGCAATTTTTTTTTTCTTCATGATGTCAAGGGGAGGGTTGGAGTCGGGGCTTAAACCGTGTGAGTAGAAGCAGACAGGTGCCCCTTTCGACGTCATGAACTGTCTCGCCTGAGCGGGCCTGGGGAGGCGAGGAAAAGCTCTATCAACATTTCGAAGTAGAGTTGGAGGGATATTTTTTCATGAATTGTCAAGTCAGCGCCGTGGTAAACAAATACATTTATAGGGACTGGAAAAATTCGCGTTTTCGATGACCTTCGGGATAGACTACACAGTCCTCAGTATACTCGGGAAAATAACGGCTGTTCATTGGCTGCTGACTTGTGAGTCTTCTCAAATGGTCTGCCTGTGATACGATACTTCTTTGGTTGAGTGTTTCCCATTGGCCCAGAGTCATCCGGATGAACAGTGAACCAATAACAAAAGCAGCTTAGAGGTATGTATATTTGGATTTTAGCATATCGCGAAATGAATCGGCTAATTTTTCCGGTCTCTATACATTTATATATTTTAAGATAAATTGTTTTAAATGAGACATTTTTAATTTGTATTTACTGTAGAACGCGGTTTGTGATTTTAACTTTTGTTTTGCTGTCGTTATATTCCTCGATTTTGTTTTTATTTGTTCCCTTTTGTGTGTTCAGAGCACATGGCTCACACAGCTGTATAGTCGGCCATTACTATACATGTTTCCTTACAGTCTGTAACAGTCTATACAGTTATGAACAGCGTCTCGCTAAGTGTCTGTAGTGATGTATAATAAAAACGTATTATTTTATTGGAAAATGGTAAAAAAAATAATATTTCTTTTAATATTTTATAAAAAGCCGTGTTGATAATAATTACTTGCTAGAATTTCCGTAAAGTTGTTTTTCTTTTCAAAACTTTGCCCAGTTATGTAATTTAACTGTTAGAATATAATTAATTTCTGTGAAAATAGTTTAATATTGTGAGAAATAAAAAAAATTGAAACTAAAAAAAAACTGTACTAGTAACCCGAGCCGATGGTGCCACACCGCTGACTTGACAATTCTTGACGAAATATCCCTCCAACTCTACTTCAAAATATTCTTTATCTTTATCATCAAAGCTGAACGTACAAATTACTATATCTGGACCACATAAATATTTATTGATAATATTATTACATTTGTTGACTTTTTATAGATTTTCTTTTTCAAAATTTAACGGTAATTATGTATATTACAGGGGAATATTTTTAAAGCATTTTAGGCATTCATTAAATAATGTGCTCTACCTTAACAAAAGTAGATTTTCAATAATAAACGATACTTATTGTTTCTACCTGATGGTGATTTAAAAATAAATGTATTGCATGTGTTTTACAATATTCATCTTACATATTACAGCTACAGATGTAACAGAACAGAGCGAATCATGATATTAATCAATCTCAGGCACATTTATATAACTTTGTTTAGGTAATATTATTCTCAGCATTCGGAGCCAAAAAATTCGTGTGACATTAAAAAAAAATACAATTTATCGCAAGGTTTTTTTTTTAAACTTTTTTCCATAAAAATCACAAACATTTTTCTCTATATTATTTCCGAATTATTAAAAAAATAGGAACAAATAAGTTGATCCGGAACTACCGAGACCTAGAAGATGAAGTAATAGTAGTGTCCTGATTGCCTGTTTTCATCCGGTCAGCGTGGTGACCACAGTTAGTACTTTCCTACTAGATCTAGTAATTTTATAAGTTTTTTAGTACTATAGTACATTTACGCTCAGATCTAGTACTTTTTTCTTTAATATAATAATGTTACAGTAACTCCAATATGTTTTATTATCAAGCGTAATTATTTTTAAAAACTATGGAATGTGTGTGTGTGTGTGTGTGTGTGTGTGGTGTGATAGTAAAGTTAGAGCATTGCAATTTCATAATAACTTCCTAAATTGTTAAAACCATTAACAAATTATAATTTAGTACTTTTTTTAGTCTAGTACTTTTTCTCGCCTAAGTTGGTACGAAATATTTTTTCCTTTGTGGACACCCTGCTCTGGGGTCGTGCTCGCAATCAAAATTTGTTGCGGGCGGTGTGCATTCGTGCCGGCGCGGCGCGTGTGTTGTGTTGTGGTGTTGGTACTCCTGCCTTCTGTCGCGCGGCGCTGCAGATAACACGAGCAGCATCTGTTGCCTTTGTGAGCGGCTAATAACATTTAATAATATACCCAGGCACCAGTGCAGCGCGGGGGAAACTCAAGAGTCGGCTTTTGTCCTGCAAATTTAATTATAATTACTTGATCATATCAGGGCATTTTCAGGCTGCTGTGTTGGGAAACACTAAACAAAATGTATAAATATTATTTTAATTTTTATTATTATCATATTCAAATGATAACGATAGGAAATTAGGATGCCGATAGTAGCTTACAATATATGCACGATGATTATCAGAGTTACCCATCAAACACAATAAGAGACTAGTATAGTACTTTTTTTAATTTTATAATTTATATATAAAATTATATTCTACACTTGTTACGCCTACGCAAATAAACTTGAAGGGGATAGTCTTACAGTATCGAACACCTCAATATTTTTTAACGGTAATTTAGGTAAGGTATTGAAATATCGCATTTTAAGACATTAATCTGTTACCTTAACTAGTACTTAACACACACACACATATATAGTATCTTGAATTATATTATAATTTTTTTTAAGTTTCCAAATATAAAAAAAATAGAGTGCAAAAAATAGTTGTCCAGTACCGACCAGCCATTCTTTTAGAAGTTTTAAGTTTTTTACGTTTTTTAAGTTAGATGTTACACATCGCTCACGTGTTTTTTTTTTAATATCCTACATAGGTACATATTTGCTTCCCAAATCAACTGCCAGAAATAAACACGTGTTAATAACTACAGTTCAGTCTTGGAATAACATCTTGTCAGTGTTAAGAAGACTGCAAATATCCGCTCTACCGCTCTGGTTCTGGGGTAGAGCGCCTGCCTTGTGACTTGTAGGACCCGGGTTCGCGCCCCGGCTCCTCCAAGGCGGATTGGTATGAACACAATCCCTTGCAACAAGTCAGGCTACCAAAGAAACGGTGGGTGGAAACAAAAAACCTTCCAGGTGGCTTCCAAATGGGGAGCCCGTTTCTTTTCTTGGGCTCCCCTTGCGGTGGCCATTCCGGGGGTTTCTCCGGGGGAACGGAGTTTTGCAAAAATAATTGTTAGTTTTGTACAACGCTCTAGAGGTTACGCTTCTTTTTTTTATTGAAGACACTGATATGGTATTATTGTAACAAAAAATATTTAATTAATACTCAGTTTTCAATATTAATAAAAATATGTGTATATAGTAAAATAATTGAGATACATTTAAACCAGTTAAACTGCCGAATGTTTTTTTCTAATTTATTAATTTTAATTTTTGATTAAATTTCTAATTTGCAAAAAAAATATGCATACGGTTACCTCACTTATATAAATACACTTGAAAAAGGAAATGAATATAATTTCTATCACTAATATTCACAATAAATAAATGTTTTAAATTATATTGGTCATACTAATATATTATTACCATCTGTTTTGATTTAGCTTTCTGTTGAAGGGCTTACCTAGTCAAGGGTGTATTTTTTTTAGTGAGGCGGGATGATAAGTACGACGTTTGCTGGCGCTTCTAGCGCGGTATCGCCTCTAAGCGCAAGGCCGTGTGTTGGCGCGCAGGGGCAAACTTTGAGATATGAGCAGTAATCATAACATTATAATGATGATAAAGGAGTAATGCAAGTCCCTTGGATGCTTTCAAAAATCTGTACCGTAATTTTCATGCCTTAACATTATTCTGAAAACATACTTCATTTTATAAAAGAACAGTTTGGAAAAAGGAAATGCAGATTCATAACTACTCATCCACCCTCAGAGTAATGTTGAATGCTTTTCGTAAACAGGCATGACAGATCGCGTTTTATTTTTTTGTGAAGCTCTGCACACCATGTGTGTTTCCAGGTGGGGGAAGAAGGCCTTAAATAATTACTTTTTTGACGTGACAACGTCTAATAAATCGATGAACGCCGGCTGCACGCACGAAAAAGTGTCCCGTTGTGCACATTGTTCCGTTACGCTGTGTCCCGTTACGCTCATTGTACGCTTGCGCCGCATCTATCTCTCTTCCACTCAACTGTTTATAAAGTGAAGTGAAAAGTTAATGTGGTTTTCATTGCTTATTACAACAACAATTTCGGCAATAAAGGTTAATTATTCTTGCATTTAAAAAATCTGATTACTAGTATAATTTCAAGTATTTATTCTTTTATTATTAAAATAAAAATTATTCAATTTTATTCATAAAGTATGCAATCATTTCATCAATGTTTTGTTATGATGTTGTCCCGTTAAACTATCTTCCGTAAACCGACTTTACAGACAACCAATTTTTTTTATTGCAGAAGAGTGCACTAATCGCTTCGTAGAAAACTCTTGACACGCTTTTAAAGGGAGAGAGATTTAAGCTAATGTCGTGACTCGCGCATAAAGTGTAGAGCGGACGTCAGCGTGCCATACGAATGCCGGCAGCGTCTTCATCCTCTTGCGTGATAACATCGCCTCTCTTGTCGCGGGGCCCGCCGTCGCATAAAGCTCTCCGCACTTCGCGGCGAGGGACTCCGACTCCAGCGACGAGACTTCACGTAACCGGTTCCCGCGCCGCTACCTCGCTGGCTCCGGACCGGGCGGTGTCCGTAGTCGCGTCTGGTGCGCGCTAGCTCACTGTCCCGCGGGCTGAGACAGGAAAAATTACGCGAACTCAATTCGCGATAGGCCAAAATACAAATAGTTATACCTCAGAGCTGCCTCTGCCATTGGCCCAAAACTCACCTGGATGACTCTGGGCCAATGAGAAACGCCCGACCAAAGCTTTATACGAATCACAGGCTGCTACGTTGGGACGTCTCACATGACGGCAGCCAATGGGTGGGTGGCATTTGACCGAGTGTACGTAGAGCTATGGAGTTCATCCTACAGGTCATTGAACCCGCGAATGTTTCCGGTCCCTATCCATCGGCGACATGATGACCAGCTGTCCGAGTAGGGTGGTGGGACGAAACCCTGGTTTTCAGATATGTTCACTCGTGAGATTATTCTAATGGGACGAATATTACAAGTGTATTGCTGATGAAATTAATTCCTTAAAACCTTACAAGTCGTGCACTGCGCACACATCATCTTTACAGTTACGACCATCCTAGAGTACAGTATTTAGATTTCCCCCCCCCCCCCCAAACTGTGGGGCTGGAAAGTTGTACATGAAGCAGTAGGGATGGGCCGGCGGACAGGCGGGCTGACGAAGAACGGCAATAAGGCAGGTGTAGTCGCTATCAGTCGCAGGCATAATCACCAGGAGGGGAGGGGGGGGGGGGGGTCTGCTGTGAGTCACGTCGCGGCGGTTATCGAACCGTGTGTTCCCCAAGGGGCGTTATCTGCTGCTCGCGACAAGTTGCCGAGATAGTCGAGACACAGGCATGCGCCCTGTGACAATCACGGGCTCTGTGTGGTACTGTGTGAGCTTTGCGCGTCATGTTTTATTGCAGAGTTCGTCGCTATACATGTGTCAATTGCTGTTATTTGTAAAAATTCAGACAAATAATTCATCATTAAATTTGTTAGATAATAACATCATGGTCACTAACTGTAAATATTTATATTCTGCTTTTCCCAATTGCGCTGTGTGTGAAAATTTAACTTAAGTCGCACTTTTAAAAATATTTCTTCATATAAAACTTAGATCAACAAAAAATAATATAAATATGATAGACGAGGCCAGAAGTGGTGGATATACGAATTTATTTAGGGAGAGGATTAAAAAAAACAATGAAATATTAACTTTTGTATTAAATACACTTAAGTCAACAAGGTGTGTGGATAGTCTCCTTTGTTGTTAGTGATTACAGCGTTGTAACAGCTCACCTTGCATCATCCACAATAACACACTGCCTTCACCAACATCTCGCATATTTCCCCACAACTTCAGGGGCATAACCCTCACAGACTGCCGCGACTGGAGACAGAGCCTCAAGCCGGAGACTGCAATGTGCCAGGCATATTTTTGTGTTAAGTCATAATTATAGAGTTGGAATATTTTAGTTATTGATCGTCCCACGCGCTGCGCCGCGAAAGGAGCGCGCGCTGTAGACCGACTCACAAAAGAGTCCTATTTAAAACCTGTCGGGCCGGCGCCGCCGATAAGGAGCTGGTGAGGAAACTGTGTGGAATGTAGGTATTCGCCGCCATGTCACACCGGTGGTCTGCTAACCCCCCCAAGGTGCAGTACCTTCTGACATGTAGTTTATTTGTGGTCTGCGAAGTCCCCAGAGGACAACAATGCAGTTGGCACTGTTAGGCATGGGCGTATATCCCGAGGGCATGGGAGTCTGGGCCTCAATGAGGAAGCCGCTTGTGCTGCAGATAGTACTGCCGCCAGTACTGCAGCCAGTACTGCAGATAGTACCGCCGCCAGTACTGCGGCCAGTACTGGCGGCGGTACTGCAGATAGTATCGCCGCCAGTACTGCGGCCAGTACTGCAGCCAGTATTGCAGATAGTACTGCTGCCAGTACTGCAGATAGTACTGCGGCCAGTTTAGGGAAGTACTGCGGCCAGTACTGCGGCCAGTATTGTCGGCCAGTATTTCGGCCAGTACTGCAGCCAGTACTGCAGCCAGTATTTCGGCCAGTACTGCAGCCAGAACTGCAGCCAGTATTGCCGGCCAGTATTGCTGCCAGTACTGCGGCCAGTATTGTCGGCCAGTATTTCGGCCAGTACTGCAGCCAGTACTGCGGCCAGTACTGCGGCCAGTATTGTCGGCCAGTATTTCGGCCAGTACTGCAGCCAGTACTGCAGCCAGTATTTCGGCCAGTACTGCAGCCAGTACTGCAGCCAGTATTGGCGGCCAGTATTTCGGCCAGTACTGCAGCCAGTACTGCAGCTAGTATTGGCGGCCAGTATTTCGGCCAGTACTGCAGCCAGTAGTGCAGCCAGTATTGGCGGCCAGTATTTCGGCCAGTACTGCAGCCAGTACTGCAGCCAGTATTGTCGGCCAGTATTTCGGCCAGTACTGCAGCCAGTATTGTCGGCCAGTATTTCGGCCAGTACTGCAGCCAGTATTGTCGGCCAGTATTTCGGCCAGTACTGCAGCCAGTATTGGCGGCCAGTATTTCGGCCAGTACTGCAGCCAGAACTGCAGCTAGTATTGCCGGCCAGTATTGCTGCCAGTACTACGGCCAGTACTGCGGCCAGCGGCGCGACCGAGCCACGCTCGAGCGGTTGCGATGCCCTCCAGCGCCTCACGTCACGGGACGCACGACCGCAGAGCCGCTAGTTGATCATCCAGTCCTGGCGGCTTGTCGCCCTGGCAGAGGAACACCTCGCGGCTAGTGGCCCGATTCCTTGCGCCATTGCTGAGCGCATTATGTGTCACAAGAAACCTCAATTGCAGATAAAAAAAGAGATATAAACATGCAAACACTCAGAAAACAATACTAAATCAGGTGATATCAAAATATTTAGAACAGACAACCCAGAAAATTCCGTAGAAGGATTTAGTCATAAAATTATTACAGCTCAAACGGACACTGGGCTAACAACGACGAGACAGAAGTAACAAGAACAGTAAATAAAGACAAACATGATCATGAACAACACGACAACAGAATAACCCAACGATGATACTAAATAGATAAACTGGACAACAAAGAGACACAGGTGAACCTAGCGATGTTACTGGACATATTCTGGACAACACAACGGCGACATAACAGACGAACACAGAAGGCTTCCTGAGACAACAGGTGCCATCTGTTCCCGCCCTCAGGCACAGACTGCATTACAATTATTAGTTTATAAGCATAGCCTATTATACGTTGCCCTTCATTTATAATTCATTCTACTCTTCCTTAGTCTGTATCCTTCTTGTATCTTGTTTCTTTCTTTTTGACGTGACAACGTCTAATAAATCGATGAACGCCGGCTGCACGCACGAAAAAGTGTCCCGTTACGCACATTGTCCCACTACGATGTGTCCCGTTACGCTCATTGTACGCTTGCGCCGGATCTATCTCTCTTCCACTCGATTGGAACAACCATCGATTTGACTTTTTCGAGGCACATTAAACTTGAAACACTCCCATTCGTTTCCTACTTTTCCTATCATCGTCCTATCCTTAACAGAATAACACAGATTGGAAGAAGTTAAATAGCAAACATGTATAAAAGTTATAGTTAAAATAATATCTTCGTTAAAGTAATAAACATATTTGAATTAATGAGAGCAAATAAAAGTAAATTTATCAATTAAATTGTAGATTTCATTTCACTCCTTCTTTGTATCCATATAAAATAGTGATAATTCAATGAAAATGATTCAATTTTGTATTTAATAATTTCTTAATGTTTTGTTATGACGTTGTCACGTTAAACTATTGTCCGTAAACCGACTTTACAGACACCATTTTTTTCCCTTATAAAGTTGTTTTGCACATATGCCTTGTGTACCGCCGATATCACAGTGGGTTCCGAACCACTCGTCACCTCGACACCCCGGTCCTTGCCACAAGAGTGTGACGTCATACAACGCGCCTCCTGGGTGGATGACATCCCCTTCCAGTGTATAGCCGACACAGCAAATATTGCTATTATGAATACAGAGACTGCAGTAAGCAAATATTGATGTAAACATATATTGGAAATAGTTGGCGCTAATATTCCAGGTATCACGATGTCACATCGCCAGGGCGTCGACAGAATCCAAGGGCCCCTTCCCTATTAGGTACTTAAAAACCTTAGGCCTACGATTTAAAAAAAAAAAACCTAACTCTGCAAACGTCACAAAGTCCATAACTATGAAAGAGACTGCCGGGACAGCTGCTCACTCGCCACTACCGTCACCGCTACTGCCCGGGACAGCTGCTCACTCGCCTCTACCGTCACCGCTACTGCCCGGGACAGCTGCTCACTCGCCTCTACCGTCACCGCTACTGCCCGGAACAGCTGCTCACTCGCCTCTACCGTCACCGCTACTGCCCGGGACAGCTGCTCACTCTCCACTACCGTCACCGCTACTGCCCGGGACAGCTGCTCACTCGCCACTACCGTCACCGCTACTGCCCGGGACAGCTGCTCACTCGCCTCTACCGTCACCGCTACTGCCCGGGACAGCTGTACACTCTCCACTACCGTCACCGCTACTGCCCGGGACAGCTGCTCACTCTCCACTACCGTCACCGCTACTGCCCGGGACAGCTGCTCACTCTCCACTACCGTCACCGCTACTGCCCGGGACATCTGCTCACTCTCCACTACCGTCACCGCTACTGCCCGGGACAGCTGCTCACTCGCCACTACCGTCACCGCTACTGCCCGGGACAGCTGCTCACTCGCCACTACCGTCACCGCTACTGCCCGGGACAGCTGCTCACTTGCCACTACCGTCACCGCTACTGCCCGGGACAGCTGCTCACTCTCCACTACCGTCACCGCTACTGCCCGGGACAGCTGCTCACTCTCCACTACCGTCACCGCTACTGCCCGGGACAGCTGCTCACTCTCCACTACCGTCACCGCTACTGCCCGGGACATCTGCTCACTCTCCACTACCGTCACCGCTACTGCCAGGGACAGCTGCTCACTCTCCACTACCGTCACCGCTACTGCCCGGGACAGCTGCTCACTCTCCACTACCGTCACCGCTACTGCCCGGGACATCTGCTCACTCTCCACTACCGTCACCGCTACTGCCCGGGACAGCTGCTCACTCGCCACTACCGTCACCGCTACTGCCCGGGACAGCTGCTCACTCGCCACTACCGTCACCGCTACTGCCCGGGACAGCTGCTCACTCGCCACTACCGTCACCGCTACTGCCCGGGACAGCTGCTCACTCTCCACTACCGTCACCGCTACTGCCCGGGACAGCTGCTCACTCTCCACTACCGTCACCGCTACTGCCCGGGACAGCTGCTCACTCTCCACTACCGTCACCGCTACTGCCCGGGACATCTGCTCACTCTCCACTACCGTCACCGCTACTGCCCGGGACATCTGCTCACTCTCCACTACCGTCACCGCTACTGCCCGGGACAGCTGCTCACTCGCCACTACCGTCACCGCTACTGCCCGGGACAGCTGCTCACTCGCCACTACCGTCACCGCTACTGCCCGGGACAGCTGCTCACTCTCCACTACCGTCACCGCTACTGCCCGGGACAGCTGCTCACTCTCCACTACCGTCACCGCTACTGCCCGGGACAGCTGCTCACTCTCCACTACCGTCACCGCTACTGCCCGGGACAGCTGCTCACTCGCCACTACCGTCACCGCTACTGCCCGGGACAGCTGCTCACTCGCCACTACCGTCACCGCTACTGCCCGGGACAGCTGCTCACTCGCCACTACCGTCACCGCTACTGCCCGGGACAGCTGCTCACTCGCCACTACCGTCACCGCTACTGCCCGGGACAGCTGCTCACTCGCCACTACCGTCACCGCTACTGCCCGGGACAGCTGCTCACTCGCCACTACCGTCACCGCTACTGCCCGGGACAGCTGCTCACTCTCCACTACCGTCACCGCTACTGCCCGGGACAGCTGCTCACTCTCCACTACCGTCACCGCTACTGCCCGGGACATCTGCTCACTCTCCACTACCGTCACCGCTACTGCCCGGGACAGCTGCTCACTCGCCACTACCGTCACCGCTACAGCCCGGGACAGCTGCTCACTCGCCACTACCGTCACCGCTACTGCCCGGGACAGCTGCTCACTCGCCACTACCGTCACCGCTACTGCCCGGGACAGCTGCTCACTCTCCACTACCGTCACCGCTACTGCCCGGGACAGCTGCTCACTCGCCACTACCGTCACCGCTACTGCCCGGGACAGCTGCTCACTCGCCTCTACCGTCACCTCTACTGCCCGGGACAGCTGCTCACTCTCCACTACCGTCACCGCTACTGCCCGGGACAGCTGCTCACTCGCCTCTGTCACCGCTACTGCCCGGGGCAGCTGGTCACTCGCCACTACCGTCACCGCTACTGCCCGGGACAGCTGCTCACTCGCCTCTACCGTCACCGCTACTGCCCGGGACAGCTGCTCACTCTCCACTACCGTCACCGCTACTGCCCGGGACAGCTGCTCACTCGCCACTACCGTCACCGCTACTGCCCGGGACAGCTGCTCACTCGCCTCTACCGTCACCGCTACTGCCCGGGACAGCTGCTCACTCTCCACTACCGTCACCGCTACTGCCCGGGACAGCTGCTCACTCGCCACTACCGTCACCGCTACTGCCCGGGACAGCTGCTCACTCGCCTCTACCGTCACCGCTACTGCCCGGGACAGCTGCTCACTCGCCACTACCGTCACCGCTACTGCCCGGGACATCTGCTCACTCTCCACTACCGTCACCGCTACTGCCCGGGACAACTGCTCACTCGCCACTACCGTCACCGCTACTGTCCGTGACAGCTGCTCACTCGCCACTACCGTCACCGCTACTGCCCGGGACAGCTGCTCACTCTCCACTACCGTCACCGCTACTGCCCGGGACAGCTGCTCACACGCCACTACCGTCACCGCTACTGCCCGGGACAGCTGGTCACTCGCCACTACCGTCACCGCTACTGCCCGGGACAGCTGCTCACACGCCACTACCGTCACCGCTACTGCCCGGGACAGCTGCTCACTCTCCACTACCGTCACCGCTACTGCCCGGGACATCTGCTCACTCTCCACTACCGTCACCGCTACTGCCCGGGACAGCTGCTCACTCGCCTCTGTCACCGCTACTGCCCGGGACAGCTGCTCACTCGCCACTACCGTCACCGCTACTGCCCGGGACAGCTGCTCACTCGCCTCTGTCACCGCTACTGCCCGGGACAGCTGCTCACTCGCCACTACCGTCACCGCTACTGTCCGTGACAGGTGCACGCACCGAATCAATCACACTTTTTAATTTTCTTTCGATGTTTTGGAAAAAATTATTCGGGTTCTTGCTAAATTCAAATGCTCGGTTTCAGCTGCGGTATCAGCATTGTGTGACAATATGTGTGAATGTGTGTGAATGAGTATGATATATTATAAGAACAGGTATTTTTTTAAATTGTTTATGTCTTGGTTAGTTTTTATAAAAAAAATTGTTGCAAAATATTTTCATGCCGTTAAATATATAGCATTGGACATATTTTAAACAAATTTTTTAAATTCTATTTCAAATATATTATACGTTATGTAAAATTCCTTAGTTATTTTGTTAATTTAGTTTGAATTTTGTTGTATTTTAAAGAATATACTTTTCTTTTCTTCCTATAGTATTTTTTAAGCTTAATTTGCATATGTATACTATGTAAATTATTGTGTGGTTAAGTGTAAGACAAGGCGTACGCCTTAACTTCACATAACATAAGCCAATAAAATAACTAAATAAATGCCAGAGTTTGGGCATCGAACCTCGTAGTACGCCGGGAGTACCAGGCGAAGGAATTTCGCCCACATTTTATGAAGCTAAATGTGGTTTAGTTATAATAATGTTTGATTAAGATATTAATTATGAATGGCCTCAATTAAAAGTTACTGTGTTTGAATTTTTTTTGGAAATTTGAGGTAATTTAAGAATTATATTCGTGGGAGTTTATTTTATATTCGGGAATCTGCGGAATTAATTGGGGTATTGACTGGGCAGTTGGCCAGCCTTTGCGCATCTTCCACAGCGGGCAGTGACCAATCAGCAGTGACCAATCAGCTGCGCAACTCGACCACAGACGGAGTACGTCAGAGTTGACGTCACTGCATTGCGCTTATGAGCGCCCGAGTGTTGTGCGACTTAGCCCAAAGTAGTCGCCACCTCTGTAATAATGGACAATCAATTGCCACCTGTCGCCCCACTTTTCACCCCCTGCGCCTGGCCGTCTTGTTTGACGTGTTCGCGTGGCCTCTTTCCCTCGATATTCTCCGCGGATACAATCTCTTTCTCCTCTCATTATGTGGCTTGTCCCGAGTGGAAGGTTCCTGTATCTCCTGTCTGTGGAGAGCCACACTTCGCGGCCCTTCACTCTCACTGAGCCCCGGCAGCTGGTGCTATTGTACCGAGCCTCACACGGCCTCTAGAGACGGGAATACTCAACTACACGTGACAGGAATCGCCTATGACTAGAAGGGAACTGTCGTGGAGACTTGATTGCACTATTTTCTCGAAGCCAGATCATTTGTTCATTGGCTGTTGTTCTCGAGAAAATAAATTGTGGTCTTGAATTACCTGAATGTTGTTCGATTGATTAGTTGTTGGTTTTTTATAGGTTTACACTACCTTGCGGCGTGAAAAAACTATTGTGGTACAAATGAAAACGTCGCAGAAACACATAAATATTCATATTTAATACAATTTCTTGGACATGCGCCTGAGCAGTTTTGCACTGTTTGTGCCTAATCAGTCTGTTCTTGCCTGATGACGGTAACAGGTGACAGTTCCCTAAACGTCGCAAAAGTTTCGTCGGTGTTTTCGTCGTTGTGTTGTCTATAATATCTGTTTATCGTAATCGTTGTGTTCGTATATATGCTGCGTTGTCCAGGTTTTGTTGTATGTCTGCATTTACTGTTATTGTTGAAACGGTCTCATCGTTGTTAGCCACTGTGTTCGGAGGAGCCGACGAAGCCGCGCTGAGAGATAGGCCTGTTGTCTGCACGACAATAACAATCCCAGGTGACGTGACGAGAGAAAGAAAACTTCACTGAGAGAAAGGGATTGCTGGCGTAGCATTTTTCGGTAGTATTAGTACAAACAAAATCCAAAAATTTTGTTTAACAAAGTAATTTAATTAATCAGCTGACAGCTATAATTTTGTGTTAAAAAGCTATCAATTAAATTTTATTGGGCATACATAGTTAAGAATAAACATTGCGTTTTTATTTACAATATTTCGGTTTCTCATTATAAAAACAAAGGGGTATAAAATATTATTCCATTTTTTTCTCGTGCAGGTTTTTATTGATGTGTGTGGTGTTGTTCGTGGACTCGCCTGGCAGTCAGCGGTCGCCTGGTGGCCGACGAGGCAGCTCTATGAGGGTGGGGGAGGGGGCCCCAACGGCGCCCTATCACGACGCTGCTCGCGGGTCAGTGCTGCCAACCGCGGGGGCTCCAGCGACCACCGACCACCAACTCGGGTCGCGCCTAACGCAATAACTAGGGGCATGCATATTTCGCGAAAAGATTCCTCGACTAGCTGAAAGTTAAAACACTGCAGCATCGTCTGTGTTTCGTGATTGGGTGAGTTTATTTCAGTTCCACGTCGATTGTCACAACACCAATCACAGTAATTCAGTGCGGAAGCGAATGCGTCCTGAGTGGCCCGGTCAAACAAGGCAACGACTTCTCTCGCAGACGGCTGCCAATCACAAGGAAGAAACCGCTGGCGTGGGTGTAACTTGTTGCAGTCTAATAGGCATTCAGATTTATTCGCGAAAAATGCCTGCCCCTAGTTATTAGTAATGGAATGGGGTTAAAATGTACGAAGTCACTAGACACGGAACGTCGCGAGGTGTTAGTTCGGGGCGAACTACTTGTTGTTGAAAGAAGAGCACGGGATCAGCTCGCAGCTGTGCTGGGTGAGGGGTGGAGGGGAGGGGAGGGGCGGTGTTTGGCCGAGCCAGCCTGCGAGCAGCTGTCGGCCGGCCTCTAGCCTCTAGCCTCTAGCCTCTAGCCTCTAGCCTCGCGCCTCTTCGCACGTGCCGCAAGACACGTGCTCTAGTGGCACTCCTGTCCCCCCCCCCCCATCTACCCGCACCCAGTCACACCGTGGAGGAGGAGGAGGGTGTAGGGCCCTGTGTGATAGACACAGCTACCGTTACTTCCCGTAGCATGAACATACACATCTGCTTCACGCTGATGACAGTGCTGCAGTACTTTTGACAACCCTGACACAGTTGTAAACAATCAGTATGTGACCTCGTTATCGACAAATGAGTAGAGACCGGAATAATTCGCGGGTTCAATGACCAAGATAGACTCCAATATCCTCTACACACTCTGGCAAATGCCATCTGTACATTGGCTGCTGACTTGTGAGACGTCTCGACTGGGTGGCCTGTGATTCGGCACTTCTATGAGTGAGGGTCTCTAATTGGCCCTCAGTCATCCAGATTAACAGTGAACCAATGGCAGACGCAGCACTAAGGTATAATTATTTGAATTTTAGCATAACACGAAATGAATCCGCGAATTTTTCAGGTCTCTATAAATGAGTAGGGCCTTGCATTTTTTTTCCGCAAAAATATTCTACACTAGCAGGGTTTTAAAACATTGTAGCGTTGACTGTGTTTGGTGATTGGTTGAGTTTCTCTCAGCTGAATGTCTACTGTCGGCACACGTATCGCAGCAATTTTGTGCGGGGGCAGACTCGTTCTAATTGGCCTAGTCAAACGCAGACGGCCGCCAATTACAACGAAGTAACTTTGGCGCGGGCTACGTCATTGTAGTCTAACGAGCGCTCACATGCTCCTACAAATGAGCATTGTAAAAGGCTTGATTATATATAGGCAGAGGGAGTTTATCCTGGATTGAAATGAATCCGTGCAATAATCATAGCATTACTGCTAGCACATTTAATTGGAATCCTTACAAGTAACGCGATACGTGCATATCACGTTTACGGTTATTGCCACAGTAACAGTCAGTCTTTAGTTTTTTTTTTTTTTTTTTTTGTAAATATAGGATTTCAAAAGTTTGTATTAAATAACTAGAGACCTGAAAAATTCGCGGATTCATTTCGTGTTATGCTAAAATTCAAATAATTATACCTTAGTGCTGCTTCTGCCATTGGCTCACTGTTAATCTGGAGGACTGAGGGCCAATTAGAGACCCATCACTCATAGAAGCGTCGAATCACAGGCCACACAATCGAGACGACTCACAATTCAACAGCCAATGAACAGTTGGCATTTGCCCGAGTGTGTAGAGGATATTGGAGTCTATCCTGAAGGTCATTGAACCCGCGAATTTTTCCGGTCTCTTTAAATAACAGGGAGACGGCCCGATAAAATTATTTTCTTCAGCAGGAACCTTGGTTCCCATCGATGGCCCTGCTCTACCCAACCTTCCATTGTTACTTCGCTTCTCTCTCTTTGCACTTCTATAAAAAAGTAAGAACCTACAAAATTCGCGTTATCGTTTTGCTACAGGTGAGAATGTATGTCGTCATTGGCTTATTCGCGCGAAGGACCTCCACTATTGAAATGCTGGTATACTTTGTCACGCTGTGTTGGGTTAAAAAGTCAATAACCAAACTTCTAGTTTATAAGTCTGGCATACAACAGCGAATCACCAAAATATACCCATACTTTATTTTTAACGTGTTGTGGAGTTTATCCAGATACAGAGAGTAACGCGTTCTAGGCACGCTTATGTCTATTACTAGAGACCGGAAAAATTCGCGAATTCATTTCGCGATAGGCTAAAATACAAATAGTTTTACCTCAGTGCTGCCTCTGCTTTGGCTCACAACTCACCTGGATGACTCTGGGCCAATGAGAAACACCCAACCAAAGGCTGCTACGTTGGGACGTCTCACAAGACAGCAGCCAATGTGTGGGTGACATTTGACCGAGTGTACGTAGAACTATGGAGTTCATCCTACAGGTCAC
This sequence comes from Bacillus rossius redtenbacheri, assembly GCF_032445375.1. Classification (NCBI taxonomy): domain Eukaryota; kingdom Metazoa; phylum Arthropoda; class Insecta; order Phasmatodea; family Bacillidae; genus Bacillus; species Bacillus rossius. The sequence goes on along the minus strand of NC_086339.1, from coordinate 977,656 downwards.
TGAGCCCGCGAATTTTTCCGGTCCCTATCTATTACAACCTGATGCCCTTCATTGGACGTCTGAAGCCCATTGAGCTCGCCCTTATTGCCACTGTCGTGGCAGTTGCAGGACGACCTTCACTTCTTCCGGCCCGCTGCAATAAAAAAATTCCTCCCGTTTGCCAGCACTTAGTTAGAGAGCGCGCGGGAGGTCTGGCCGGCGGTCACTAGCGGCCGTCGAACCAGCCCGTGAGACTTTACAGCTCGGCGGTTTTATTGCAGGAGGGGCGCCGGCCTGGCCCGGGCCGGAGCTGTTGCCGCCGGCTGCGGGCCTCGGCGAAGCTCGGCAGCGTGTTCACGCAAGCGGGAGGGCGCAGGGGGCGATAGCCCCTTCCGAGCCCAGATTTTACTTCTTATTTCTTTGTAGGGAATATTAATGTTAACTTAAATACTTTCATTAATGTGCTAAACTCTTCTCTCAATCAAAATTTGTACGAAAATACTACATTTCAGTATTTGAGACTATATATATTTTGTGAATACCCCAAGGGCAATGTCATGATTGTTAACTGCATCCTCCTGCGTGTGAGAGCCCTGCGCGAGAGGTCTTCCCGGAGCCGCCATTGCGTTCACGAGGAAGCAGCGGCAACCGAGGGCATAATGCTCCGTGTAGAGAACATTGTAAACCCTGTGCTGCAGTACCAACCAGCCATCAGAAAACTGTCCCGTATGTACTGTCTACATGCACCGTAACAATTGTTCACCTTCAATTCACGATGAATGCTGGTTACAAATTATTCAGGGTTCTCCGTATATTTACGTACACTTGAGTTCAATTATTTAGAACATGAATCCATTATAATTTTCTTGGTATATCAACAAAACATACAAAAAATATCAAGCCTACAGCAAGAACACTTTTTTGGTCCATGTGAGTGTTTACATGTGAGTGTTTACCTTTGTTTGGAACGAAATATACCTACAACTCGAAGTCTAAATTCGACGTAGTCTCCACGAAGATTCAGCTATTAGAAATTACGAAGAGCCCTCCGTTTATTTGCGGTAACTTGTTCGTTGTAAAGTCCTGTAATGTACTGCAGTTTGTAGCAGTGTGGGCTGTGGGTGGCGACACCACGTGTGTTTATCAGTCCTCCTGTTTGACCAAGGACACTGCCAACAGACCGGCTCATTGTTCGCCTTCCTCTCCTGCTATGAGAGAACGGTTTATCTCCCCAACATTTAGTTTGTGTATGGCAAAACAAATACAAACAGTTGATCCGAACAAAATTAATATACCATGAGATATTTTTTTGACCCAACAAAATGGGTTCGTCAACTCAAACCCGCATTTTGTTAAATGTTCGAAATTAGTTTTGTTACAAAAAAATTGGTTAGGCGAACGAAATATTTTTCACAGCAAGAAAACATTTGTTTCGCCGTATACAAACATAGATTTGTTTACATCAGCCAAAACATTTTTCTCTGTGTTTAACCTTTACTTTCCTTTCCTATAACAATTCATGAAGCATTATACTCGTCTTACACGCATGTTTATATCTTCATTTCCTCATCATTACTTTAAGTTGCGTGACATTCCAGTAAATTTAACACGATGCATCTCTAGCATTTGTTGTTCTTTCACTAACATTTCTCATGGATATTAGCTGAGCGTGATGTTGGTAATGGGCGTAGAAAGTATTGCAAGTGATGATAGTAATATTACTATCACCCCTGCAACGTTTTACACACATTATACTACACTTCGTTAATACCCGTTGAAATATTATTGACGGACCGACAAATTTAAATGATCAACTTGCTGTGTGGGCCCGCTTGGCCAGGCCTGCAAGTGTCAGTGAGGCGGGATGATAAGGTCGATGTTCGCTGGTGCTTCAAGCACGGTGTCGCCTCTTAACGCACAAGGATGTGGACTGGCACGCAGTCTTCTCGTCGTCTGATGTTTGAGTGATGGCCACAACATTGTATCAGTGCTCAGAAGAATCTGTACCGGATGTTTCATGGCAAAACATTATTCTAAAAACTCGCGTTTTTGTCATTTTTAGTCTTCTAAAAAAATTGTTTGTCTGTAAAGTCGGTTTACGGACGATAGTTTAACGTGACGTCATAACAAAACATTGATGAAATGATTGCATACTTTTATGAATAAAATTGAATCATTTTTATTGAATTATCACTATTTTGTATGGATACAAAGGAGTGAAATGAAATCTACGATTTAATTGATAATTTTACTTTTATTTGCACTCATTAATTCAAATATGTTTATTACTTTAACGAAGCGATTATTTTAACTATAACTTTTATACATGTTTGCTAGTTAACTTCTTCCAATCTGTGTTATTCTGTTAAGGATAGGACGATGATAGGAAAAGTAGGAAACGGATGGGAGTGTTTCAAGTTTAATGTGCCTCGAAAAAGTCAAATCGATGGTTGTTCCAATCGAGTGGAAGAGAGATGGATGCGGCGCAAGCGTACAATGAGCGTAACGGGACAATGTGCGTAACCGGACACTTTTTCGTGCGTGCAGCCGGCGTTGATCGATTTATTAGACGTCACGTCAAAAATACATGTAAAAAATGAAATATGGCAACACAACCACTCATGCACCCTCGTAAACAGACTCCACTGAGCAGTTCTCAAGTGTGGGTTTATACACCGTGCAGTCTCGCTGCGAGGGGCAGGCGGCTCAGCCAGCCAGACTGCCGTCCCTGCACATTTCATTTATCGTCTTCTCTTATTTCCGACCTTTTTATTTTTATTTTTTGCTACTTCGGTCGTGCGCGCCACGGTTCATGTTTATCAGTAAAGACCTGCCGTATATGCTAACTAACCTCTCCCTCCACCTCAATACTTCCGCTGAGACGGCCAATGAACTGGCAATGTCTCGTGTCAATGGCCTGCTGTCTCTTTCTTCATCAGCAACGCCGTAGTTTTTGCCGTTTTGGACATTGGAAGGCAGTCCTGAGGGGGATACAGCTCTCCGACCTCCCCCCCCCCCCTCTACCCCTTTATCATCCTTCTTACCAGCCGAAATGCCAGTGTCGTGTGTTCAAATTGTTTCTTGTGTTCTCACGTCCAAGTGTTTAATTTAAATAAATATGAATAGCTTGCAAGGAACATACATATGAGTAAAGTAGTTGCTGTTTGTTTGGGGAAGCCTTCTTTTCACATACGAGAGAGCCAAACTCCCGATCGTGCATCTTCGTTTTTTTAATTTTATTTTGGACAACTCATGATAACTAATGGTCAATTAGGTTAGGTTAGCTACATTATAAAAACTTTAAACCATTGTGCACGGTTGATTTTGGTTAGGATAGCTACATTAAAGATACTGCGAAATCATGTAAACAGTTTCCTAGCCCTGGATAGCTACATATTAAAAAGTTATTTGCTAAGCAACCTTCGGGGAACTTCGGGGTGTGGCTCTCTCGTCTGTGAAATGAAGGCTTCCCGTTTGTTTGGCGTGCGAGAGAACAGGTGTGCCAACCCTGCAGGATGCCGCGCCGCGTGCACGATGAGTAATATTGGGTACCCCCTGGGTTCTGTAGGAGGAACCAGGGACCGCCCTGCAGAGTGGCAGAAGTCAGCCGGCGCGTGGCTCGTGGTGCGCTTGGCGCGTGTTGAGCCCTAGCTCGCTCGTGGATCCAGAACGTTACATTTGTGTCTCGTCTCTTACATCTTTGCGCAACCAATATGAATGTGGCCTCTGCGAGTTTGTTTATTTGAATTTAGATAATGATGCGTAGGGGAATTCAGATTTCGCGAAAAGATTTTGATACTAGACGAAAGTTAAAATACTATAGCATCATCTGTGTTTCGTGATTGGGCGAGTTTCTCCCAGGTACATATCGATTTTTACATCACCAATCACAGTGATTCAGTGCGGAAGTAAACGCGTCCTGATTGGCTCGGTCAAATAGGGCAACGACATCTCTCGCTAGACGGCCGCCAATCACAAGGAAGAAACCACAGGTGCGGGTATACCTAGTTGCAGTCTAATAAGTGTTCAGATCTTTTCGCGAAAAATGCCTGCCCCTAATGATGCGTATAAGATCGTATTTTTTTTACTTTCATTCAAAAGGCAGTAAAACAAACTTGTATCCCAGTGACCCATTCTTCATATTTATTTGTGTTTACTGTGTGTATGTCCGCAATCGTAGAGAAATTATAAAAAAGTTATTAACGATTTGCTAATAAATAAATATATTAATATTTTCTTATTTTTTCCAAGCAGAATTCCAAAAAAATGATGCAATAAAATTAAAAGTCTGTTACATAACATTGTACATATAAAAAAAAAGGACTCTCCCTTTCGATTAATAGTATAATTTCAATAATTTCAGAATTTCGGAAATGCTTTGGACTTGTCATGGTCTCAGAGACTACTTAGATGACGATTGGAGTTAATTTTTCCGGCTGGTACCAAATCTAATTTTAGTGTCACGAAAAAAAAATGAAATAACCGGGGCTGGTTTGCAGGGTGTGTATGACTGTTATCGACCAATGGGCGTGTGAAAGGCTTGAGGACGTGCAGGCGGGTGGAGGGGGTCAGGTGGTTGAGGCGAGAGCGGCCTGCTTCCTGCCTGGAGCAGGGGCCTTATCTCGCACATCCGGGCCGCGCGCCACAACAGGCCCTTGTACTGTAGTACTGCGTGCTTGTTCGGCTTAGCTGTGGGCATAGCCCTGGAATGATTTTTTTTTAAATATATCCAAGTTAAAAAAATTCAGTAATTAGTTTCCAAATAAACCGGCTTCGCCTGTCTGCCTGGCCGTGCTTCTACACTGTTAAAAAAAATATTAATCTTATAAATTAATGAAGAACGCCGGTTACAAATTATCCACGGACCTTCTTTATTTAAGTAAGTAAGTAGCTAAGTAAGTAAGGGTGTGTGAAATGTTGTCACTTCCTTCCTTATTGTCTGTGTCGGTGCCTCGGGTCGAAGCTGCTGGTCTGCGCGGGCCGCGTCGAAGGTCGATGGCGCCCGAGTGGTGTTACAAACCTCTCTCCGACTTCCGCCGCTTTCTTTGCCGTCCGGGGCCGGCGCTCTGCCTTTTGTCGGTCACTCGGCGTCACTCGACGTCTCTTCCCCCGGGGCACGGCGGGGCCTGGGTTCAGGACCGCGAACTCCCGGTGAAACAAACGGGAATTTAGAAATAGATTTATGGTTGTTTCGGTAGTTTCGGGACTCGACATCGACAGCGCGCTGAGGTAGCTTCCACGTGCTCCTCTCTGTGGCTGTGCGCCTGGTTCCTGGGATAACCGTGTTCTTTCTTTGGACAGAAGTAATGTGATTTTAAGTTAATAATTATGTGATTTTGCATGCGTTAAAACAATTATTTGTTTAAATGTTTTATTTATATAGAAAAAGATTGAGAATAAGCGTGAAAATAAAGTGATTTTTTTTTCACGTTACTTGATACTTTTTGTAGTGAAAAAAATTGTAACACAAATGTTTTGGTTCTGATTTTTGGTCACTAAAATGTTTAATTATTCAAAACTAACTATTACTACTTCAGTCACCGACTTATGCGCCACTAATATAGAAAAATCTACCTGATACCGAAAGTACCGGGAATTCTCGGTTCCCTTGGAGACGAGTGCCGGGATTCCCCCTAGCCTGGACGGAGATGCGCGCTGTTGGAGACTCAGTCGAGGCTGAGAGGGTTCCCTATGAACTGTGTGCCAGTACTAGTCCCTCTCTACTAGTAGTTGCCTGCGAGAAGCCGTGGGGAGAGCGCAGTGCGACACCAGCCAGTCAGCAGACGGCTGAGGTCGGGGTTAGTGCGCCGGCGTGCCTTCCCCGGGTGCAGGCCGGAGACCCCTGTCCGGCCGCTAAGTGGTCATCTCCTCCGGCGCGCAGTTGGCCCACTTCCCCGCCCGCGCTCGGCCACGTGTGCCATTGGAGTCCAGCCTGGCGGTCAAATGTAACGCGTAATGATATTAGAACACATTGTGACATCGTATTCGCTCCAGGCTGGAATCAAATGTTCCATTCATAGGGCCAAAAGTATTTTTCACGAAAACATTTCGTGCGTTCAAGCTTTGTAGCATTGTCTGTGCTTCGTGGCTGTCGGGGTTTATTTCAGGTAATGTTACTTGGCACAGCCATCCAGTGCGGAAGCGAACGCGTCCTGAATGTCCCGGTCAAACAGGGCAATTGGCTTCTCTTGCAGACGGCAGCCAATCACGAGGGAGCAGTAGCTAGTGCAGGCATACCTTACTGCATTCTCATCAGCGATCAGATTAATTTTGCGAAATACACGGTCCTATATTATACATGACTAAGCACTTGATATTAAAGTTTTTTTTTTTTTAATTGGTTAAATTATGTAGTAATAATACGCCTGTATAGGCCTACAAGAAAATATTTTTGTGTGTTCCCCAACCGGACATAAATAACGCGACGTATTGGATGGAACGTAATATTGCTTTGAGACCCGGAAGTCAATACAGTACTATTATTTTGAAGGCGTCAGCTCGCTGCCGACATACTGGCGGTCGTGGACGATGCAGTGTGGTCCCAGGCAGCACACGACCTTGCGTGCGGCGTCGCTTCTTCGCCAGCTCGTCTTGTTTCCGAGTCCCGGACGGCCGTGGGAACATACAGTCTCACGTCACTCCTCACCTCTCCTCCCTCCTCTAGGACCAGCAGTTTCCTCCCGCCGTCATCCGTCATCATCCTCGCTGTGTTTGTTCGCACGCAGAGCAAACAAGCCTGTCTCCGTTTTCACGTAAAGTCCCGGAAGCGCTCTGTGAAGAACTCGGCTCTCTGGCCCGAGACTTGGCGCACGCTGGAGACGGAACAGGCCGGAGATCAAAGCCTCCCAGTTTCAGTTGCCAGCCGCGGCAGTTAGGTCCGCGAGTCCCGAGGGATCTGGCAGTGGCGTGAGATGTGGGCGTACGTCTTTACACTGCGCCTGGCGCCTGCGTCGAGGGGGACCAAGGTCCGTGGGCGATTTCTTCCTCAATTCACTTACTGTGTCCCTATCTGGAACTTAACTTTCTACCTACGAGACGTAGTATTAATTTAAAATATATATATATATAGATAATGTCCTGTTCGAGACGAAAAAGCCAATGACAGACCCTCAAGAAAAGAAGTATCGAATCACAGGCATCCCAATTAACATGTGTCACGAGTCCGTAGGCCAATTAGCAGATGTAATTAGCCAGAGTACAAAGAGGATCGTGATTTATAGCTTAGAGGTAATTGAAAACGCAATTTTTTTTCCAGGCCCTAATTGATAATGGCATGTGTTTTTCGCGTAAAAATCTGAGCCGTCATTAGACTGCAGTAAGGTAGGCCCGCGCTAGCGATTGTTCCCTCGTGCTTTAGGCCGTCTGCAAGAGAAGCCATTGCCCTGTTTGACCGGGATTTTCACGACGTGTTCGCTTCCTTACTTGGATGGCTGTGATTGGTGCGCTGACAGTAGACATGCACCTGAAATGAACCCAGCCAACCACGAAACACAGACAATACTACAAAGCTTTAACACACATGTGTGGTCTGAATATCTTTTCGCGAAAAATGCATAAGCTACCATCTCTACCCATGACACGACTCCGTGTCAAGGGTAGTAGCAAGTAGCACAAAACCACAGGTTTCCGTCGCGACCGAAGCAACCAGAAACGAGTAATCCTGGGACGAATACGCGCGTCAGACGTTAGTCTGCGTTAAAATGAGACACGCAGTGTGAGCTTGAGACGGATGTGGCGTGTCGGATGCGGCGCTCAATTAGAGGGCAGTCGGACAACTGCCGCGTCCCTGGCCGGGACAACTCGGACAACTCGCTGCTCGCTCGTACTCGGCGCACGGCCGACCGAGAGGCGACAACGGGGACCCACCACAACGCCGAAATACCACAACGCCGAACGTACAATAACGCCGAAAACCATAACACCGAATGCCAAATTGAACACAACGCCGACAGCTAGAAAACTGCTGTGTACCACAACGCCGAAATACAGTAACGCCGAAAAATGTTAAATGTATCTTAACGCCGAAATACCACAACCTAACCTAACCTAGGCTAGCCTAACCCAGCCTAGCCTAACCTAACCTTACCTAACCTAACCTTTGTGGCAGTCCTGCAATGAAATTTTTCGGCGTTAATGTATTTCGGCGTTGTGGTAATTCGGCGTTGTGGTACACAGCAGTTTTCTAGCTGTCGGCTTTTTTAATTATTTTTCAAAGGCTATAAAGATTTTGAAAAAAAAAAAAATTATCTCAGTTCTCTTTCAGCAGCGAAATATTTGTATTTATATCCAAGAAACGTTTTCTCGTTGCCCTGATCGTCAACTCCGGAAATGCGTCACTGCGAGTGTAGGCTAAGTGATGAGTTGTATCCCGTTCTGTTAGTCTGTTATCTCGTGTGTTATAATATTTACGTGTATGTGCTGTATTTGTGAAGGCAAATTGCGGATTTGAGGAGATGATTTTGGAGCACCCTTTGCAAAAATAATTCATTTAGTTAAGTTATGAAAATGGACTTATATAAAATCACAATAGAGTTCATATAATTTATGCCACATGAATTTCATATTATTATTTATGAGCTAGTTTTTTTTGTCGGTGTCAAGTGGTGGCAAGTGCTTCAGCAAATTTATATTAATAATTAATGTGTATTGTTTTGTGTAGCTGGCCCCGCGCACTTTAAGTGAATTCCTTTCGATACAGCAGGAACTGGGGACTGGAAAAATTCGCGAATTCATTTCGTGATAGGCTAAAATACAAATAGTTATACCTCATTGCTGCCTCTGCCATTGGCTCACAACTCACCTGGATGACTCTGGGCCAATGTGAAACGCCCGACCAAAGCTTTATCGAATCACAGGCTGCTACGCTGGGACGTCTCACAAGACAGCAGCCAATGAGTGGGTGGCATTTGACCGAGTGTACGTAGAACTATGGAGTTCATCCTGCAGGTCATTGAACCCGCGAATTTTTCCGGTCCCTAGCAGGAACTCAGCTCTCTGGGGGGTTCCCAGGGTAAACTACTAGTTGGTTGACTGGGACGATGCCGGCTGTCATGGGCAATACTTCCATTCGCGGGTGTTTCCTGTTGACGTGCGCCATCTGACTACGCAACAAGAAGCGGTCGTTTATTCGCGCACGCTCGTGCTCCTTCTGTGGCTGCGTCACAACGCCGCCAGCCAATCAGAGCCCTCGCCCACCAGGTCAAACTGCCAGTGACCTCACCACTACTAGAGTTACACTACACGATTATGTACTTACACGAGTTATTCTCTAATAATTGGGCGAGCATAATGTGTCAGTCACAAGTTTTATTCCAATAACATCATGGAAAACACGCATTAGTTCAGGAAAGTTGAGTGACCTCTTACCTCGTGCTCATCACTCAACTTTGATGGAAAGAACACATTCAAAGAAAACAGGCATTTAAAAACATATTTGGAAGCTTTTTGCCTGAACATTTCTCGCGACATTACGAGTAGTTTATTGTAATTTTGCAGGTGGTTGTTTTTTTTCGCCTGCGATGAGCGCGAAGATAGCGGGAAATTACGACTTGCTGTCATCATTACTGCTGGCGTCGCGTCGTTTCTTAAACTGAACAGAGTTATAAGAGTTCTCGCCGGTAGTACCAACACCGGCGCGCTACATTACTTACTAAACTCACCCTGGCCGGGCACTTTTGGAAGGAGGCTCGGAATACTATGTTTACACGGGGAGTATTGTACCCTCGCCATTCTTGTCACGATGTTTGAGAGGTCGGCTGTCTCAGCGGGGAAGAAGCTGTTTGTTGATTGGCCAAATTATGTTTTATTACGATTTGTATTTCAGCTACATATTAAAAAAAACCGTATGTATGAGATTTTACCAATCTGTGGTTAAGAGTGTAGTTTACTTGCTTACATAAATTGGTTTTTGCTCATTATTTTAAATAAATTCATAATATAAATATCATAATTGTTTATGAAGTATTTTGATGTGTAACATCTTAACTCTCGGTTTACGGTATTTGGTGGGAGTACTTTCGTGAACGTAACGCAAGTCGCATGGGACGGAAATGCGTAACTACGGTGGTGCCATTTGTGGCGTATGGCGCGAAACATTGTTCACAAAGCCAAAGGGGAAAAAATCAGCGCAGGATTCTAAGATACAATCCCAACACATTATACATAACATATAATGTGATATAAACAATTCTAACCTATTGTATAAATCATTATACCATAATGTGTCAACTATTACATTATTAATTTGTAAAATATTGTACACACATAGGAACTTATTAAGTACTAGGCATACTTTGGTAAATGTTCACATCTTTAGTACCAACCTGTGAACATTTGAAGAGGTATTTCTATGAAAAATGATTAAATTAAAATTGTATACCACACGTATTCGTGCTCTTAGTTCATGCTAGGGTTGACATGAAAATTGACCGTTAAGTTTCTAAAAAAATAATGATATTATGAGTTTATTTAACATATTGAGCAAAACCACGAAATTATGTAAGTAAAGTGATTTAGAATACTACTCGTCACGTGGTGTTGTAGATGACAACCACGCAAGCCTGTTAGGTTCACGTCGCCATGCACATGTGTTTACATTGAAGCACTAGTGCGCGGGAGAGAGGGTGAGAGTAGATGGCGGATGGGGGAAGGGTGAAACTGATGATGAGTCCTTCCATGAATACCTACAGAGTACAAATAAGGCATCGCCGCCTTGAGAAGACATTGCCTGGACTGGCTCATGCTTCTTATACCCACACAAACATGGCGCCTGTGTTGCCTCACAGTTCTCTGAACCCAGCCTTTCTTTTTCCGGCCGGTCCTAATATGAACACTACTCCCCCCCTCAGCCGCTCCCTCCTGGCAGAGTCCTGATTGTTGTGAGTAGTGACTGTACTCGTCAGTTGTCGTTATCCCAGTCCAGACCATCTGTCACCTCGGTGTATTTCTAACAGGTAGCTGTAGCAACGTCTGTGCCGATAGTAAAGTTGTAACGGGAATATCAGACGTATCTTACTTTATTTATCGTAAGTCTGGTTGCGATGTTTGAATGGAGTAGATATTTATAATTCATTGTCTACGTCTGTAGAGACGTACCTTGAAATACAATGATGACACAACCCTAGCTTATCTGAAAGGTAAGCTGTAGTTGACCTCGACGACTTGTCTTTCCCATGCTTATCGCGGATATTTTTCGACTGTCAATTTTTTGTTAGGGTTAGTATAGTAATTTTATTGTCCAATTCGACTACAAAAATATACAATTATATTGTACATATAGTATAGGACTCGTCAAGAATATTAAACATTATGAATACACATTTAAGTACAATCATATACACATAAACAAAAATAATAGTAAGAAATAAATAATGTACATATCATAATAATAATAATAATAATACATTTTTAGCATAGTTTTGCTTCCATAAATTCATTAATAGAATAAAAACTGAATTCCAACAGCAAATCTTTCAGTTTTTTTAATGCACAAAGTTGGTTTTTTTATTTAAAATGTGGTGGTTTTGCAGGTTTTTTCTGTGAATTGTTTGCTCCAGTTTGACCTGTGCCTCGGGTGTTAGCTTATGTCACCAACGAATGAGAGATAAATAAAGACGAACGGTACTTATACCGCGCCAGAGCGCATATCACCGCTCTGTAAGGACCTCTGATCGAGAGGTAATAGCAGGTTCATGCTGGGTGAGAATGAAGATGGAGACGGCAGACCACGGTGGTACTCTGTCACGTCTTCTCGGGCACAGAACGTGGCGAGGTGATTCTGCGTTTCGTTGGGATTGCCTTCCGCGCTACAGACAGAGGTGAAAGGACAACAAATTTGCGGAACTCTCCCCTCAGTAATTTAGCTGCCTTCCCCCCCCCCATATTTTACCCTCACGATTCTCCTCTTCCTCGTCGTCCACACTTTCTCGCGCAGAATTATCCACTTCCTTCTGCTTGCGCCGTGAACGTCAGCTGCGTTGTTTTTTTTTCCTACAGCTCGAGGAATTTCTCTAGCTTGGTAAAAACGTGTTTTTTTTTGTTTTTTTATCTTTCCAGACTACATGTCGACGTTTAGAAAGCTGCTGCTCCGCTACTGAAGTCGGTTTATCCACAACTTGTGACGAACCGTTCTCAGGCGATACTACCTACATTTCATTTTGCATTCAAGTGAGCTTGTTTTAGAGACGGGCGTAAGGAAAAGTGATTGGTGAAAGTTTCGCTTGTAATCACTCGGAACAGGTAATTTGCGAGGCATACGCGTATCGCACATGCACGGAGTACCGCCTTTCCTCTTTATTTTTAGTTTTACTTCTTTAGTCGCGTTATGAAAAAAATGAGTAGAGTGGATTTTTACGATGCGCGCGCACCATGCAACGAAATTTTCACAGAAAAAAAAACTACACACAAATAAAAATTATATATGTGCTTTTAAATCATATACTTAAGTGATTTATATTGAATACAGGTCCATATATGAGAAATTATTTATTGTGAATATTTGTCATATAAATTGTGTTTATAATTTTTTTCAAGTGTATTAATATATGTGAGTTTATGTTCCGGTATAAATAATTTATTTACATTATAAATTCAAAATTATTACATTATTTATCATAAATAATTAAATCTAATAAATTATAATAAAAATTCTAAATGTTTATGAATTCTCATTATTATTAATTTAAATATATATATTATTTTATTATATTGAATAATATAATATATAATATTGAATAATGCAATTCATGCACATTTTATATTTGTATTGAATACTGATATTTTATTTAATTTTTTTATTTGATTGATTTTATACTTTACCAACTGTATTTATAAAATCACTCAAGTTCTTTTATTATTTTATTTATATTAATTATTTTTATGCAAAATAAAGTAAGTTTTTTATTACGCCAAGTAAGTACATAAGTACACACATTATTCTTTTCCAGTGTGCGAAAATTCAGTTTCGAATGTGGAAAAGTTTTCGGGTGCGAAAAGCGAGATGTCTGGACTCTTACGGAGTCACGGGCGGATGTTTGTGCGTCGGTGTGTACAGTCCGGGCCATGCTCGGTGTCGAGACATCTGCTCGCTTCCTCAGCGGAGCGAATGAAATGGAGGTGTGCAGTCCCAGTTCCCAGTGGCGGCACTCGCGGGTGAACACAGTGACACTCAGTGACGTCTAGTGACGCTCAGTGAGGTCTAGTGACGTCCAGTGACACTCAGTGACGTCTAGTGACGCTCAGTGACGTCTAGTGACGCTCAGTGACGTCCAGTGACACTCAGTGACGTCTAGTGACACTCAGTGACGTCTAGTGACGCTCAGTGACGTCTAGTGACGCTCAGTGACGTCTAGTGACGCTCAGTGACGTCTAGTGACACTCAGTGACGTCTAGTGACGCTCAGTGACGTCTAGTGACGCCCAGTGACGCCCTCCGCCATCAGCTAGCGGCTGCCCGGAGTCGCAGAGCCGGCGAGCGAGTCCCGACAGACCGAGCAGCGGCGGGTGATACGAATAATCGCTTTTTATATCGATTAACTTTAGACGAATCGTTCACCGAAATGTCCAGATTAGCTGGAGTGAGCCATGGGAATAGGCAGTAGTTTTGACAGCCAGATAGACTTCACCGCATGTGGTTGGGATTGGAGAAGACAGCTCTTCATGCCAGTGACTAGAAAATTGAAAATTCAGTTGCTCTACTACTAAACGTTCGTGATAAACTCGCAAACAGCTGAACTCGGTTAACTCTTTCAGAGCATTCGTACACTGAAGTGGAGAATACAATTATGGTATCAAACTTTGAATTTTGGTATCGACATCTTACTTATTGCTATGAATTTAATAAATTTTATTATAATGTTATATATTATAATAAATTCGTATTGATATTATAATTATAGTTTATGATTGGATTATTATTACTAAAATATACAAAAAAAATACTAAATAAAAAATTTAAAATATGAAAATTATTAAATCAAAAAATAAAAATTATACCTTAGTAATTGACAAACTGTGACTAAAAAGTTTGAAAATAATTCTAACAATGGATAAGAAGAAAGCTCTACAATATTTCAACTAAGTGTTTTTCACGTGTGGGTTCTCCAGCGCGACATAGTGCAAGATTTCGGCAAATAAGAATATTTTGGGTAAAATTTAAAAATTAAGAAAATAATTATTTTTCTTTATTAAACAGGATGTAAAAATTAAAAAATCCGAAGCAAAATGTAAAAAAACTAAAATAATGTAAATATTGGGTAAATACATGTACAGAATGCTGCCAATTTCAGAAATACATGATCAACGATAGTGATTGTTGGGATTTAAAAAAAGTTATTATAAAATAACTATTAAATGGATATACCTACCCGTTTGGCGTCACATGTTTTCGCGTGACAAGTAAGACCTTGAAGCTTAAGGAAAAAATGTGCGTACCCATTAGATTGTTATTTTATAGTAACAGTTGAACCAGAGAAGGGATTAATGGCCAGAACAAGAACGAAAGTACGGTCTAACACCCTGGGCAGCGGAGAACGGACCAACACTAGGAGGTAGCAGCAGGGGATCCCTTTTGGACGGCGTGCCAAGTAAGTTGACTTAATAGAGTGCGGCCTTATTGGCGCCGTCCTGCTGAAGCGACCCGGAGCCGGCTCAGTGCAGGGTCCCGGCAGCAGGAGCGCGTGCGCGGCAGGGAGGACAGGGCTGCGTGCGGCGTGGGGCGGGGCCCCGGGTCACGTGAGCGCGACGACACACGACCTGCCGTCACGCGCCGGAACTGGGTCGCGCCTCGTGCTAGCGTCCACACTGCACCGCGCTCTGTACCGCCGGTCCTGCAGAGCCACAGGCAGGAAGCATACAGACTAGGGACCGGAAAAATTCGCGGGTTCAATGACCTGCAGGATGAACTCCATAGTTCTACGTACACTCGGTCAAATGCCACCCACTCATTGGCAGCTTGTCTTATGAGACGTACCAACGTAGCAGCCTGTGATTCGATAAAGCTTTGGTCGGGTGTTTCCCATTGGCCCAGAGTCATCCAGGTGAGTTTTGAGCCAATGGCAGAGGCAGCACTGATGTATAACTATTTGTATTTTAGCCTATCGCGAAATGAATTCGCGAATTTTTCCGGTCTCTACCTCGCGGGTTCATCGGGCAGCACAGTATACTTGAAGCACATGTACATCTTCTCGTCGGTGGTTGAACCATACTGCTTTGGCGAACCTGAACCAGTTATAAACAAGGAGCATAAGTGGTTGACCAATCACATTCAAGCCACCAAAATGATCGTTCTGAAATGCTTGACCGTATAGAGGCAGGTGGAGTCTTATCATGGAGTGAAATGAATCCCCGTAATAATAATGGTTTTAACCATTGGTAACTACTAGTGGCATGCAGATTTCGCGAATAGATTTCGAGACTAGATGAAAGTTAAAACATTCTAGCACCGTCTGTGTTTCGTGACTGGGTGAGTTTCTCCCAGGTACACGTCGATTGTAACAACACCAATCACAGTAATTCAGTGACGAATCAAATGCGTCCTGAATGGCTCGGTTAAATAAGGCCGCCAATCACGAGGAAGAAACCACAGGTGCGGGCGTACATTGTTGCAGTCTAATAAGTGTACAGATCTTTTCGCGAAAAATGCCTGCCCCTAGTAACTACTTGTGAGAAGTGTCAAATCGGAGACAAGTTACGTGTTAACAGAGTTCGCAGCACAAGTCGGCGGTCCACACACACACACAGTCGCACTCTCTCGGTCCCGTCGCTCCGGGGGTCTCTCACCCTCTTCGCCGGTGTCGCATTCTACTCTCGGAATCCTCCGAACTGTAGGAAATCCCGCGAAGGTCGGCGTCGCTGCTTTTATACTCTTGGCAGACTTTCTGTAACCTTCTTTGGGGGGGGGGGGGGAGATTGATGTGTCGCTTCACCCTGGCCGACCGGACGCCCGAAAAGGTCCAGAAAGGCGAGTGTTTATTCTCGCCACTCGGTGCGGCGGCCTCGGGAAACCCGCAGAATTACCAGGCCGCCAAAAGGGTCAGTGAACATGGCCTGCGGTGGGTCGCCACGAGGGTGCGGAAGGGGGGAAGGAGGTAGCGAGGACCCTTGTAATCCGGCCAGGCATGCGTGGCCATGCAGGGCCGCCAGCCAGCTCCGAACATGGTGCGCATCGCGGTCCTGCCTGCGTTCGTAACAGTATTAACAATTAATAAATATTTCCCAATGTAGAACGTTGTGAATACATTCAATAACACGTTCAAGCTAAATATTGTAAAAGCTTTGTACTAACATGTCATATTGATGCTCCATCAGCACGAATGGTTCGTTTTAATCAATTTTTTTTTAAATCCCGACTAATTTAATTTATTGAATAGTAGGCCATGTTACTGATTGTAAATTTATGAACAGACGCTTAGCCTATTTAAATTGAGAAGAAACTGGCTATTATGATGTTCCTTTATTTCTTTGATCAAAAGTTTTTTTTATATAGCCTTTCTGCATTTTTATTTGATGCAAATTGTACTTTACTTTTTTTTTTTAGCGAGTTTTATCCTAATTGAGCACTTTTGTTTTGGCACAGAAACTCTCCTTGTAAAACTGGCCCGTTGATCGCCAGAGAGATGATGTACGAGCCAGTCTAATCATCGCGCGAGGCCTCGCCTCCTCCAGTCCCAGAGCTCGGCTCGTGAGGCTCGGGTACAGCACGAGCCACGACCTTAGGTCCCGCCCATTAATTAGCTCGGGGCATCGCGAAAGCCGCTGTGGCGTCTGGGAGAACGACTAACCATCGGGAATTAACATACCGGTTGAGTGTTTCTAACCTGTATGCGGTCCGTACCAACACCAAGGTCACGTGTCCATTAGAGGTTTTTTTTTTCCCTTCAGCAAAACGGCAGTTTGACCAGCTCGTAAAGCTTAATCTTTCAGCGCGCTGTTGTCTCGAACAAGTTAGACATCTGGTGTAGAGGTCCCGGGTTAGATCATCTTATTAGCAGGGAAGTAGCTTTTGGACAGTTCTCTTCGCGGGTTTTAGTTAGGGTTGGCACATTCTGTAATCCGGCAACGATTGACCTACTTTCCGGCAGACCCGGATGTTAGAAGTGACCGGAGTCACGGTATTAGAGACTGTTTTAAACAGGCTAATGCTGGTGTGTTTATTTTTTTTTTTTTGCCATAGAAAACTAGCATGTTACACTTTATTGTTAAATATCGTTATAAATATTAATATTTATTTGTTATTCCCTTTAAAATTGCAATGGATTTTGATGATCCGGCCAAGCGTAGTTAAGTCAAATATTAAAATGGCTAAAACGAATGTTTTATACCTGTATCCTGGGTAAGTAAATTTATATTTAAACATATATGAGGACAAACAGAGCTGGAGCTTGGCAGTTGTTAGCTCTCTGGGACGTATACTCGTAGACAGTTGCCATTCACTCACTCACCTTCCACCAAGCTCCCAGGGTACATGCCAGAGGGAGGTTATGATCGGGCACTTCGTCACCTGTCAGTGATTGGAAGTCGGGCGTGGGAACAGAGAAACTTCGTGACGAAACTGGTGTCTGCTTCGAGCGAGCTGTGGCAACACTGTTGTGGTTTTCTGCCTTAGTGGGACTTTCTGCCATCAATCTCACGTGTCCTAGCAGCTCTCAGTAGAAATCTCCATCTGCGGCGTGCCTTACAGTCTGCTCTGTGCCTCTAACCCGTCTCGTGTATTCTGTCTTCACAAGAACAATATTGGTGGCTGGCGATTAGTTAAAAAAGAATTATTAGTCTTGTTTTGTGGCATGTTCCTTATTGTATAAATGCATTATATTGGTTATTGTCATGAGGAGTTGTTAAATAAACGCGTGTGAATCACATTACAGAATGCCTCAAGGTATAAACATGCAGAAATTACGTTGGGTGTATACACTTTCTCACTTCACTTCAGAGGCAAATAATAAAGTAGCGAACAAGCAAACTGTGTTTTATTTTAGATCTATCGAGTCCGCTTGCACGAAATTTTTTGGACGCACAGTAAAAAAATTATTATTAAAATTTTTTTTTCGTTATAATTGCGGAAATAATATATTTGAATTCGAAATAGTTTTAATCACTCCAAATCAGCGAAATTTTACTACAAATCTGTTAAAACTGTTCCAATTGAATAAATAGAAGCCCACAGTTTGTTAAAAATGACTAAATATTCGATACAAATGTATTTTTTACTAATTTTTCAATGAATTACACTCTTCAGGTACAGACTTATAGCGGAAACCCTTTGATATTTCTGGCAGGGACGATACTGCTCCGTAGTAAAATCTTCAGCTTATTGAAACCATTTATATTTCTAGAGCAATGATTATGAATTATTTGGGCCTGAATTCATAAAGAAATTTCTCTGGTCATTATTTATTCTACAGACATTTTATCTTGTATATTTTCCAATGCCGATTATATAATAAAATAAATCTGGTTCCAAGCGGTTCTGAGTCAGTAACTCTTTTCCTTAGGTTGAAGGCTGTCCGTGCGTGACGGTGCGATGTAAAACTCTTTTTTTCCCCTGGCTTCGTTTACAGAGGTATTTTTTAAACTGTGTAGCTGCGGCTGCCCAATTCTCCCCCTCTTCATTTCCTATCCCGCGTCTTCCCCACGCTTCCTGTTGAACGGACACTGCGTTAAGACCTTGTTCTGCACGCAGAGCGGTGCCACTGTCATTGGTCGGCTCTCTTATGTACTTATATACATACACTTGAAAAAGTTTTTAAACACAATGTCTATCACTAATATCTACAATAAATACATTTTTAATGATATGGGCCAGTATTCAAAATAAAAAAATATAAGTTTGAAAGTACTTATATGATTTATATTTATATGTAGCTTTTTTTTCATCCTGCGAAAATTTTGTTGCATGGTACGCGCGCATCGTAACATTTCACACTAATGTTTTCATAACGCGCCTAAAAAAGTTAAACTTAAAAACTTAACTAAAGAAGTATCGTATCACAGGCAAACTAGTTGAGACGACACACATGTCAGCAGCCAATGAACAGGCGTTATTTTCCCGAGTATACTGAGGACTGTGTAGTCCATCCTGAAGATCATCGAAAACGCGAATTTTTCCAGTCCCTACAAATGGGCAGGCCGTGTTTCCCGCGCATGTCCGCCGGGTTGGCAACACTGGCCGCGAGGAGCGAGAGAGGCGTGGTCACGTGACCCGCTCAGCCAATCAGCAATCACGCATTCTCCACGCCACGCGGCTATGTTCTCCCACGCGAATCCAACACGCAGCGTGATGGAGAAAAAAAAATGTTTCTCGCAACCAAAAAAGCAAGAAATTATAGCCTAGCCTTTTGTGAACAATTTTGGCGCGAACCAATTTCTGCGATAGTCCACCGTTAGTTGAGACAGATGTATTTCGTAAAAAAAAAATGTTTCATGCCTGGATGTTTCTCACAACACTAACATGTCTCTGCGCCAATGGTTGATGGAATTTTGTTTACGAAGTATAGAGTATAGCCTTAAAGATACCACGTTATAATTGAACATTCAAGTGCTTCGTTCATACCAATAAATAATTTTTATTTTTGCTAGTTTCAATACAGAGTTTTGAAGTCTAACAAGTAACATAACCAGGAAATTCCTTGAAAATTCGCTAGGCGCCGAGTCAAACTTGCGAGACCACTTGCCCTGTTCGCGGACGGCTGGGAGGATTCAGTACCTAAACAGGTGTCATGGACAATATAACAACAGCACAGGCGAGCACAGTGGGCTAGCAACGAAGAGACAGTTACCATCCACGGAATTATTGCGCTATATTTAAGTATAAATGTTTTCGTCTGTGCTTCGTCGTTATGTTGTTCATAATACCTGTCTAGGTTCATCGATGAGTTTATCCGTTTGACATCAGTCGATTTAGGCTGGTTTTCTGTGGGTTTATATTTTCATTTTTATTTATTATTTAGATTTCATTAATTTTTCCATGGGAACAGTTCAAAACCACAATTGGCGTCTGACGGATGTAATTGTACACTTATGAACACTGAGGTAACTCAGTTCATACACTAACTCACAAGTATAATCTTACAATATAACTAGAGACCGGAAAAATTCGCGGATTCATTTCAAGATAGGCTAAAATTCAAATACATATTATACCTTTAAGCTGCTTTTGTTATTGGCTCACTGTTCATCCGGACGACTCTGGGCCGATGGGAAACACTCAACCAAAGAAGTATCGTATCACAGGCAAACCAGTTGAGACGACTCACAAGTCAGCAGCCAATGTTAAGGCGTTATTTCTCCCGAGTATACTGAGGACTGTGTAGTCTATCCTGAAGGTCATCGAAAACGCGAATTTTTCCATTCCCTAAATATAACTAGCTGTGTTTAATGTCCTGTTGCGTGCAGCAAGTGGGAGCGTGCGGGTAAGGGGGGGGGGGGACCTCTGAGCGCGCGTGCGAGGCCCGAACTGCCCGCTGACGTCACACCGGCCGACCTTGGCGCATCCCGCCCGTGCTGGCAGCTCGCACTCCGTGCTGTGCGGAGTACTCCTCGTCCCCATACTGGCGCTGTGTACGACACTGGCTTACACCAAACAATTATTTAAGAAATTATAAATGAAAAAGGGGAGTTGACTGTAAGGTCGGTTTACGGACGATAATTTTACGTGATAACGTCATAAGAAAACATTGATGAAAATTTGCATACTTTTTTAATTTTCAAATATTACTTACAGTTTTTGCAAATTTAATTTAAATTATTTGTTTAAATATAATCACGAACAATTAGTTTAAAAAAAACGGCCTTGACCTGTTTGATATTATAGAAGATTTTCTCGCACGGTGGTTGGCCGGTTCTTGCACGCTCGGCACGTGACAATTTTTTGTGTGCTTGCAGCCGGCGTTCATCGATTTATAAGACTTTATTGCGTCCAAAATTCACAATCGCGTCATTCTCACTGTTCATTTTCATTGCTGTTGAGGAACATTGCCCCAGAGTCAGTCCAGAAGTCCCTCCTGACTGCTGGGTACTGTGGCTGAACGGATGTGTTGGTGGATAACTGGGAAAAAAAAAAAAAAAACATTCTTTATCCGCCATCACCTCCTCATCACGGCACACAAGACTTTATAATGGAACAATGTTCGCATAATGATATTCTGAACACTCTTGGATTCTTGCCAAGTGTTCTACTTCATCCAAGAAAATGTTTAAGTACTAAACTGTTGGCATAATATGTTTTCATTTGACCCAGGCGTATGCAAACTCTATTCAGTTTCACTTCGTGCAGTCGTTTTGTAAACGATTGTCCGAAGTAGTTTACAATCAATACATGCAATTGGAATGCAGTACATATTGATACGATGTAATAACTAGTTATTTACTCTAGCACTAAAGGCCGGCCTGGAGGGTTTAGCACAATGGCGACCAATACTCAGCCAGCGGTCAACAACACACACTTA